>NC_133528.1:96155012-96470290 GCF_048544455.1 Silene latifolia
TTTAGCCTCGTTTTGCCATGAAAATGCAAGATTCTTACTCCTTTCCTACCAAGGGATCAAAATCTCAAAGAGTATGCAAAACAAAGAACTAAAGATAGTAAATGACCCAAATATGCACTAAAAAGCATGGGAACGAGGCTAATTCGGGGACTAAATGTGCGCTAATTATGGTCACGTCAAATATCCCCAAACCGAACCTTTGCTCGTCCCGAGTAAAGAGGTGACAAAGACTAGGACCAATACTAACCTATCCTAATAATATAGCCGATATGAGACAATTAGCGGGTCTCACTCCGCCCCTTCAACTCACAACAAGACAACCATGAGGTAGGATGCCTTTTTGCAAGGCAAAGTGGGTCTTGCCAAAATGGCGACACATCCTATCATTAAGCACACAAAATCATATAATGGATGCATCTACAAAAAGGAATAGCCACTTCCTCATCAAGTGGCGGAGGCACTAAAGAGGAACAAATTTAAGAGCATGTAATCGTTCACAAATACTAGTTCAACAAATTACTAAGGCTAAGACGATGGCACTAAATCACCTCCAAATGGTGTTAAACTAGACTACTTTCGTCCTCAATTTCCAAATGCTTTCGTCAAGAGCGATCGGATGGTGGTGGAATGATGATCCCTATGATGCTAGTAGCATATGACATGACAAGTCTCGAATTCTCTACAAAAGTAAAGGTCATGGATCGTCCCAAGCTCGACAAAGTGGCTTGACAAAAAGGCTTTTTGGGAATGAAATGCTCAAATCTTTATATACAATGGGTGGATATGACTAGTATTCAAAAATTGACCTCATTTGACTTTCACATTTCAAAAATTTAAGATGGGGTTTGTCCCTTCCGGGCTAGTGTCCTTTGCTTTCGCCAATCGCTTATTAGGCAACCGGTTAACCTCTAGACAATAGCTTTTCGGGGTGATAGTCACTCTGTCTCTGGGCGGCCGAATTCACAACCGTGTGGGGGCCCAATTCAATGGATCCCGCACCAAAGCACATCGAAGTGGTACGCCTCCATCAAAACAACTTAAAATTTCTCAACATTCAACAATTCATAACATTTGAGGTTTCCTTGGCATTTAAATTACTTCCACATGACAAAATTCCTTGAAATGAGCACTTCAAACTTATTGATAGAAAATATTTTTGGGTTGCCTTACCACAAGGTCAAACAAGGTCACCTAGACAAGTTAACCAAGTCTTTATCGCATCACGGGGTTGGATAGGTGACTCACATGCAAACCCTTGACTAGGCCTTGGGTCATGGGTCAAAAGACACTAGTATGACACTATCTAGGGTGTTTTACAACCATTCTAGTAGGCAAAGTCTTAAGTTGAACAAGTATTTGTAATGGCTTAGTTGCTCTTGTCAAAGTTCCGAATTAGGCATTTTTCAAAGTTTTTCTAAATGCAACTACATGCTATGATGCAACTAATATAAACATCCTAATGCAAATGATTCTATCAACTAATATGACATATAAACTAAATGCAAGTCCTAAGTTCACATTGATTTACCACATCAATTAAAATAAAGCCACATAGTCATTAACATAAAGAGGAAAAAGGAGATTGGAAAGATCATACCATGCGGTCTTCATTATCCTCATGTCTCGGATGTGGCGTAGTCGATCAATGTGAACAAAGATAGAACAAACACAATATATACAAGACAATTTGTACAAAAGGAAATAAACATGTTTTTGGGTTTTCAATTTTCAAATTTTTATGATTTTCGAAATTTTTCAATTTTTTTGGATTTTTTTGAATAAGAGTAAAATGTTAGAATTCCCATCCCCACACTAATATGGGCATTGTCCTCAATGGCCAAAATGATGGAAATTATGCAAAGATGATGCATGATTTCTATACTAAATGCAATCTATTCTAAGCTACAGTACATGATGCATGGTTTTTGTTATGACGGAGAGGATAATTTGGATTACCTCCCGTTGTGTATGCATTAACTTCCCCAAACCGAGTGAGACACTATTGCTAATGTCTTAGGGTGGGTGTAGTTCATGCATACACTATGCAATGCATGAAACTAATTTGTCATTTTTTATTTTGAAAGCGGGAACAATAAAATGAGAACACCTCAATGGTACCGAGGTGTGAGTCCTCTATGGTGCTAGGACTACTCCATCAATGATCAAGAAAAAATATTTAAAACAAAGAGAGAAATAGACAAACCATGAGAGGGTAGGAGTCTCCAAGGCTTGCTAGTCTTCCATCATATCATCATCATCATCACTTTCCTCATTAGAAGTGGTCTCATTCCCACTTCCCTCTTCATTTGCTTCATCACTTTCTTCCTTATCTTGCTCATCATCTTCTTCACCATCCTCTCCTCCTTCTTCACTTTCTTCTTCACCAATGTTATCATCAACTTCTTCATTACCAACAACCTCATTGCCACCCGAAACGACCCTAGATGCACCCTGAAATAGGACTTCTCTACCCGCCCAACTAGGCAAAGGACATGATGGATCAAGTAGTCCTTGCCTAGCTAAGTGTATGAGGGGTGGATATTGAGCCAAGTAAGTGTTTTTCCGATCTTCAAAGGCTTGCTTGTGCATTGCTTGCATGAGAAGAGTCACATAGTCATTTCTTGCTTCAATCCCCCCGGGCTTGAACTCTTCATACTCAAAAGGGTAAGGCGGTATGACAATGGAAGAGGAGGGCATTTCAAGTTCACCCTTTTGTTGTTGGATAATATACTCGGCCTCTTTAGAAAGGGGAAGTAGATAATTGGTCCGGTGGACACTTAGGCGACAAATCTTTGAAGGCAAAGTGAACGATCTAGCTTCACTAGTGAGCCATCCATACTTAGTGTCAAGGGGGTTATGGGTAACCCACTTATACTTGTGTATCATAGTATGCAAATCAACAAGATGACCACCCTCCTTTGCTTTGTACTTGTTATCCTTGTTGAAGTTAGGATCAAAGTACTTAGCTAGGATAGTGACTAGGCCGCCATTGACAATAACGGTAGTGCCCTTCTTCCCACAATCAATGTTGAGCCATCTATCTACCAAGAGCCTCAAAGAATTGTAAGGCTTGGTGTGTACTCTTCCAATATTCAAAGCCGATTCAAGAAGAATAAAATCAAGTTTGGTGAAATGGTTGGTATCTTTCCTTGCAATTATGGTGTTTCCCATGACCTTGTGCCATACTCTTATGCCCGGATGGTGGACTAGAAGAGCACGACTCGCATGAAAGTCCTCAAATTTCCTTCCGGAAATTGCCTCCCATAGAGGGCCGGGGTCATACTTTCCATAATTCTTAAAATAACTCGGTTCATCACTAAGACCCAAAATTTCACCTAATTCCCTAAAGGAAATGCGTCTACTAACATTAGCTAGACGAAACTCGAGATTCTCCCTACTCTCAATTTTGGTGACCTTCAAAGAACTCAAAAACTCCAAGGTAAGGGAGGGGTATGTCAATTCCTTTGTTTCAAACAATTTCTTCAACCCCATGGCTTTGAAAAAGGCTCTAGTTTGCTCAAGGACACCCAACTTATCCAAGGTGTCTTCACAAATAAATTTGGTGGATTGAAATGATTTCCTAGCAAACTTGGCAAAAGTATTTCTATGGGTTTCGGAAATAAAATTTACCTCCGGATAATGCAAAAGTTGATCGATTTCCGGAGTAGAAGATGTTGTTGCTCCCATAGAAGGTTGTTGTTGTTGTTGCACTTCCAAGCTTGGGGTTGCTACCACCATAGCCAATGCTTTCTTTGCTTGAAGAGCCTTTTGCCTTTGTGAAAGTGTCTTTGGTGCCTTTGTTGCCTTTGTTGCTCCCTTAGTCCTTGCCATTGATGAATTAACCAAGAAACGAATGAAAAATCTTCAATTTGTAGTGTACCCAAATCGATTTAAAGGTGAAAGGCTTTGCCTTTATGAATTCAAAAATCGACTCAAAGGTTGAAGATTTGTGCTTGGTTTTGATTTTTATTGAAGAAGGAGTGATTAATTTGTTGTTGGAAGGATGATTTGATTTGATTTTGGTGAATGTAGTTGAGGAATTTTATTTTTGTGATGGAGAGGATGAGGGTTTTGATGTTTTGAAGTAGTGTTATGAATGAATGAATGAATGAATGAATGAATGAATGAATGAATGAAGGTTGGAGGGATTTTATAAAGACCGAAAAAATCAAGCTGCAGGGGCAAGACGGGCGGATTCAGCCAAAGACGGGCGGATTCTGCCTTTTCTAGGTTGGAAAAACTCGCCTAAAGACGGGCGGATTCCTTCGAAGACGCTCGGATTTGAAAACACGAGACGGGCGTCTTCTGCAGAAGACGGGCGGATTTCAGTCCAGGAAATTTTTCCTGTTTTCCTCAGCAGAGAAGACGGGCGTCTTCTTTCCAAGACGGACGGATTTTCAGAGACGGGCGGATTGCTGCTCAGGACGCCCGGATTCTCTTACAGTCAAAAATTTTCAAAATTGCATCTCAGGAGGACGTGCGTCTTCTACCCAGTACGCTCGGATTGCACGAAAATGGGCGGATTCTCCTGAATCCGCTCGGATTCTACACTTTTGTACCCGGATTCAGTTCCATCCGTGTACAATGCATTTCCCTTACCATTCTTCCATTCTTCTTCATATCTTGTGTTCTTCATTGTGGGGGCACTACTAGGCATGGATAGCCTAGGCAATTGTCATCCCCACACTAAGGTAAAGCACTACACATCAACCCAAATTATTAGTCCCTCCCTCACTTCTCTCAAACATGACAATTATCTTGATCAAAATAAATCCAAAGATGACAACAATGCAATACAAGAATTGAAATGCGAGTTAGGGAGTTAGAAATATTTACAAATGGTGGTTTAGGGAGGACTCCACCAAACTCTCATTCTTGATGAGATGTCAAGGGGCCATGTTCAAGGTGTTGTTGATGTTGGTCAAACCTTGAAAAAGTAATCAAAAGCTTGTTCATTATCATGGTAGAGGTCTTCAATAGTCCTTTGCTCTTGTTGTCGTTCTTGATCAATGGCATTACCAATGTAGGGATTAAAAATCCCTTCATATTCATCGTCCCAAAGACCACAAACTTCATTAAGTTGATCATTAAAAATTTCTTGTTTTGATGGAGACAACTCTCCCAAATTCTTCTCTTGGCCAATGAGGCCATCCTCTTCTTCTTTGGTTGATTTTGAGGAGCTTTGCAAGCTCTCCTTGTCACATTTCACTTGCTCTTTGAATGGAGCATCTTCAATTTTCTTCTTCCATTGGAGTTCCGATTTCTTCCTCTCATCCTTTCGGCTATAATGATCAATCATGAAACACGGTTCATGCAAACGAGGAGATCTCATAGTCTTGTCAAGATTAAAGGTTATGCTTTCATCTCCCACTTCTAGAGTGAGCTCACCATGTTTCACACCTACACACCGCACCCGCGGTGTGTAGGAAAGGTCTTCCTAGGATGATTGGAATATTGGAATCTTCCTCCATATCAACAATGACAAAGTCCACCGGGATGAAAAACTTCCCAATTTGCACGGGGACATCTTCCCATATCCCTAATGGTGTCTTCGTCGATCTATCGGCCATTTGGAGCGTGATATTGGTGCATTTAAGCTCTCCCATCCCCAACCTTTTACTCACCGAGTACGGCATGACACTCACACTAGCCCCTAGATCACATAAGGCTTTGTTGATCGTTGTGTCGCCAATGGTACACGGTATTGAGAAGCTTCCCGGATCTTTTAGTTTTGGAGGTGAACTCCCTTGAAGTATTGCACTACTCACCTTAGTGAAGGCGATAGTCTCAAGTTTCCGGATCGACTTCTTCTTTGTGAGGATATCTTTCATGTATTTCGCATAGGGCGACACGTGATTGATTAATTCCGTGAAAGGAATCGAGACTTCCAAATTCTTCACAATTTCCATAAACTTTCCAAGTTGATCATCAAATTTGGGCTTGGCTTGACGACTTGGAAAAGGAAGTCTAATCACAATGGGCTCCTTCTCCTTGACCTTGCCTTCATTTTTCTTTGAACTTCCTTCTTTTGATGATTCTCCATCTTTGGAGTTTTGCACAATTTCTTCCTTATCACTAGCTTCCACAACTTCATCCTCAACTTGCTTCTTCGGTGCTTCATACCTTGTACCACTTCTCAAGTGAATGGCACTAACCATTTCATGTCTCGGGGGATTACTTTGAGGTGGTAATTGCCCCTTTTGTCTTTGTGAGCTTGAGGATGCTAGTTGAGTTAATTGGGTTTCCAACATCTTGGTGTGAACTAGGATGTTGTTGATGGTGGTTTCCTTTGCTTGGCTATCTTTTTGCATTTGGGTGAAAAATTCTTGTTGATTCTTTTGCATTTGGAGGACCGCTTTTTGGACATGAAAACCTTGGTCATTTTGGTGATTGTATGGATTTTGATTTTGGTAACCTTGGTTTTGATTGTAAAAGGGTCTTTGATTTTGGTTTCTCATGGGTGGTGGAGTGTATGTTGTTTGAGGGTTTTGAACATTTTGGCTTTTGTATGAGAGATTTGGATGGAATTTGGTGTTTTCATTGTAATAGTTGGAATAAGGGGCACCACTCTTGTATGCTTGGAAAGCATTCACTTGTTCATTTGTTCCCCTACATTCACTTTGGTCATGTCCCAAAGTTCCACAATTCTCACATATCCCACTTGGGATTGATGAGGATGCCGTCATGGCATTAACATGATGCTTTGGTGATTTTGAGACTTCTTCAAGTCTAGCCATAGCTTTTTCAAACTTCAAATTGATTGTGTCAATGTGAGCACTAAGTTGAGCACCCAATTGAGTAACGGAGTCCAGTTCATGCTTTCCTCCTCTAGTAGCCTTGCGAGGTCTACTATATTGTGAATTATGGACCGCCATTTCCTCAATCTTGTTCCATGTTTGATTGTCATCAACTTCGGTGAACATTCCACTTGATCCCATGTTGAGAATGTTCCTTGAATCTTCATATAAATCATTCCAAAATTGTTGTACCAAGAACCATTCGCTAAGTCCATGGTGAGGACATGAGCGACAAATTCCCTTGAACCGCTCCCAAGCTTCATACAAAGATTCTTCATCCCTTTGCTTAAAACCCGTAATTTGAGCTCTTAGCATGTTAGTCTTTTCCGGTGGGTAGAATTTTTTGTAGAAAGCTAGAGCCAACTTCTTCCAAGAATCAATTCCGAGAGTGGCCTTATCAAGGCCCTTCAACCATTGCTTCGCGGTGCCGATTAGAGAAAAAGGAAATAAGACCCATCGAATTTGGTCTTGAGTCACACCGGTTTGAGAAATCGCATCACAATAGTCGCAAAAGGTTTCCATATGAGAATGAGGGTCTTCACTAGGCATGCCCCCAAATTGGCTCCTTTCGACTAATTGGATAAAGGCGGATTTGGCAATAAAATTTCCGGTTAGATGTTGTGGTGTAGGAGTACCATTGGGTAGGTTCTCCTCGGTGGGTATGGAGTGTGATGAAAACTTAGGCATTGTAGGTTGATTTTGTGGGGTATTGTGTAATGGGTTCTCCTCTCCTTCTATTGCGAAAGGGTTGATGAACTCAATAGTTGGTTGAATAACTTCACTAATACCTCTCAAATTCCTCCTAGCAAGTCTCCTATTGTTTGTTAATGTTCTTTCAATTTCACGATCAAGAGGTAACAAGTCACCTTGTGACCTCCTAGACATGCAAAATATCAAACAACTTGAAAATGATTAGAACAAACCTTGAGGAGTTTTACTTCCCCAAGGTGAAGAAAAACACAACTAATAACAATGTAAAGAAATCTAAATCAAGCAAACACCGTCCCCGGCAACGGTGCCATTTTTGATCGGTCCGTTTCGTGTTCACAATTAAAGATGTGGTCGTTGGGTCACGTCCAAATCAAAACACAATTTATAGCTTCACAAACAACTCTACAATTAGTAAAGAGGCAAGTAAAGGTCGGATCCCAAGGGACGGGTATTGAAATGAGATTTCTATTGAAACTAGTGGTGTCTTAGGGGTGTCACAATTTGGGTTGATGTAGAAGATCACTAACTAAAATAGCAATGAAAATAAACAAGCAAGGTGAATTAAAAGGGTTGTAAACAATTGATTAAAAAGCACTAGGGTGTCATGGGATCATAGGGGAATCATGGGAATTGATCATACAAACATGTTCTCAAATTATAAGCAAGCAATTATTGTTGTGATGGATTGAGTTGGGTTATATCTTACAATCCTAGGAATGTTTGGGTCCCGGAGCCGAATCGATTAGATTGTACAACACCTACAAGTCGACTTAGTCTTCCCTACTCAACAACATGCATGGTCTAATGAGACTCGAGTTGGGTTATGTCTTACAAGTCTCATTGAAAAGATAGGTGATGGTGGTAAATGCAAGGATTCATAGGCTTAGCATTTCATCAAACATAACATGTGCATGAGTTGAGATCAAAACAAGCAAGCAAATAAACCATGAAAGCATATTAATTTAAGCATGAATCATTCCCCATGTTGGTTTCCCCTAATCACCCATTAACCCAAGCTAAGAGACTACTCACTCATTATCATGTTGATCATGCTAGCAAGGTTGTCAATCATACCAACAAAATGAAACATGATGAATAAATGAAAGTAATTAACATTAATTAAAAAGGGATTAAGAGAATTATACCTACTAATGATTCCAATAATAAAGCAAAGATAAAAGAAGTACTTGATGCTTGATTGAGAGGTTGTCAATCTCCCAATAATAACCCAAATAATCTTCAATTACCCAAAATAAAGGATGAACAAAAGAGAGATTAAGGAAATAAAACTTGTATTAGAACTTGATTAATTGTTGATTACAAAACTAAAGAGAGATTTGATTGATATTAACTACTCTAATTATTGATAAGAAGAACATGCTCCTCTAATTAGACTAATGGGGTATTTATAGTGAAAATTAGGGAGGATGCATTAGGGTTAACTAAGGGCTAAACTAGTAATTACACTTTTAATTACACTTTTTAGATTGAGCAGGGAGGAGCCGGTATTTTTCGAAGGAAGGGCTTCTTTCTTTGTTGCTTGGAGAAGGGGAAATCGGCTGTGAAGGAATCCGTGCGTATTGGGGTCGGGACGGGCGGATTCTGGCGGTGGAAGATGAGCGGATTCAAGGGAATTCGGGCGGATTCTGGTGGTGCAATCCGAGCATCTTTGGAGGAAACCGCTCGGATTGTGCTTGTGAGGAGACGGGCGGATTGGAGACAATCCGCTCGGATTGTAGTTCAGCACAATTCCTTCTTCTTTTCTTCCCTTTTCTTCATAAATTCCTTGGGGATTTCCTTGGGGACTCAAGGATCCTTTCTCAACATTGCTCATCTACTATCATATGTACAAAGGCCTTCTAATCTTGTCTCTCCTTGATGCTTGGTCATTGGATTCGATCAATTTAGCCTCGTTTTGCCATGAAAATGCAAGATTCTTACTCCTTTCCTACCAAGGGATCAAAATCTCAAAGAGTATGCAAAACAAATACCTAAAGATAGTAAATGACCCAAATATGCACTAAAAAGCATGGGAATGAGGCTAATTCGGGGACTAAATGTGCGCTAATTATGGTCACATCAATAGGTTTTAAAACATGTTTTTGAAAACGGTTTTGAGCATACTTATGACGTAAACTCATACATTAATTGATATAAAATAAAATACAGTAAATAAATTGGGATTTACACCCTCAGACTTACATGTTTGATGAAGATAGATTAACTAAGTTGTCCTATTAGTGATTGCTCGACTCGATGTAGAATGAAAGTGCCCTCTAAAGAGGATTTAGAAGAAATTGATTGAGTTGATTAAAGTGTAGTGGTCAAATTGGTCGTCATGTAAACGTGACTGGTACTCAGAATGATTTGAGCTTACGTGGTCGAATTGATCAAGCACATAGGCGTCGAAAAGCAAGAGCGCGATCTTAGAATGCAAAGGGAGAAGAGAAGGGCGGACACTCGCGTCAAAAATATGTGAGGCAGAGGCCTCTTGATGGGTGTGTCGTCTATGCCCTCAAACAATATTTATAATCTCAGCAAACTACTCTTAGTAGAGCGGAAAGTAGAGGTCGGATCCCAAGGAACAGGTATTGAATTAAGCTATCAAATGCTAGTAGCTATATCTTTAAGTTACAATTTGGTTTGAGTTGAGAATGTGATCTAAACTACTTAACAAGGGAAATGTAAACAAATGGAAAGCAAAGTAAGGTGAGTAAATGAGGATGTAAACAATTGATTAAAGGCACTAGGGTGTCATGGGTTCATAGGGGAAATCATGATGGGATCACATAAATAAGTTACATAGATGCAAGCAATTTATTGTTGTAATGGAATCGAGTTAGTTTATATATTATAATTCCTAGGGAGTTTTAGGTCTCGGAGCCGACTCGATAAAACCTATTCGATTATACGCATGGTCTAACAAGCCTTGAGTTAGTTTATGTCTTACAAGTCTTGTTGAAAGGATAAGAGAATCATGCTAGGTTGTCAATCAAGCATTTCATCAAGCATAACATGTGCATAAGTTGGAATTACAACAAGCAAGCATTCATATGAATTTATTAAGTATAGATCTACCCCATGATTAACTCCCCTAATCCTCCACTAACCCTAGTTAGGAAACTACTCACTCATTATCATGGAAATCATGTTAACAATGGTGTCAATCATCTTAACAAGTATAAACATGATGGAAGAGAAAAGCAATAAACAATAATTAAGTAAAGAGTAAAGAAATTGTACCAAACTTATGATGAACAAATTGAAAGGAAAGAATAATAGAAGAAAACTTGATTGGTGATGAAGAGTTATCAATTCTCCAATAATCCCAAATAATCTTCAATTTTCCAACTAGATCTAAGAATTCTTGAACAATAATTAAGAAATGATTAAAGTGTATTTAAGCTAATAGATTTCTAATTATTCTTTAATATCTCCTCTAATCTACTATATCACTTGTTACTAATCTCCTATTACAAGGGAATATTTATACTAAGTACAAGTATTAGGTTAACCAAGGTCTTAAATGACAATTAAGCCCCTTAAATGAAGTTCAGCGCCTTGCAAGTCCTGGCATGGGACGCACGACCTGCCTCTGATGGATGCTCATCCTGCATTGTGGGACGCCCGTCCTGCTTTGGCGATGCTCTGGCTGAGCTTGGGGATGCCCGTCCTTCTCATTGGGACGTCCGTCCTGTTTCTGGGATACCCGTCCTGAAGGGTAGTTTTGCTTCTTCTTTATTTGGCTGCCCCTTAACTCGTGGGGATCCTTGAGAGGTCGTGGGGGTCCTTCATCATTGCCCAATTACTTGTTCTGTTAACTTAGGCCTTTAGTATCGGTCTCCTCTTTGATGCTTGGTCGTTATATTCGATCAATTTAACTTATTTTTGCTCCGTTTAGGCGAGGCTTAGCATTCCTCCCCTACCAAGGGCACAAAACCTCATAGAATGTGCAAAAATTGGAAGCTTAAGATGGAAACAACCCTAATACATGCTAGAAAGCATAGGAATGAGGCTAGTTAGGGGACTTAATGTGCGTAAATATGAGTCACATCAAATATCCCCAAACCGAACCTTTGCTATTTTTGCAGTAGAGGCTATGCTTGGTTAAGATCATCTCAGGCTACTCAACAATGGCCAAAAGTCATCTGGAATAACTGGAATAATCCTAAGCATTCTCTGATCACATGGCTTATTATGCATAAGGGACTGAATACTAAAGACAGATTGTTCAAGTTTGGGTGTTGTGCAGATGACCCCTGTTGCCTCTGTGACAGTTAACCTGAATCAGTTGAACACCTCTTCTTTGAGTGTGATTATAGTAAAAGAATCATAGCACTTGTTGAACACTGGTTAGATAGGCAACTGCCTACTGTTGAAGCTCTAGCAGATATGGGAAGCAAATCTATCAAATGGAAAACCTTGGCCATGGTATTGAATGCCTGTTTCTATCATACTTGACTCCAAAGAAACAATGCTCGAGTGAATGGGAAGATACTCAGGCCAAACCTGGTTGTAAAGAGCACCAAAGAGGAAGCAAAAAGACGAACTGCCTTCAAGCTTGGACAGAATGCAGAACCCCAAGCCATGAATTGGCTCCAGCTGATAGGCATATAGTTGTTTGGGGCATTATCTCTATAGTGTTTTTGTTGTGCTTATTGTGTTTTTGTCAAGCGAGTTATCGCTAAATTTCCTAGCTACGTATGTAATTATTTGTTCAGTTATAATATTACTCACATTTCACCAAAACAAAAAACCGAACCTTTGCTCGTTCCGAGTAAAGAGGTGACTAAAACTATGACCTTTATTTATACTACTCTAATAACATAGCCGATGTAAGACAATTAGCGGGTCTCACTCCATCCCTTCAACTCACAACAAGACATTCATGAGGTAAGATGCCTTCTTGCAAGGCAAGGAGGGGCTTGCCAAAATGGTGATACATCCAAGCATTAAGCACACAAAAATAAGTAAAAGGATGCATCTACAAAAGAATAGCCACTTTCCTTATCTAAGTGGCGGAATTCATCTACAAGGGAAGAAATTTAAGGGTACACACTCCATCATAGATATTAGTTCTCCTGGTTACTAAGTCCAATAGGATACAAACAAGTCACCTCCAAGTTGTGTTAAACTAGACTACTTTCGTCCACAATTGCTAAATGCTTTTGTCAAGGGTGATCGGGTGGGGGTGGAAGGATGATCCTTATGATGTTAGTAGCATATGACATGACAAATCTCGAATTCTCTACAATTGTAAAGGCCAAGGATCGTTCCAAGCTCAACAAGGTGGCATAACAAAAAGGTTTTTGGGAATGAAGTGCTCAAGTCAATTAAAACAAAAGTAGTGGATTTGACTAGCATTCAAAATTTGGCCTCATTTCAACTTCCGCATTTCACATTTAAAAACTTTAAGATGGGGTTTGTCCCTCATTTTCTAGTATCCTTTGCTTTCGCCAATCGCTTATTAGGCAACCGGTTAACCTCTAGACAATAGCTTTTGGGGTGATAGTCACTTTGTCTTTGAGCGGTTGAATTCACAACCGTGTGGAGGCCCAATTCAATGGATCCCTCACCAAAGCACATTAAAGTGGTACGCCTCCATCAAATTTCTCGGCAATTTCAACAATTCAAAACATTTGAGGTTTCCTTGGAAATTAAAAACGATTCCACATCGTAAAACTTTTGAAATGATCACTTCAAACTTATTAATGAAAAGTATTTTCGGGTTGCCAAACTACCAAGTCAATCAAGGTCCCCTAGATAAGTTCATTAAGTCCATATCACATCATAAGGTTGGATAGATGACACACATGCAAACCCTTGACTAGGCTTTACACCATGAGACAAAATATACTAGTATGACACATCCTAGGGTGTCTTGAGGGTATTCTAGCAAATAAAGTCTCAAGGAGAAAAATTATCCACAAGGGCCTTATATACACTTGTCAAGCTTCCCTAATAGGCATTTTCACAAAATTTGTCTACCATGCAACTACATGTCATGATGCAACTAACATATATACAACTCTAATGCATATGCTTCTATCAATTATTATACCATGTAAACTAAATACAACTCCTAACATCACATAGGTTCATACCGCATCAACAAAAAGCAGCCACATTGTCATTAACATATAAGAAATGGAGAAGGAGATTTGGAAATATCATACCATGCGGTCTTCTTTATCCCTTATGCTTCGAATGTGGCGTAGTCGTTCCCATGTGATAAGAGTGACAAACAAACATGTATATACAATTCTATGCTACAAAGGAAGAACATGTTTTTGAAATTTTTCAAATTTCTCAATTCTTATCATTTTTGTAAAAGGTTAGATGTTAGAATTCCCTATCCCCACACCAGTGTGGACATTGTACTCAATGGACAAAACGATAGGAAAAACATGAAAATGCAAATGTATGAAGCTATATGAAATGCATGAATTCTATACTAAATGCATACAATATGATTTATATTACACATGATGTAAACTAAGTTATTCTAAATGATGCATGCTTTCGATTAGGTTGGAGAGCTAATTTGAATTAACTCGAGTTGCTTGTGATCAAACTTCCCCAAACCGGCTAAAGCTATGGAGGGAATTTGGCCACAAGGCCATGCATGCTATGCAAATTTGTCATTTTGGATTTTCCTAGTGGGAGAAAGATTTGTCTTCACCTTGATGTTGCTAAGGCGAAAAAGTCCTTGATGTTGCTAGGAAACTCATTAGGCAAAATCCAAAATAACATGAATATAAATTAATCTAAACTATACTATTATGCAAGTTAATTCTTGATATGTGAAAGAGAAAGAAAGAGCTTAAAAAAGCCATGGTGGGTGCCACTTTGGCCTCCTCCACCAAGTAAATGCTAAAGAACTCTCTTATTCATCATCATTACTCCTTCCATGCTCATCACTCTAATTGACCCTTGATTCATCACTCTCATTAAAATCCATGAATTCGTCCCCCTCACTATTCACTTCTACGGTATCACCATCACTTGAGGCTTCCTCCTTTCCATTACCATTGTTATTAGCTCCTTCATTCCCATGGGCCGAAGTAGGGAAGAGTATGTCAATTTGAGCCCATTAAGGAAGTGCTCCTTCCTCATTGATTCGCCCTTGGCGAGCTAACTGATGGAAAGTGGGGTAAAGAGCATAGTAAGCATCCACATGGTTATCATATTGTTGCTTATGCAATGCTTGAAGTAAACCCGTAGCAAAATCATCTTTTGGTAGAATAAATGGGTTAGGGTTGTTGTAGGGTTGGTAAGGAAAGGGGTAGGGAGGAATAGTGATTCGCTGACTCTCATTTTGTTGTTTCTCATTTGCTTGTTGTTGAGTAGGTGGGGTAGGTTGATCTTCTTGTGTTGAACTTCCAGGCACTAAGTATGATGGTACTCGGGAAAGGGGCCCTCTTCTTGGTGAGATTCTTGTTAATCCTTCTCTTGGAAGGCTTAGTGGGATGCTCCCTTTCGTTAACCAATTAATTTGCCTCTCATACCCTTCATAAACTATCCAATGATACTGTTAGAATATGAGTTGTTCATTAAGTCGAGTATTGCCCGGAAGATGGACATAGGAGTTGTCATTGTTGAAATTTGGATTGAACTTCTTGGCAATTCTTGTTATCAAACCTCCATTTACAATATGTCGCATCCCATTATCACATCCATTTCTAAATCGTGCCCATCGTTCAAGCATGAAATTGTACCCGCTCTTCCCTTGTATTTACAAATAGGATTCCATGAAGGTAAGATCGAGCTCGTTGACCATGGCCGGCTCGCGTCGAGCTAGTAGGGTGCTTGTGATGAAATGGTATGTGAATCTTATAATGGGGTTTTGTATGAAAGAAGCCGAACAATACTTTATCCTTATCAAGTCACGGCCCATTAGGGCTCTCCAAAGGGGTGCTACACTATAGTTCCTAGGCTTGTATGGCCGAGAGATCGACACATCTAGACCCAAGATATCCACAATTTCAACCAATGTCATCATCCTTATGACATTCTCCAATCGAAATTCAATGCAAATAGTGTTGTTAAGGGTAGAAATATTTAGGAAACTTAGAAATTCGAGCACAAGTGATTGATAAGTGAGTTCATACATGTGGAACATAGTGGTGAGTCCAAACAAATCAAACAATGCCTCGGTTTGGTGATATATTCCCAATTTCCTCAAAGTATCATGACAAACAAACTTTGTAGGGAGGATGTTCTTACCCATTAACCGATAAAAGACGATCCTTTGTGCATCATTGACAAATTCTATGTTGGATAAACGCTCGAGTCGTGAGAGATCAATGATTTCTTCATTCTCCCTTCTCCTTGCATTAAGGTGTGAGCAAGAAGAACTCTTAATTATCCTGGATCTTGTTTTCTCCCTTGTAATGATCTTTCTTTTTGCTTTCATTAAATTTGGGTTGGGGATTTTCTTTGGATCTCTAGTCAAGAACTTTGTTGAGAGTGAAATCAAATTCCCCTAAATAGGATTTCTTTTCTTTTTGGAACTTCTCAAACCCTAGATTTGGGTGAGCTAATGTTTAGGGTGGTTGATTTATTTGTTTGGAGATGTTTGTGGTGGGGATGTTGAGTTTTTGTGAGGGAGGTTTGGTTACTATAAGAGAGAGAATTTAATGTGTCTTAATAAGTGTGGTGGAAATGAGGAAAAGAAAATAGGGTTGGTAGTCTATAGGAGAGGAGAACGGGAGGGGGACGCGTGGACTGGTGAGGCAGCCGTGGGTTTCCTGCTGCAGGAATTTTTGTAGAAGAAGATGGGGACGTGCGTCCCCGAGCTGGCTCGCCCGTCCCGAGCATTGGAACGCCCGAGTCGAATCCAGGACACCCGTCCTTTGCTGCAGGAATTTTTTTCTTCAAGACTTCTTGGCTAGGGACTCCCACGAGTTGAGGCGAACTCGTGGGGACCCTCCTTTTAGCTCTCCTAAGGCTTCCTCCTTCTAGCTTCTTAGCAATGGATTGAGTGCTATAGGCTCTCTTAGCCTAGCCATAGCTTCCCCACACTTAACTTTCATCTCCTTCACGCTTCAAATTTGATTAGTAACCCTCTCTCACTTGCTCTCATGTCAAGAATCATGCTTAAAACAAGGTAATCAAAATGCTATGCAAAGAAGTTAAGTGCAAGAAAGTAAGTTAGTATATTTACAAGTGGTGGTTTAGGGAGGACTCCACCAAACTCTCCTCCATTTCAATGCTTTGTCACGGTGGGAGAGACTCGAGGAGGATGGCCTCAACCTCTCCTATGAAGGCTCCTTCATAATATGGCTTGATTCGTTGACCATTGACCTTGAACCTATTTCCTTCTTCCGACATTATCTCAAAGTCTCCATACTTTCCAATATTTGTGATCACAAAGGGACCCGTCCATCGTGAATTCAACTTTCCGGGGAAGAGCCGATATCTAGAGTTAAATAGAAGGACTTTATATACCTTGTGCAATGTCTTTTGCTTGATTCTCTTGTCATGGAGCATTTTAGTACGTTCTTTGTAGATCTTTGCATTCTCATATGAGTGAAGTCGAAATTCCTCCAACTCTTCGATTTGTAAAATCTTCTTTTCTTCACTTAGCTTGAGATCAAGATTGAGAGTTTTGATTGCCCAAAAGGCCTTGTATTCCAACTCAATTGGCAAGTGACAAGCCTTTCCATAAACTAACTTATAAGGGGAAGCTCCTATGGGAGTCTTATAGGACGTCCTATAAGCCCAAAGAGTGTCATCAAGTTTTATGCTCCAATCCTTACGAGTCTTGTTAACTACTTTCTCAAGAATTTGCTTGATCTCTCTATTGAAAACTTTGACTTGTTCACTTGTTTGAGGATGATATCCCAAGCCGGTTCTATGTTGAACTTCATAATTTGTCAAGAGAGATGCAAGTTTCTTCTCATGGAAGTGTGTCCCACCATCACAAATGATAGCCCTAGGGACTCCAAACCTTGGAAAGATCACTTTTCTTAAGAGCTTGGTTACCGCCTTTGCATCGTCGGTTGGAGTAGCAATTGCTTCTACCCACTTTGATACGTAATCAACGGCAACTAGAATGTATTTTTTGCCTTGGGATGATACAAAGGGGCCTTGGTAATCAATTCCCCATACATCAAAGATTTCAACTTCCAATATGCCTCGTTGTGGCATCTCATTTCTCCAAGATATGTTCCCAGTTCTTTGGCAAAGGTCACAATGAAGGATGAACTATCTAGCATCTTCGAACATGGTGGGTCAATAGAAGCCCGATTGTAGGACTTTGGCAACCGTCCTTCTTGCTCCATGGTGTCCTACATATGGGGATGAGTGGCGACCCTCGAAAACTCCTTGAACCTCCCATTGTGGTACACACTTTCGGTATAGACCATCACTACATGCCTTGTAGAGATTGGGAGCATCCCAAAAATACCTCTTCACTTCAAATAAGAATCTCTTCCGTTGATTGTAGTTCAAATTCGGGGGGGAAGAACTCCTCCTACAAGGTAATTTGCAAAATCGGCAAACCACGGTGTGGTGTGTCTCTCGAGTTGTGTATGGATGGCCATTAGGATATCATCGGGAAAGGAATCATTAATTGGTGTATCTTCTCCATTGTTGTCAAACCGAATCCTTGACAAGTGATCCGCAACTACATTCTCAGCCCCTTTCTTGTCTCTTATCTCTAAGTCAAATTCTTGAAGCAACAATATCCACCTCAACAAGCATGGTTTTGATTCATTCTTTACCCAAGAGGTGTCTAAGAGCACGGTGGTCCGAGAATACTATCACTTTGGATCCAAGTAAGTAGGAGCGAAACTTGTCCAAAGCATACACTATAGCAAGAAGTTCTTTTTCCATGGTATCATAGTTGACCTGTGTAGCATCAAGGGTTTTTCTTATATAGTATATGGCATGTAAAGCTTTCCCAATCCGTTGGCCTAGAACCGCGCCAACGGCATAAATGCTTGCATCACACATTATCTCGAAAGGCAACTCCCAATTTGGCGGTTGAATAATCGGTGTCGAAATTAGAGCTTCTTTAATCCTATCAAAGGCCTCATCACACTTATGAGTAAATTAGAATTGGGCATCTTTAAGCAAGAGTTGAGTAAGGGGTTTTGCAATTTTGGAAAAATCTTTTATGAATCGTCGGTAAAAACACCGCGTGACCGAGAAAACTCCGCACCCCTTTGACATTCACGGGTGACGGCAATTTCTCTATCACCTCAACTTTAGCTTTATCGACCTCGATGCCCTTTTCCGAAATCAAATGACCCAAGACAATGCCTTCATTGACCATTGTTTTGTGTGGATTTTGCGCAAGGCGAAATCAGGTCAGCGTGATATTGTGCAGGGTTAACTAGCTCTAATTAGATTTCTGGTCTGGTTGACAGGGTACGATTTAAACAATAAATAAGATAATAGAAATAACAAGACAAACAATTTTGTACGTGGAAAACCCTTAAATGGGAAAAAATCACGGGCACCAAGCCAGGAGAGGATTTCACTATATGATTTTGAGAGAATATTCCAATGATAACAATAATGCTTATGGTTTTATGTAATATGTGATCTTCTTCTTGTTGTACGAATGATCTCTTTCTTTCAGATCTCTCAAGCGTTCTTTATATAGCTTCCCATCTTGAACGGCTGCATGATCGAGCATTGAAGGCTGAATATTCTCCATAATTGCTGGTAATAATTGCCAAATATATCCCTCTTAATTACCGTAATTATTGCATAATCTTTACACTTAATGCTGCGTATTTAATTCCATTAAAATACGCGGATTTGGTCGAATATTGTCCTGATATTTAGACCGTTGTCCTCTCCATGGCCTGGCGCCTAACTTCATGTGCCCTGAGAACCTGGCACCCTGAGAGCCTGGCAATCAGGTTTAGGTGAAATGCTGATCAGGGTGGTCTGCGGATTTCCAGGCCTAACAATTGCCCCTTATCTCCTTATTGGTAGTGCCAGGACGAAAAAATGAGGAGATAACTTCAATTTTGATAAGATCACCCAACGGTTAATTTTCCCTGATCAATTTCCTGTAACGGCTTTTTTACTGCAACTGCTGACGCGTGGATTTTTACTGCAACTTGCCTTAATGATTTTGCGGCTGAAACCCTAATCTTTTTTGCTATAAATACTTGGGTGCTTCATTAATTTGGACTCATCAACATAATTTCTTCATCTTCTTTTTCTTAACTTTCTTTCTCTTCAGTTATCTTAATTCTCGACTTCCCAAATCTCTTAATCAATCTTCCATAATTCCTCAATCAATGGCTGCAAAGAAAAAAATCTACCAGGGCAGCGGTTCCTGCAACTCCTCCTCCTCAAAATCCTGAGGAAGTCTCCTCTGAAACTTTGCCTGCCTCTTCTGCAGCTCCTTCTCCCACAGTAAATAAAACGAGTGATCCTCCATTGGAGATGATCTCAATATCTCATGGTGCTTTTCAATTTAATCCCACGAAGGCTTTAAATGAAGTCCAGTCTCCTGCAAACCGTTTGAAGCCTGAGTTCGAAAAAATTTTGAAGGATAAGGGAATCATCCCTGCTGACGCTGAAGTCTGGATCCCTGAGGATTCTCCTATTAGGGCCGACTGGGCTTGTCCTGGTTGGTTCTGTATTCATGACTGGGCCTTCAGGGCAGGCTGTAAGCTTCCTTTTTCTCCTCTTATGGTTGAGGTTATTAAGGAGATTGGCGTCCCTTCTTATCAATTAATGCCGATGGTGTGGAAAGTTGTATGTTCTATTGAGAACCTCTGTAAAAAACACAATGTCTCTTTTTCTCTTGATGATTTAAAGACCTGTTACATTGTTAAAACTAACAGTCCTGGCCGTATAAGTTTCAAGGTCAGGCCGTCAACTACTCCCCTTCTGAGCAATTTAGACAGTGGCCATGATAAGGGCTGGGCTGCTGGCTATATGTTTGTCAAGACCAATTCTGTGGGTCCTGATCTGGCGTATTTAAATCATGAGGCCTGTGTGGCTGGTGAGTCCTTTGATTTCTTTCTTTAACCTGCATGTTTTTCTTGTTTAGTGAAAAAATGAAATGAAAATAATAAGTCATACCTCTTATGTGTGCAATTGATGATTGGGTTACTGAAACTGAGTACCCTACTCCCAATGTCTCTACTTTCCTCGCTATTCCTCCTTTGGAGAGGTCCTGGCCTCTTTGTTGTGGGGTTGGTCACCTTCCTCGCTGTTTGAAGGCTGACGGTGCTCCTAGGGCTGCTAAAGCGTCAGGGGCTGCTGGTGCCAGCACTTCAGGCAGTAAGTCTTTTTTGATCTTTCCTTTTTTTTTCTACCTGGACTTCCTGATAATACTTGGTTTATATTGCTGATATAACATTTCGTGTTGCAGCTACCAGGTCGTCTATTCGTCTTGCCAGGTTTGGTATGGCCGACCTCTTAGCCAGGTTGGCTAAGATTAAGGAGGAAGGTCCTCAGGGAAGTGGGGATACTGAACCTGTCATCGACTTGGTGAGCGATCGATCTTTTCGCCAAGGTCACTACTTCACTGCTTGTCCTTTGAAACAAGTTCACGAATTTTAAAAGGAAAATTGAGGATGTTGATGTTTCGCCCGGTCGGGAGGTGAGAGCCAGGTTGGATAACCTGGAGGTGCTAGGGTGAAAATCGGGGACTATGCAGCTTCTAAATCGATGTCATGCTCACCCTTGACCCTGTTGAGACTGCTACTCGGCGGTTGCTTGATGGATCATTGATCACCTCTTGGTCGGTGCTCTCATTCTTTGTAAGGGAGGTATGTTGGAATCATTTCCATGTGTTTTGTTTTTGGTAGTCTTCTATTGTTGGTACAAGTTACTCATACTTTTCTTGTCTTTGGTCGAGGTTCGCGACTGTCTCCATAATGCCTATCGACTACTTCTTTGGTAGCCAGGATTGATCTGATGAGATCAGATTATGATAGGTTGAAGTCTGAGCTGGAATTTTCAAGGGCTGACTTGGCTGCCAAGACTGCTGATTTGACAAGAGTGCAAGCTAAGAGGGATGCTGCTAAGACTGAGGCAGCCTCAAGCATGCGGCTATTGCAGGAGGCCCTGGATAGGAATGAAGAGCTTACCCAGGAGAGGGATGACTTGGAGTTCAAGTTGGATGATGCCTCCCTCTATTTCTATATCAAGGGAAGGGCAGCTGCCATGTCGGAGCCTGTTCAGGCCAAGGCAAAATGGGACCCTGCAGCCGAGATGGCTTTTGCTGCTTCTAAGTATCCTGACCTGCATAATTTGGAAAATGAACAGGAGGTTGATTCTCCGGGGAGCGAACGCGAGGCCGAGCCGGCTAAGAGTGGGGAGCAGTTGTTGATGATCTGCGCTTCCGAGGAGAAGCAGTAATATTTTATAATTTTCAGTTGGTATTTTGGCCCATCCAGGGGGGATGTCCCTGGACAAACATTATTTTCGTTTTCCTGTTTTGGGTCAGGGGCTCTCCCTGGCTTTTATGAATATTTCGGTACCTTTGCCCCAGGGGGTAAGGGTTTATTAATATAGACATGATGGCCTTCTTTTGGCTGATTTCACTTTTGTCTTTGCTTGATTTGTGAGTTTCATCCTGTTGGACCTGTCAAATATTTTGTTTGCATGATTTTGGCTAAATAACCTGCACATTTTTGTTTCAGTTTTTATCATAAGAATTTCAACCAAGTATAGTGTTTTGCTATAATGGTTGAAAGGGTGGGAAATCCGGCCTGTCAGGAGGGCTTATGTCCTCTGCCTGGCTTGAGGGCTTGGTATTCGGCCTGTCGAGAGGGCATTTTAGACTGATGGTCGGGATAAAACACCCTTGCACCGTCTTGCTGCGTCCAGCCGGTTGTTACCCGTGGCAGTAAACCTAGTCAGGTCAGGCAATTATTTCATGCCTGATTGGTCCTGACTTTTTACTGTATCCGGTGATGGTTACCAACTCGTTAGGCACAGTTAAGTGCAAAAAATTTTGTTTCAGGAATATATAGTAGAGTAGCCCTCAATCCTGAATATTTATGCGTATAATCTTTTATTATGTATAATTGTTCAGGATTCAAAAAGTAAATAGATGGGTTAGTTGAGCAGGTATAAAATACGGACAAGTCATATAAAGCATGTAGTTTATCACATAGCACATCAGGTTGAGTAATGATTGAATTTGTACCTGACTGTTGCCTGATCTGATCTTTACATATGGAATAGTTTTAAATGAGTTACATTCCAGGATCTTGGGATCATTTCCCCTTCTAGTGTTTGGAGCCTGTATGCTCCTTGTCCAACAATTGAATCAATTAAGTAAGGGCCTTCCCATGTGGGAGCTAGCTTGCCTGCTGATTTTTCCTTTTTATTTGGAAATACTTTGCGTAGGACAAGGTCTCCTTCTTTGAAGACCCTGGCCCTGACGTTTTTATTGTAAGTCCTGGCAACTGCTTGTTGATATGATGCCATCCTGATTTTGGCAGCGTCTCTTAGTTCTTCTGTCAGGACTAAGTTCTTCTGACGTTCAGGCTGGATCTGGATATTGGTACTCGTACTTCTGCAGGGATGACAGCTTCGCAGCCATACACCAGGGAGTAAGGTGTTTGGCCTGTCGCAGTTTTTGGAGTTGTCATATCTGCCCATAGTACTAATGGAAGTTCTTCACCCATCCGCCTCGTCTTCTTTTCTTCTTTTTTTAGGCAGCTTATGACTACCTTGTTGCTTGACTCTGCCTGGCCATTAGCTTTTGGGTATCCAGGGGTTGATGTTACCAGGTTGATATTCCATTCTTGGCAGAATGCTTGGGTCCTTTTACCCACGAATTGAGTTCCATTGTCACATACTATTTCTGATGGGACTCCATATCTGCAAATAATGTTAGTCCTGATGAAGGATAGTACTTCTTTTTTGGTTACTTGCCTGTAAGAGTCAGCCTCGATCCACTTAGAGAAGTAATTGGTCATGGCTAACATGAAGACTTTTTGTCCTGGAGCTACTGGCAGTTTTCCCACAATGTCCATGCCCCACTTTATAAATGGCCAGGGCGCGGAAATTGACTGAAGGAGTTCAGATGGCTGATGTATGATTGGTGCATGGATTTGGCAAGCTTCGCATTTTGAAGAGTATTCTAGGCAGTCAGCCCTCAGCGTAGGCCAATAGTAGCCTGTCCTAAGAACTTTGCTTGCCAGGCTTTTTCCTCCTTTATGATTGCCACAGTGTCCATCATGTATTTCTTGAAGTACTAGTTTGGCTTCGTCAGGCTCCAAGCATCTCAGGTAGGGTCCAGCCTGCGATCTCTTGAACAAGGTGTTATTGATGATAGCATAAGATGAAGCTCTAATTCTAAAGGCCCTTGCCTCATGTCTTCCCTGAGGTAGTATTCCTCGGAGAAACCAATCATAATAAGGTTTAGTCCAAGAGTTACTATCCTGATTGACAGGGTTGACCTATTCAGGTTTGCTGATGGTCGGTTCTAATAAGTGCACAATTGGTATTTTATCAAAAATAGCGGGGGTAAAGTTTGAACCTAGGCTGGCCAGAGCATCAGCCTGGGTATTCAGGTCTCTAGGTATTTGATCGATATCAAATGAAGGAAATTTAGCGGTAAGGTCTTTTGCATATTCTAAATACGAAATCATTTTTGCATCCTTAGCCGTATAAATTCCCTTTATTTGATTGGCAATTAAGAGTGAATCAGTTTTTACCTTTAGGTTTTGAACACCGAGGTCTAGACATACCTTTAAGCCTGCTATCGGGCTTCATATTCTCGCTTCGTTGTTGGTAGCTTTGAACTCACGACTTACGGCCCGAGCTATTACATCTCCCTGGGGTGATTTAAGTACTAATCCTAACCCTGTCCCCCTGGCATTGGATGCCCCATCTATGAACAAGGTCCATTCTTGGTCTAGGGTTTTATTTTCTAGTTGGTTGACCTCTTTTATTAGGTCTGGTTCCAGGTTAGGGCTGAAGTCAGCCACAAAGTCTGTTAGGGCCTGCGATTTGATCGCTGCCCTGGGTTCAAAGGAGATGTCATATGTGCTAATCTCTACTGACCATTTGGCCATCCTGCCTGAAAGTTCAGGCTTACGTAGGACAGACTTTATGGGTAAGTTGGTCCTGACTATAATTGGGTGACTTTCAAAATAAGGTCTCAGCTTGGTACACGACATTATCAATGCTAAAACATATTTTTCAAGTAGTCCATACCTCAACTCAAAGATCTAGCAGGCTTTTACTTACATAGTAGATCGGATGTTCTTTGCCCGTCTGTTCTTTCACCAGGATCGCATCGATTTTGTGTCGGTGACAGATAGGTATACTGACAAAGGTTCTCCCTTTTCTGGTTTAGCTAGTAAGGGTGGAGATGATAAATAGGATTTTAGATCCTGGAAAGCTGCCTCATGTTCGTCCGTCCACTGGAATTATTTATTTTTCCTGAGTAAGTTATAGAATGTCTTGCATCTTTCAGAAGATCTTGATATAAAGCGGTTGAGGCACTACCCGGCCTGTCAATTTTTGGATATCCTTGACAGACTTGGGTGACTGTAGTTCCAGGATGGCCTTTATCTGTTCAGGGCTTGCTTTTATGCCTCTTTTTGTGACCATATATCCAAGAAATTTGCCTGCAGAGACCCCAAAATGGCATTTTGCAGGGTTCAACTTCATGTTATATTTTTGTAATATCTCAAATGCTACTTCCAGGTGCTTCACGTGATCTTCTGCATTCTTGGATTTCACCACCATGTCATCTATGTATACTTCCATAATGTCACCTATCTGGTCTTTAAACATCATGTTGACCAGCAGACCAGTACGTTGCCCCTCGCATTCTTGGCCGAAAGGCATGGCGGTGTAACAAAGATATGCCTCGATCCGTAATGAATGCAGTACTCTCCTGGTCGGCAGGTGCATGTTTATTTGATTGAATCCTGGAAGCATCCATGAATGTTAGGATCTCGTGGCTTCTTTGTTGCGTCTACCATGGCATCAATATGAGGCGAGGGAACGGATCTTTAGGACGAGGCTTTGTTTAGGTCGGTGTAGTCTACGCAGACTCTCCACTTTCCATTCTTTTCTCGCACAACAACTACATTAGCCTTGACCACTCAGGGTACATTACTTCCCCGATCATCCCCATATCCAGGAGTTTTTCTACTTCTTCATTTATTATGGTATTTCTTTCACCGCAAATTTGCGCCTTTTCATTGCATGAGGCTTAAAAGATGGGTCAACATTGAGCTTATGAGTAATAATATCAGCGCTAATTCAAGTCATATCAAAATGTGACCAAGCAAACCAAGATGATTTATTTTTAAGGAAATTTACCGATTCGGGCGACATTATTACGGTGCGTCGAGATCCTATTAAAACATACTGTCAGGGTACTCAGGGTCTAGAATTACCGATCTGTTTCCATTCTGGGAGGTGCTACATACGTGCTCGACGGATATTTGTAATTGCTATGCCAGGGACTTACCCGCCTTGGAAGGCTTTAAGGGCTGCTTTTGTGTAGCACTCCTGGGCTGTATTTTGATCCCCTTTGATTGTGGCTATGCCCCAGTCTGTTGGTATCTTGATGCACTGGTGATAGGTTGATGGTACGGCCATGACGTTGTGAATCTAGGGCCTGCCCAGGATGGCGTTGTAGGATGACAAGCAGTCAAGGACCCCAAACTTTTCGTAGGATGAGACTCCTTCCACATAGGTTGGGAGGTGGATCTCTCCTAGAGTGCTCCTGGTTTCTCCACTGAACCCTACTAGAACACTGGATTTTTTGGTGATTTGATCCTCGTTTATCTTCATGGCTTTCAATACGTCAAGCATGATCGGGTTCTCGAGCCGCCTCCATCTACCAGGATTCTTCTTCCGTGGCTGTTCCAATCTGCATAGAAATGACCAGGCCATCGTGATGAACATCAGGGATGCCCACTAGGTCGCAATCATTGAAAGTGATTGTTGGAACTGGATCCAGCTTGCAGGGTGACACGGTCCTTGGTGTCCTGGCTATCTTTTTTGCCGCTAATCTTGTCAGGCCACAAATTTCTCGAACGCCGATATGAATTTTACTTCATAGAGTGGTGGTGGTGGAGGGAGGTGCGATCCCGCTTGTGCTCCCGATTATCTTTATCCTGGTTTGCATTCCTGCCTTTTGACTTGATCAGGTCTTTTAAGTATTCTGATTTCAGCAGGTAGGCCACTTCCTTCCTCAGAGTGAAACAATCATCCGTGGTGTGTCCAATATCCATGTGAAATTCGCACCATTTTGAATTGTCTCTTCTGGGATTTGGATTTTCTACCTTCCTGGGCCATCTAACAGCTATTCCCATGGTGTCAAGCCTCTGGATCAATCCTACAGTATCAACACAAAAGTTATGTTCGGAGATAGGTGGATAAACCTTAACCTTACCTTGATATTCATGAGTCAGGTTGACTTCGGAGACTTCCTGATTGATCTGGCATGGAATATGGAGTAGGTCTGTAATTGTTCCCTCTGTTGCTTTTCCTATTGCTTTTTTCATGATCCCTTGGTCCACTGGGTGATCCAAGCTTGTAGCTTTTATCTTCTTCCACTGATGAAGGCAAGGGTCTTTGCCTCGAACATCTTCGAAGGTGTGGGGGGATACTTAGTGAGTTCACTGTATAAGTCACTATGTGGTAGTAACCCCTGTCTAAATGCCTCCACTGCTGTTCCAACGTCACACCTGGGTATAGATACTTTTTCTTTGTTGAACCTTGCAAGGAATGTCCTGAGTGTTTCATCAGGCTTCTGTGTAACTCGGTAAAGGTCACTGGATCGTTTCTCCAACTCCCTGCTACTTGCGAATTGGTTAAAAGCGTTAATCAGGTTGGCAAAGGAATGGATCTTTGCCAGAGGCGGTTGATGTACCATTGCGGGCGGGGGCGGTCAAGGTCGTCCCAAATCCCTTACACATGCAAACTTGTCGAATTTGGCTGGGAATGGATGCACCAACATTTTTCGCTTGTAAAGAGCCACGTGATTTTGTGGATCCGTGGTTCCATCATAGACCCTCATGGATGGAATTGTGAATTTCTTTGGTAGGTCTACTTTGGCTATTTCGTCAATGAAGGGTGAATCAGCATAGCTGTTAGGGGCAGCTTCTTCCATACTAGCAGGTACTCCTGGTATCTTGTCAAATTTTTCATTGAGTTTCTTGATCTCCGAACTATCGCCATCATGATATAGCTGCAGATTCATCAGGTTTATCATCATTTTTTGGCTCTTGATCACCATCTACGTTAGTGATTTTAGGAGTATTTGGGCTCCCAAAACTGGAAAAATCAATGTTTTTGATGATTGATGCAAATGGGGTTCCTGGTTGGAATCTAGAGCCTGCCCCTTGGGTTTTTTCCAATTTTTGTTTTGGTGACTCAGATTCTTTCAATTGCGGGATCTCTCGCTTGATTTGGGCCACTTTTTCTTTCAGGCTTTCCAACTCAGCGATTTTTTGGAGAGCTGCATTCAATTGATCTTCAACGGTGGGTTGGGCCATTTTTGTAAGTTTTTAAGTTTTTGTAAGATGAGAAAAAAGGGTTTAAAGAGCTAGATGCCCCACGGTGGGCGCCAATTGTTTTGTGTGGATTTTGCGCAAGGCGAAATCAGGTCAGGGTGATATTGTGCAGGGTTAACTAGCTCTAATTAGATTTCTGGTCTGGTTGACAGGGTACGATTTAAACAATAAATAAGATAATAGAAATAACAAGACAAACAATTTTGTCTGTGGAAAACCCTTAAATGGGAAAAAACCACGGGCACCAAGCCAGGAGAGGATTTCACTATATGATTTTGAGAGAATATTCCAATGATAACAATAATGCTTATGGTTTTATGTAATATGTGATCTTCTTCTTGTTGTACGAATGATCTCTTTCTTTCAGATCTCTCAAGCGTTCTTTATATAGCTTCCCATCTTGAACGGCTGCATGATCGAGCATTGAAGGCTGAATATTCTCCATAATTGCTGGTAATAATTGCCAAATATATCCCTCTTAATTACCGTAATTATTGCATAATCTTTACACTTAATGCTGCGTATTTAATTCCATTAATATACGCGGATTTGGTCGAATATTGTCCTGATATTTAGATCGTTGTCCTCTCCATGGCCTGGCGCCTAACTTCATGTGCCCTGAGAACCTGGCACCCTGAGAGCCTGGCAATCAGGTTCAGGTGAAATGCTGATCAGGGTGGTCTGCGGATTTCCAGGCCTAACAACCATGAAGTGACACTTCTCCCAATTTAAAACAAGGCTAACATCCTCACATTTTTGCAAGATAAGTGACAAATTATGCAAACATGACTCAAAATCTTTCCCATAAACACTAAAATCATCCATAAATACTTCCACTATGGTTTATAGGTAGTCGTAAAAGACACTCATTATGCAACATTGAAATGTGGCGGGAGTATTACATACCCCGAAGGGCATTCTCCTATAGGCAAAGGTACCATAGGGGCATGTGAAAGTGGTCCTGTGTTGGTCATCCGGGTGTATCGAGATTTGGAAGAATCCCGAATACCCGTCAATGTAGCAAAAGAACTTATTAGAGGCTAGCCTCTCAAGCATTTGATCAATGAATGGGAGAGGGAAATGATCCTTTCTTGTTGAGGAATTCAACTTACGATAATCAATACACATTCTCCAACCGATGATCTTCTTTATGGGTATTAGCTCATTCTTGTCATTTTTCACTACCGTGGAACCCCCTTTCTTGGGTACCACTTGAACAGGGCTAACCCACAAAGAATCCGATATAGGGTAAATGATTCCCGCATCAAGTAATTTCATAACCTCTGCTTTTACAATTTCTTGCATATGGAGATTTAGTCTCCTTTGGCCTTGAATGGTTGGCCTATGATCATCTTCTAAATGTATCATATGCATGCAAAAGTCGGGGCTTATTCCCATAAGATCATCTAGACTATAACCTATAGCCTTTTCATGTTCCTTTAACACACCAAGCAAACTCTCTAATTGATATTCATCATTTTTTTTCATTGACAATTGTGGGTTTGGTTTTAGACTCATCAAGGAAGGCATACTTCAAATTTGGGGGAAGGGGTTTTAAAGATGGGGTTTGTACCTCAATTTCTACCTTTGATGGTTCGTTGGGAACACTTTCCATCTCCATTATACTTTTCACCCTCATTGCTTGTTCCACCTTGACGAATTGTGATGGCTTATTGAGAATGGCATATATCCTCATGGATTGCTTATAGGTGAGCTATTTGTTGGCTAGAGCGGCTTCAAGGAGATCTACTTCCAATGCCCAAAGTTTACCATTGGCCTCACTTGCTTCTAAGGCCTCCAAAGCTTCCAAAGGATCTTTGATGAGAGTAGAGCCTACATGATCTTCTACACAACAATCTATAAGGTCCATCTTGCAATGTAAACTAAGAGAAAAATGAGAGTAGTACCCTGAGGAAACGTTTTTCCCCAAGGCAAAGAAAGACACAACTAAAATCAATGATGATAACAATTCAATTGAACACCGTCCCCGGCAGCGGTGCCATTTTGATGGACATGTCGTCTATGCCGTCAAACAATATTTTGTAGGAAATATTGGTATACATCCTTTATAATTATTAGGATTATAACGAAATTATGATTATGAAATTTCTAGTCATAAATGAAATTGCATAAACAAAAGAATAGAGATAAAGAATCAACCTTTGGTCCTAGCAAAATGGCCTAAGAACAATATCAAAATGATATTCTCCTCATTTTTGCACCCTAGATGCTCCGAGAAATGCCCCTCAAATTGCTAGAATTAGATCCCCAAATTCACTAATTAATTTAGGGTTTTTGTGTTTTGTTTGATGAGAGTATATTAGGTCAAAAATTAGGTTAGAAAATGATCTCCCATACCCTCTTAAAACCGTGTAAAAGGGTAAAAAATAGGGGAAGATATTTTCTTTCCTTTTTTTGTGTAACAACCGAAAATAATAAGAGAAATTATCTCCTTATTTTCGGTTTTTCCGCCTACCAAAAATAAGGAGATTTAATCTTCTTGTTTTGGTAGTTTATAAAATGTATATAAAGTGTATTATTTATAAATTGTCATTTATTTTATTCCGTATTAATAAGTCTACACACAACAGCTTGCAGTCGATTTATTAATACCGGTCTGTAATAATTTATTATGACAATCTTGTATAATATATACTTTAACTATAAATATCGCATATTTATAATTAGATAATTAAATATAACCGATTACGTTTAATTACGAATTAACATCTTAATTCGTTCAGGCTAACATTATATACATTAATTAAATACAACAGTTTATATTCAATTTACGAATTGACAGTTAATTCGTCTCAGCTAATATTATTTAATTGTATTAAATAATCGTCTCATCATCAGATTGACTAACTGTTTAGTCAAATACATGGACTAACCTTTTAGTCATATAAGGCATCAATGTGATTACATTTCCATAATCACATCTCTCAAACACATCCTTTAGGTGTGACTTTAGGGACCAGTTGATCACCGCCATCAGTATGTTAATAACGTCAAACTTTCTAGCAAGCCAACCGTTATTAAGTAATTGTTAATCAATTGATAAAATACTAAGTATACCCTTGTGAACCTATAAGATATTTATAAATGTTATCACACTAATTGTGGAGGACACAAGCTCCAACAATCTCCCACTTGTCCTCACAAGTGTATTTGCGATAACCGATTCTCATATCCTAAAATTTCTCCCACTCAATGTAAAACAATTTGCAAAATCCGTATTCACAAAGGTCGTATTTTACAAGTGATCAATATCAAGAGTGGTTTCCCTGACTAGAGAGTAACTTAACTGATAAACGAATCATCATTCGAGCATGACCATGCATTTCAGTTACAACTCCTCGAGTGGCCCTGAGAAATAACTAGACCTGATAAAGGTTGGATATTTTCTTCAACTCGAATCCTGCAGATATAAGCGCAGTATGAAATGACCTTAAAAAAATCGCTTAGCCTCTGTTACGGCGAGACCATGAGAAAAAAACCAAAGTCACCCAAAAACTGCCTTAATCTCAAGAGACAGTCGATAGTCAAAAGAATCGACTTTAGGAACACAATGGACGTCCAATCCACGACCTGGCACCGAATGTTTTTAAACATTTAGGACTCCATTACGTTGTCACAATTTGTCCTACGAGGTATCGTTATAACTCGCATCTGTGATCGATCAGCCAACTGTTTGACTTATGGCTCGTTGAACCCACCATCAATCAACTTCACAAAATAATAGCCAGAGTTATCAGCTCAAGTAGGCGATTACGGACCAAAACAAATATAATGTAATTCAGTTCACTTTGTGGCGTTCAATGTTGTCAGTACAATCCACATGAAAAAAAAAATATGATATAAAACGATGAAGTTATAAATAGTATATGAAAAAGATAATGTATCGAATCCATAATCAACTACTACAACTCAGGAACACGTTTAATTCCCATGGAAATAACGTGCCCTTCATGCTTATCATAATTCAACGGTTTAGTGAGAGGATGTAATACCCCCTCATACCAAGGTGCCTTACCAGGACCACCCTACCATGAAAGTGTGTTACCATCTCGGTTGCCCGAGGTTAGTATATATCAAAAAGCGTCCGAACTGAGCACATTTATTAATGTACTGTAAAATGTAAAGTTTACATCAACCAAACTCAAATACTGTGTTAACAAAATACAACTGCAAAGTCTGACAAATAAAGAAATCCAACTAAGACTCAGACGGTGATGCTATGACTCGTGATGGCACTCCTCCCAAGACAGTCCCCAAGCTCACACTTGCAATACCTGTCAAGCCTGCTCACCATCCCCGAATGGATCACCGCAGATTCCACAAACAACAACGGGGTCAGTATTACTCAAACAATATAAGTCAGACAAACGATACAATCAACTGATCATCTTCCCATTCTAGACTTTGTTTCCATACTGTAACCGACTACACACCAAAGTGTGTAGCCCTGCCAGATTACCCATCGCAACAGGTAATCCTCGCCGCCAGTGGGTGACCGCAGCCGATCCCACCTAGTCCAGCTCCTCAATGAGCGACAAACAATCCTTGTCCCTTAATGTGCACATCCCCTCCCGTGGCGGGTTCCACGGAGGGCGAACTAGGGTGTGAAGCCATTCCCGCAAGTGACTCCACCACAATCACAATCACAAGATGTCACAGCCATCTCAACACCTTTACACCAACATCATCACAACAATCTCCATACTCCGATGATCAACAGATAACAATAATCACAACAACATGTCTTACAATAACAGTAAACTGAGTAGGAAACCCTACCTTAGAAATCAACAGTGGAAAACGAACTTGCACACTCAGAAAGGCTCCTCTACGAAGTCTTCTCCTATATCATAATCATATCACACAATTACACATTGCACAACCCCCATATTCCCAATTCCATAATTATACAGTAACCCCAACAATACAACAACATAGAATAAAACTTACCAATAGTAGGATGAGGAATTGTACGTAAGGACTCCGAAGATTTCGCAAACAACAAAGCAATTGGGTGATTAAGGAGTGATTAGGGAGAGATTAGGGTTAACGTACAATGATAAAGTAGAAATGATGTTTTGAAAACTGACGCGGGATATAAAATAAATCTTAAACGCTCCCTAATCAAACCGTCAAAATAATACTCGCCAGACCGAATACTCGGTCGAGTAAAATTATACTCGGCCGAGTATCCTCTACTCGGTCGAGTATTCACTATACTCGGCCGAGTATTCATCGGCAGAATCAAAACAACTCATACTAACAGCACTACTCGGCCGAGTAGGCTCTACTCGGTCGAGTAGTCGCCAAAGAAAATCCGTAGTGTTACAGAGGATCCGCGATGTTGTCATCCGAAGCTATCTTGTCAATCACTATCTCTTCTTGCTCAACGTAATCACGGATCAGGTGAGCTTTCCGATGTACATGTCTAGACTTGTTGCTAGACTTTGGCTCCTTAGCCTGGAAGATGGCACCTCTATTATCACAATAGATGGTGAACGGGTCATTCGAACTAGGAACTATCGTAAGTCCTTGTAAGAATTGACGCATCCATATAGCTTCCTTTGCTGCTTTCGAAGCGGCATAGTACTCGGATTCAGTAGTAGAATCTGCTACAACATCCTGTTTGGAACTCTTCCAGCTGACCGCAGCACCATTAAGAGTGAAGACGAACCCGGACTGAGATTTTGAATCATCTCGATCCGTTTGGAAGCTAGCATTTGCGTAACCGATTGCGCATAGCTTAGTATCTCCTCCATAAGTCAATACCCAATCCTTAGTCCTCCGTAGGTACTTGAGGATGGTTTTAACAGCTATCCAGTGTGTTTCACCTGGATTCTTTTGGTACCAACTCGTCATACTCAATGCATATGCCACGTCTGGACGTGTGCATATCATGGCATACATGATTGATCCTATGGCTGATGCATAAGGAACACGACTCATGCGTTCAATCCCTTCAGGCGTCGTGGGTGACTGAGACTTGCTCAAATGCATCCCAGAAGTCATTGGAAGGTTCCCCTTCTTGGAGTTGGTCATGCTGAACCTTTCAAGAATCTTATCCAAATAAGACTCCTGACTCAATGATAACGTCCGTCGTGATCTATCTCGATAGATACGGATTCCCAATATGCGTTGTGCCTCACCCAGATCTTTCATCTGGAAATGGTTCTTCAACCATCCTTTAACCGAAGATAAAAGAGGAATGTCATTCCCAATCAAGAGTATGTCATCGACATACAATATCAAGAAAACAATCTTGCTCCCACTCGACTTGATATATAAGCATGGTTCCTCGACCGATCGAGTGAAACCATACTCTTTTATCACCTGGTCGAAACGGTGATTCTAACTCCGAGAAGCTTGCTTAAGTCCATAAATGGAACGCTTAAGCTTGCACACTTTCTTAGGATTTTCAGGATCTATGAAACCTTCGCGTTGCACCATGTACAACTCTTCCTCCAAATAACCATTTAAGAAGGCGGTTTTCACATCCATTTGCCAAATTTCATAGTCATGAAAAGCGGCAATCGCTAAGATAATCCGAATGGAACGCAGCATAACTACGGGTGCAAAAATTTCATCATAATGCAATCCGTGCACTTGAGTGAAACCTTTTGCCACTAGTCGTGCCTTATAGGTATCTGGTTGCCCGTCTACAGAATGCTTTATTTTGTAAAGCCATTTGCACTGTAGAGTTTTTACCTTATTAGGTAAATCAACAAGATCCCATACGTCATTCTCATACATGGAGTCCATCTCGGATTGCATGACTTCAAGCCATAGCTTTGAGTCGGAACAGGTCATGGCACCTTTATAGGTAGCGAGTTCATTACTCTCTAGGAGCAAAACGTCATTCTCCTCGACCATACCAATGTATCTGTCTGGAGGATTAGAGACTCTACCCGACCTCCTAGGTTCCTGAGGAATTTTAACCGTATCATCAGTTGAAGGAACAACTTCCTCCATCTGTTCCTCGGTTGTTGGTTCTTGAACCTCCGACAGCTCGAAGGTTCTATTACTTGTCTTGTTCTCGAGAAATTCTTTCTCTAGGAACTTTGCACTAACCGCAACAAAAACTCGATGTTCGGTAGGGGAATAGAAGTAATGACCAAACATTCCTTTTGGATAACCAATAAAGTATGTCTTGACCGATCGCGGGCCGAGCTTATCCTCGTGTCTCCACTTGACATAAGCCTCGCAGCCCCAAACCCGAATAAAGGACAAGTTGGGGACCGTTCCCTTCCACATTTCATATGGAGTCTTATCGACAGCTTTAGGCGGACTTCGGTTAAGTATAAGAGCAGCTGACAAAAGAGCAAAACCCCATAACGAATCAGGTACTACCGTGTGACTCATCATGGATCGAACCATATCAAGTAATGTTCGATTTCTCCGTTCGGACACACCATTTAATTGAGGTGTTCTAGGTGGAGTTAACTGTAGGACTATTCCACAGTCTTTAAGGTGTTGATCAAACTCATTTGAAAGATATTCGCCACCCCGATTTGAATGGAGTGCTTTAACCTTTCTTCCCAGTTGGTTCTCAACTTTATTCTGGTATTCCTTGAATTTTTCAAAGGACTCACTTTTATGCTTCATTAAGTAGACATATCCGTATCTACTCAAATCGTCCGTGAAAGTGATAAAATATCTATAGCCATCTCTAGCGGTAATTGACATAGGTCCACATACATCAGTATGTATGAGTCCTAATAGGTCACTAGTGCGCATTCCAACACCTTTGAAGGAAATTCAATTCATTTTGCCGATAAGACATGATTCACACGTGCCAAATGTAGAAAAATCGAATGCGGGAATAGTCTCATTCTCGACGAGTTTCTTTACACGTTTTTCATTTATGTGTCCCATTCGACAATGCCATAGATAAGTTTGATCTTTGTCACCAACCTTTAATTTCTTATTATTCACGTGTAATATATCCGTGGTTTGATCTAAGATGTAAATTCCATTCATGGAAACTGCTTTGCCATAAACCATTTCATTAAAAGATAAAATATAACTATTATCCTTTATTGATGAAAAACCAGGTTTTTACAGTTTCTGAGCAATGGCTAAGAACAAACATACTAATCATCCTAATAATACTAATAATAAGAACAAAAATAATTCTAAAAATAAAAAAAATACGCAATCTAATTCAATAGTTACTAATCCTACAGATTTAGTTTTAATCAATATGAGTAATGCTAATAATGATCTGCCTACTGAAACTAGGGTGGATCCGGTACAACAGGAGATTGATAATTCTCGCCGGGAGGTGAACGAAGTCTTACAGATGGAACACGTTGAGGTTACAGATGAAACGGAGGAGGAATGGCAGAAGGTCTCACCGCGGGGTAAACGGAAAGCTTCTGTGGGGTCTTTAACGCCGATAGCTGAGGAGCAGGAATCAACAAAACTGAAAATTCTTCCAGAGGATGTCAAGGAGGAGATTGATTATTGGAAGCAAGCTCTATTTGGCTATGTCTTAGGGGCAAACCCTCCCAGAGAGGTTTTAGATGGTTTTCTGAGACGTACCTGGCAGGCTTATGAGGTATCTAAGATTTCATTCCTTCCTAATGGATTATTTGTGGTTCGTTTTGGTAAGGCGGAACATTTACAACTGGTTTTGAAGAATGGTATGTTTTTGTTTGATGGAAAACCTCTGATTCTTAGAGCTTGGGATCCAAATGATAGGATTTCAAAGGTTAAGGTCAAATCTGTTCCGATTTGGGTCAAATTGGTAGGTCTAGACCTTAAGTTTTGGGGTGCTAAGTGCTTGGAGAAATTAGCATCATTGATAGGCAAATTTGTGAGAATTGATGACCTGACTGTTGCACGTACCTTGTTGGGATTTGCTAGAGTATTAGTGGAAGTGGATATTGATCAGAAGTTTCCCACTAGGATTGAGTTTGAGGATGAATTGGGTAAGGATATACATGTTGCAGTGGAGTATGATTGGCTACCTATCACTTGTGCCAAGTGTAAAGGGATAGGGCATGCTGCTGCAATGTGCAGGAGGAAAGAATTTTACCTTCAGAAGCCTGTGATCAAAGCTAAAGCAAAGCAGGCATGGGTGCCCAAGGTACCAACTGCTGAGGTCCCTGCAAAGGACTTAGTGCAATTTCCAGAACTGGGAGTGCAGAAACAGGTTCACGGGAGCACCAATGCTACTCCAGCAGCTACCTCCATTCCTGCTTCTGTTACTCCTCTCATTACCCCAATGGCATCTGTTCAGGGGCCTGTATTCACACCTGCCAGGGTAGTCACTCGTATTACAAGGCATGAATCTAGGCTTCATGGGGCTAAGGAAGGAAACTTTATGATGGACTTTAGTAATGAAATGTCAGGATGTGCTGAATTGGTTGATAAAGGGGGAGGTGGCACCTCTCTTCAACCCAATGATTAATTTTCGTACTTGGAATGTCAGGGGTCTAAATAGTACTAATAAACAGAAGGATGTGAAGTGGTTGCTCCACCAACATGATCTCTGTCTATTTGGACTCCTTGAGACTAGAGTTAAAGCTCAGTCTCAAAATAAAGTAGCTGAAAATGTCTGTTATGGGTGGGATTATACTACTAATATAAGTTGTCATCAAGGAGGTAGGATCTGGTTACTCTGGAAGTCTGCAATGGTATCTGTTGATGTCATTGAAATGGATGCCCAGTATATTCATACAATGGTCCTTAATAAGCTGAATAATGATAGTTTTTATGCCACTTTCGTTTATGGGTTCAATAAAATTGAAGATAAAGCTCCTCTTTGGCAGAATCTTATTAGACTGAATGTTCAAGATCCTTGGATTGTTATGGGGGATTTCAATGCAGTTATGTATGCTAATGAAAGACTGGGTGGATTAGTTAAGGATGAATAAATGGTTCCTTTCCAGGATACTGCTGCTGAATGTGACTTGCAGGACCTGAAATCTTATGGGGCTTTTTTTACGTGGAACAATAAACAACCTAGTGACACTAGGGTGTTTAGCAGAATTGATAGAGCTCTGGTAAATGATTGCTGGCTCAACTTATGGACGGATTATTTTGCTACTTTTTCTGCTGAAGGAGAATTTGATCACTGCCCTTGTATTATCTCTTTAGCAAGGAGTCCTGAGTTTAAGAAGAAGCCCTTTAAATTTTTTAATATGTGGTGTAGGGCTCCTGAGTATCATCAAGTTATTCAGCATAATTGGAATAACAATGTCTATGGTACTGCTATGTTTAGAGTGGTTAAGAGGCTTAAACTAATGAAGAGTGCCTTGAAAAAACTGAATGGTTCATTATTTTTAGATATTGAAAGAAATACTGATGTTGCTTTTAAGGTGATGATTCATACTCAAGAAGAACTCCAAAGGGATCCTTATAATAAGCAGCTTATGGATATTGAAAGACAAACTAGGGAATCTTATCATTTGCTAGCTACTGCTAAGGAGGAATTCCTCGGACAGAAAGCCAAATGTGCTTGGGCTAAAGATGGGGATGTAAATTCTGCTATGTTCCATCGTTTGATTAAGAAGAGGCAACTCCATAATAAGGTGTTGCAGATTCAGGATGCAGCAGGTGTTGTTTGTAAGGAACCTGAAGATATTTTAAATGCTTTTCTCTCTTATTATAAACTGCTCCTGGGCAGTAGTGCTGGTTCTGCAAATGTTATCCAACACATTCTCACTAATGGTCCAACAGTTGATTGCCAACTTTAGGAGAAAATGTGCAGAATACCTAAAGAGGAGGAAATCAAAAATGTTATCTTATCTATCCCTGATGAGACAAGTCCTGGTCCTGATGGTTTTACAAGCAAATTCTTTAAGACTAGTTGGAGTACTATCAAGGATGATCTCTGTGAAGCTGTGACTGATTTCTTCAATTCTGGTCAACTGCTGAAACAGGTTAACTCTACCAACCTTACCCTTATTCCTAAAGTAGCTGAGCCAAAAAATGTTAAGGAATTCCGTCCTATTGCCTGTTGTAACACCCTTTATAAGATTATATCTAAGCTTTTGTGTGAGAGAATTGCTGAGTTGTTGCCTTCCATTGTTAATCCTGCTCAGAGTGCCTTCATCAAAGGTAGAAGTATCTTGGGTAATATCTTGATTACCCAGGATTTGGTGAGACTGTATAGTAGGAAAAGTGCCTCCCCTAGATATTTGATGAAAATTGACCTTAAGAAGGCATATGATTCTATTGAGTGGAATTGTGTGAAACAGATTTTGGTTGGTCTAAACTTTACACCTAAGTTGACTGAACTTATTATGCAGTGCATTAGTACCACTTCCTATTCCATATGTCTGAATGGTCACACTCATGGGTATTTTAAAGGGGAGAGAGGGCTCAGACAAGGTGACCCTATGTCTCCTTTGATATTTATACTTTGTATGGAGTATCTCTCCAGGTTGATTGAGAAGAGTGTGAGCTTGCCTAGATTTAAATTCCATCCTCTGTGCAAAAGTTTGAAATTAACTCATTTGATGTTTGTTGATGATTTACTCATCTTTTGCAAAGGGGACCTTAGATCTATTACTATTCTGATGGAGACTTTTAATGTTTTCTCTGCTGCCACTGGTTTGAATATTAGCAACGAGAAATATGACATCTATCTTAATGGTGTTGATCAAGAGGTAGAAAATAATATCCTGAGAACCACAGGTTTCAGAAAGGGTTCTTTGCCTTTTAAGTACCTGGGTGTTTGCATTTCTCATAAAAGAATTTCCAGGATTGATTGTAATATACTTGTGGATAAGATGATTACCAGAATAAGAGGATGGAATAAGAGGAAGATTTCATATTCTGGAAGGCTAGTGCTTGTCAAATCTGTTTTGGCTACTGTGCATACTTATTGGTCCCAACTTTTTGTTTTGCCCATGGGTGTGATGGATAGAATACAAGCACTTTGTAGGAATGTTTTGTGGGAAGGTGAAGATACTTATTCCAAAGCTCCACTTGTTGCATGGTCTATACTTTGCAAAGACAAGAAAGTTGGGGGTTTGTCTCTGACTGATAGTCGAATTTGGAACATTGCAGCAATAGGAAAGTGGGCTTGGTGGATTCTGATTAAGAAAGACCACCTCTGGATTAGGTGGGTGGATAATATTTATTTGAAAGGGAGAGACTGGTTAACCTATACTCCTACTGTTAATAGTTCCTGGACGTGGAGGAAAATTTGTGAGGTGAGGACAAAATTTTTGGGAGCTTATACTACTAGTCTATGGCAGGATAACAGCAATCCTTATACAATTGCTAAGGGATACAGATGGCTCACACAAACTGATGATGTTAAGGTGAATTGGTATGGAATGGCTTGGAACAGATTTAATACTCCTAAGCATTGCTTTATCATTTGGTTGATGCACAAAGACAGGCTCCTCACTTTAGACAGATTGATGAAAATGGGTATATGCCAGCAGAGTCTATGTTACTTATGTGGTGTTAAAGATGCGTCTCTATGGCATTTGACCTCAGAATGCTCCTACACTAAGGTCTGCTGTCAACTACTGCAGGACTGGATTGGGGTTAAGGTTTCAGGTTTGCAGACTGGTGTGCTCATTATGAAGGAGAGATCTCATTCTATGCTCATTAGACTGTTGGAAAGTGTTGCAATAGTAGGCATGTTTTATCATATATGGCTGATAAGGAATAGTTGCAGAATTCAGCATTATGTTCGAAGACCAGCACTGGTTATCCAGGAAGTCCAAAGAGAAGTGAAGCTTTGTTTTCAGGCTGTATTTGATGGGCAGCTGAAGACTTATGATCTGGAGTGGTGTAGAAACCATAATCTAATTTAGGCTTGAGCTTGTAATATTTTTCTTCTATCATTAGTAAGCTAAAAGTGGTGAAAACAGGAATGGTTGTAATGGTGCTTGTACTTCATTTTTTATTAATATAATTTCTCACATTTCCACAAAAAAAAATCAAAATGAAAACCGTCTTTATCAAGTACGGAAACAGAAATAATGTTCTTAGACAAACTGGGTACATAGTAACAGTTATATAAATATAACTCAAAACCACTTGGGAGTTGGATTACGTATGTTCCCTTTGAGACTGCAGCAACTCTAGCTCCATTCCCGACTCACAGGTCCACATCACCCTTTCCGAGAGGTGTGATATTTTTTAGGCCCCGCAAATGATTACACAGATGAGAACCACAACCAGTATCAAGTACCCAAGTTCCAAAACTTGCATGGTTAATCTCAATCATATGAATATAAGATGACATACCAACAGGAGTGACGCGGCCTGCTTTTATGTCCTCACGGTATACGGGACAGTTCCTCCTCCAATGCCCAGTCTTGTGGCAATGGTGGCACTCAATGTCAGTGCCCTTGCTCTTTGTCTTGCCTTGTGAGCCACTAGTCTCACCAGGCCCACTCTTACCGTTTCCTGGCTTCTTAAACTTTGGCTTTCCTACAGTTAGGTCGCCGGGAGCTTTGCCCTTACCCTTATTCTTGTTGGAAATCATGAGAACATCTTGCTTCATGCTCCCACTCAATTTCATATCCTTCTCGGTCTGTACGAGAAGTGAGTGTAGCTCATGAGGACTTTTCTTCATGTCATTCATGTAATAATTTGCCCTTAAAAGGGCAAAACCATCATGAAGTGAATGAAGCATACGATAAATGACTATGCTCTCACTGATTTTGCAATCAAGTGCCTCCAATTTCTCGACATTCTCAATCATGTTAAGAATGTGCGGGCTAACCGGTTGGCCCTTCTGGAGTCTCGGATCAAAGAAGCGACAAGTATGCTCATAAGTAACGATTCTCGGTGCTTTTGAGAACTCAATAGTGAGCGTGGTGAAAATCTTGTTTGCACCTTGGGCAATGAAGCGTCTTTGCAAATTGGTTTCCATTGCAAAAATGAGTACGTTCTTTATCGCACCCGCTTCCATGACGAATTCACTATAAGCAAGTGACTCGTTAACTCCTGCATTGGGGCCTGGGTTTACCGGTATTGGCTCAGTTAAGTACTTGAGCTTACCGTCAGCAATGGCAGCATTCCGTAATGATGCCTCGCAGTCCGCAAAGTTGGACCCGTCATTCTTCAGTCGAGTGAACTGATTCATGTGGTCCATGAAAGCTTTTAGCCAGGACTCGCGTCCAAGTGTGGCACTTGGAATAGGGATTTCGTTATTTCCAGCCATTTGTTGTAACAGTATTATCAAAATAAAACGTATTCTACACTGCGAAAAGAAGAAAAATATAATAAGCATACTCATCGTTTATGATTTAAGTCTAATGCAATACTGTTATAACGCGAAGATTCAAGCATTTATACAATTGACCTCCCTCAAGAATTATATAAATGATTCCAAGACTCAATTATCTGTAAATTGATAAGCCAACCTCTTGGCTAATTCTACTTATAGAATTCTCGGTCGATAAATTTCTGTAAATTCTATCTTTCGTCCTTCATAATCACGAGAAACTCTTCGGATTATAATGTTGAGGTAAACTAAGTCAACACAAACTACTTACCCAACGTAGAAGGGGTCATATGGAGAGTAAGGTCCTATATGCCTACCGACGAAGAAGGGATTCATAGCTGTTTGGCCTATAAAGACTAGTCTTAATTTCAGTTTTAGAGGAAGATCCCATCAACTTTATTTTAATTCATTTTAAGTGAACTAATATCTAGCATGCGTGAATGAATAAACTAAGATGATGGCGTAAAATGTGTGACATTTGTATGTCTATGAAAACTAACATTCAATCTATATGAGTCAATTTTCATGCATATTATTAGGTGGTTTGGTTTAGGCGGAAAATGATGCACTAACTATCATGTGAATGAAAAGCAATAAGAATGGAAAAACGTAAAACAAAATAAAGTCCTAGTGTGGCCTATCTACCAAAATGAACATAAATACAACTTTGGAATCCATCCTTGGACCCGAGAAGCTTGTCTTGATGTTCCATCTTGGTCCATGTAGCGGGAGTGAACAATCCAATCTCCATCTTTAGTCTTCTCAAAATTACAATTTAAAAATTACATAATAAACCTATTTACATTCTAATTTCAAAACCATAATACTTAAAGAAAACCAAAAAGAGATACGAGATCTCAAAATTACATAAAAATTATGTTTCCATCATTACGAAAACATAATTAACTAAGGCCACACTAGGTATTACAAAATTACAACCGATTGCAAAAATACGTATATTAAACCATTCGACAAAACATTCAACTAAATAAAAATGCATCAACTAATAAATTAAACATTCAAGACATAATTCCTTAATTATGTAGAGTAATTTATCCAAACCACCTATTTAAATGATCAAATTATGTGACAATTCCTCAATTACTCACAATAATTTCAATCTTAATTCACATTAATCTTGTAATATGAATTAATCCATCAATATTTTAAACCTCTTTAAAATAATTTGGGTATCTCAAATTTGTGAACCTTTTCACAATAATTATTATTCATTATAGATAATAATAATTGGCCAAAATAAACAAAAAACAAATTTTTTTATTTATTTATTTGCTCTCGGCAAATCCCAAAAACGAAAGAAAAAAACAGAAATTTTTCCTTTTACTCGGCATTTACCAAAAAAAAAACGAAAAAACAGCCCCTTTTTTTCTCGGCATTTCCACAAAAACCGAAAAAAAAAACAGAAAAAAAAAAATTTTTTTTAACTCGGCAAAACTGAAAAAAAAAACAAAAAAAACAAAACAGTTTCCATTTTTTTCTTTGCGGCATTAAGCCCTAAAATCAAAAACATTTAGATGAACAAATTCGTTTATCGTTGCTATTAGAACAAGGTTGGCATAATCATGAACATATAAATTAATGAAACGTGATTCTAAACAACAATTTAAAACCATATATGTCAAAAACTATATAGCAAAAACAAATTTAACATCATCAATCAAGACGATTTCCATTTACATTTTAATTTAATTCTTATTAAATCAAAACATCTATAAATTATCATATTATCATCTTAACCTATTAAAACAATAATATGAATAAATCAAAATGGAACAAATCATAAAAAAAAAACAGAAATCATTTCGGCTGAAAAAAATTCAATTCGGCCGAAATTTTTTTTTCTTTTTCTCGAAATTTTGTTAAAATCATTTATGAAAATCATGTAAAATAATTTCGTGACCTACGCTCTGATACCACTTGTAGGAAATATCGTAGGAAATATCGGTATACTTCCTTTATAATTATTAGGATTATAACGAAATTATGATTATGAAATTTCTAGTCATAAATGAAATTGCATAAACAAAAGAATAGAGATAAAGAATCAACCTTTGGTCCTAGCAAAATGGCCTAAGAACAATATCAAAATGATATTCTCCTAATTGTTGCTCCCAAGATGCTCCGAGAAATGCCCCTCAAATTGCTAGAATGAGATCCCCAAATTCACTAATTAATTTAGGGTTTTTGTGTTTTGTTTGATGAGAGAGTATTAGGTCAAAAATTAGGTTAGAAAATGATCTCACATACCCTCTTAAAACCGTGTAAAAGGGTAAAAAATAGGGGGAGATATTTTCTTTCCTTTTTTTTGTGTAACAACCGAAAATAATAAGAGAAATTATCTCCTTATTTTCGGTTTTTCCACCTACCAAAAATAAGGATATTTAATCTTATTATTTTGGTAGTTTACAAAATGTATATAAAGTGTATTATTTATAAATTGTAATTTATTTTATTCCGTATTAATAAGTCTACACACAACAGCTTGCAGTCGATTTATTAATACCGGTCTGTAATAATTTATTATGACAATCTTGTATAATATATACTTTAACTATAAATATCGCATATTTATAATTAGCTAATTAAATATAACCGATTACGTCTAATTACGAATTAACATCTTAATTCGTTCAAGCTAACATTATATACATTAATTAAATATAACAGTTTATATTCAATTTACGAATTGACAGTTAATTCGTCTCGGCTAATATTATTTAATTGTATTAAATAATCGTCTCATCATCACATTGACTAACTGTTTAGTCAAATACATGGACTAACCTTTTAGTCATATAAGACATCAATGTGATTACATTTCCATAATCACATCTCTCAAACACATCCTTTAGGTGTGACTTTTAGGGACCAGTTGATCACCGCCATCAGTATGATAATAACGTCAAACTTTCTAGCAAGCCAACCGTTATTAAGTAATCATTAATCAACTGATAAAATACTAAGTATACCCTTGTGAACCTATAAGAGATTTATAAATGTTATCACACTAATTGTGGAGGACACAAGCTCCAACATATTTATAATCTCAACAAACTACTCTTAGTAGAGCGGAAAGTAGAGGTCGGATCCCAAGGGATGGGTATTGAATTAAGCTATCAAATGCTAGTAGCTATATCTTTAAGTCACAATTTGGTTTGAGTTGAGAATGTGATCTAAACTACTTAACAGGGGAAAGGTAAACAAATGGAAAGCAAAGAAAGGTGAGTAAATGGGAATGTAAACAATTGATTAAAGGCACTATGCTGTCATAGGTTCATAGGGGAAATCATGATAAGATCACATAAATAAGTTACATAGATGCAAGCAATTTATTGTTGTAATGGAATCGAGTTAGTTTATATCTTACAATTCCTAGGGAGTTTTAGGTCTCGGAGCCGACTCGATCAAGACTTTACAACACTTACATCGACTTAGTCTTCCATATTCAACTATATGCATGGTCTAACAAGCCTTGAGTTAGTTTATGTCTTACAAGTCTTGTTGAAAGGATAAGAGAATCATGATAAGTTGTCAATCAAGCATTTCATCAAGCATAACATGTGCATAAGTTGAAATTACAACAAGCAAGCATTCATATGAACTTATTAAGTATAGATCTACCCCATGATTAACTCCCTAATCCCCCACTAACCCTAGTTATGGAACTACTCACTCATTATCATGGAAATCATGTTAACAATGGTGTCAATCATCTTAACAAGTATAAACATGATAGAAGAGTAATGCAATAAACAATAATTAAGTAAAGAGTAAAGAAATTGTACCAAACTTATGATGAACAAATGGAAAGGAAATAATAATAGAAGAAAACTTGATTGGTGATGAAGAGTTGTCAATTCTCCAATAATCCCAAATAATCTTCAATTATCCAACTAGATCTAAGAATTCTTGAACTATTAAGAAAGGATTAAAGTGTATTTAAGCTAATAGATTTCTAATTATTCTCTAATGTCTCCTCTAATCTACTCTATAGCTTGTTACTAATCTCCTATTACAAGGGAGTATTTATACTAAGTACAAGTATTAGGTTAACCAAGGACTTAAATGACGATTAAGCCCCTTAAATGAAGTCCAACGCCTTGCAAGTCCTTGCATGGGACGCACGACCTGCCTGTGATGGATGCTCATCCTGCTCTGTGGGACGCCCGTCCTGCTGTAGGGATGCTCGGGTTGAGCTTGGGGACGCCCGTCCTTCTCATTGGGACGCCCGTTCTATTTCTGGGACACCCGTCCTAAAGTGTAGTCTTGCTTCTTCTTTATTTGGCTGCCCCTTAACTCGTGGAGATCCGTGAGAGGTCGTGGAGGTCCTTCATCATTGCCTAATTACTTGTTCTATCAACTTAGGCCTTTAGTATCGGTCTCCTCTTTGATGCTTGGTCGTTAGATTCGATCAATTCAGCTCCTTTTTCCTCCGTTTAGGCAAGGCTTAGCGCTCCGCCCCTACCAAGGGCACAAAACCTCATAGAATATGCAAAAATAGGAAGTTTAAGATGGAAACGACCCTAATACATGATAGAAAGCATAGGAACGAGGCTAGTTAGGGGACTTAATGTGTGTAAATATGAGTCACATCACCTCTATTTATACTAATCACACGGAGGAATTATGGAAAGGGTATAAATATTAAAGAAATCTGGAGGAAATCTGGAAACTAGAAAAAAAGCAGCCCAGGAAGAGGCGCATCAGGAAATGCGACCTTTCCAAGAGGCGTAGTACCTGCTACGTTTTCTCTTGGGCAGTTTCCTCCTTAGCAATAAAGATTTCCGCGGTTGATTTTAGGAATTAGGGAAGATGTAGGCTTCTTTATTCCACAAGGTAGATATTTTCATGATAATAGATGAAATTTAGGAATATTACTCCGGAAAATTCCAGAATATTCCGACTCGGATTTTAGACGCTTTAGAAAATGAAGACGGTTTTTTACCCGGACTCCAAATGAACTCTAATTACTGTCAAAATGTCCGTATCAGCGCGTAGATAATGACCATGAGGTTGACTTGACTGTTTGAGCTATCACGTATTGACGAACTTACGAAATGTCATAAATCGCTCCACATAATCAGACATGCGGCCCAATTATCACTCGGTGGTTGGCGGGAGGTGCAGAAATGAGGTGTCTACAAGTTCTACCATAATCACATGGGGATCAAAGAAACAAGCCACAATTTCTTTATCTACAACTGAAAGTGAGTACATTCCGTCGTCTTTGGTATGTTCTCAATTACTTTGGCTTAAGCAGTAATTTTGTGATTATGGGGTGATTTTTGGGTGTCTACCTATTTATTGTGATAACATTAGTACTATTTCTATTTCCAAAAATCCTGCCTAACACTCTAAAACTAAACATATAGATAATCGTCATCATTTTCTTAGAGATCGATCATGCAGAAAAAGGAAACATTGAATTAATATATTGTCCTACTGATGATCAGAAAGCTGGTATATTTACTAAGCCGTTAGTTAGAGAAGGTTTTGGTAAACTTCGTCTAAAAATTGGCTTAATTAATGATTATTGACATCTGAACGTTTATTTTTTCCTAATGATTGACGAGTTCTGGATAAAGTTAAACTGTGTCTGTATTATGCAAGGTGAATACATGTTTGATGCATTATTTGTATGTGTACATTTTAATTAAAACAATTGGTCGATTTTTATGCATTCAAGGTTAGAAAATTGTTCATAAAATAGATCTTATATCATATGATTCAATATTTCATTATTTCTTATATTTAGGAATTTCTTCCAAATACGCTTGATGTTTTCGGTGAAAAATATTATTCGTAATGAAATAGTTTCTCATATATAGTATGATATATTCTCACAAGATAATTGGCATTTTTTGTATCTTAAGTCTCTCACAAATATTCCATCACAAAAATATCATCGTGTCTTATAAAGAAAAGTGGTTAACTTATGGAATTGTGTGTAAAGAAGGAATATAGAGATAATAGCCTAGTACGATTATAACTACCAAAAATTATCTCTAAAAATCTCTCCATATTATTTACCTTTCTTATTTCCTCACGTCACATCAACTTTCTTTTTACCAAAACACAACTTCCCATACCTTAACTATTACTTCCTATAAAAACTTCCACCTTTACCAATAATCTTAACCATCAACCAATTCACCAAAACCTTCATCTCCCTCGTTTAGTCGTCCAAACCCAAATAACCATGGCACCCAAGAAATCAACCCAAACACCTATGAGCAACATTCGCACTCGTAATATTTGTAATATTACATTTACAAAAACCTTAAAGAATGGCTTTAGTGATAGAAAGAGAAAGAGCAAGAGAAACCCAAAACCCTAGAACTAACTGATTTCCCTAAACTTTAGCAGTACAATAATGGCGATCATGATTTTTAATGATGCTCCGGCTACCGCGGAATCATCCTCGTCAAAATCAAAAACTAAAACACCAAAAAATAATACTTAAACAACCTAATCCGACGAAGGTGAATAGTGAGAAGTATGGAGTTGCGAAGAATTCGATACCACATTCAAGTACTAAAGGGCCTAATTCAGGAGATGCACGACAGACAAAAATGATGACAGAGCTGAATGGGATCCCGGTATTGAATTTGAATGAAGACAGTGAGGAACAACCTTCAGGGGGATAGACGCAGAGGAAAAATGGTCGGAATATTCCGGCTATGGAACCTATCATTGAAGATAAGGAAATGAGTGATTTACTTCAATTTACCCCCGATGACATCAAGAATGAGGTAGGTTTCTGGAATACTATTGTTTACTGTTATATTCTTGGTGCTAATCCTCCTTGGGAGGTAGTTGAGGATTATGTATACAGGATCTGGTCTCAGTATGATGTGGATAGAGTGTCGTTCATGGAAAATGGCATATTCTTAGTAAGGTTTAAGAAAATTGAACAAAGGGATAACTTACTAAATTCTGGACCATATCTTTTTGAGAATAAAACAATTATAATCAAACCATTTGATAAGGAGGTAGATTTTATTACGGAGAAGGTAGATAAGGTTCTTGTATGGGTGAAACTCTATGGAATTCCTATTAAATTCTGGGCCTAGTATTGCAATATTAGTGGGTAAGTATGTGCAGAAGGACTTTGCTACACTGATAAAAAAAACTCGGTTGAGTTTTGCTTGGGTGATGGTGGAGCTTACAACTGATCAAAAACTACCAGAAAAGATCAAATTCCTGGATAAAGCAGGTCATATTTTCGAGGTGAGGACTGAGTATGAGTGGAAATTTGTTTCCTGTGCAGTATGCAAGGGAATGGGTCATGAGACACAACATCGTAGGAAAAGCTACCCTAAACCAGGTCTAAAGAAATTTCCACTACGGGCAAAGCCAGAGAAAGTATGGAGGCCTATCCAGAAACCAGTGGTGAGCTCATCTGTGTTTGAACATCCTACTGTATTATTTACAGCTGATGTTTTTCCCCTCCTTGGCTAGTGTTGTTAAATCAACACCTACAAGGCAGGTTATGAGGATGAATAGACAGGGGAGCACTACTGGATTTAGGGCCAAGGGAGGTACATGACCATACACTTTTATTGAAGCATTGAATAGACTAGCTACTCCACAAGGGGGGAGCGGTGCAGAGTGGTAAAGATTCCCCTCCTCTCAATTTAGATGCATAATATAGGTTTTTAGAACGTTAGAGGCCTTAATGATTTAAATAAACAAAAGATGGTTAAATGGTTCTTGCAGAACAATGGAGTAGGACTGTGGGATTTTAGAAACAAAAATAAAACCTAGTAATCTGTTGAATAAAAACACTACTCTCTGTGAAGGGTGGCGTGTGTCTACTAATTGTAGTTGGCACAAAGGAGGGAGGATATGGATTTTATGGAAGCTTGATTATTTCCAGATCTAATTCTTATCCTATAGTGCTCAGTATATCCATATGAGAGTAACTTCCAGATCTGATGACAAGAAGTTTTTGCTAACTATGATTTATGTTTTTAATGGGATTAATGAGAGGCAGAGTTTATGGGAGTTTTTGAAACAAGCTGCCACAAATTGTAATGAGCCTTGGCTTTGGACAGGAGATTTCAACACTGTTGTCTCCCATGTTGAAAGATTAGGAGGGAACACAATTGAGGTGGAGATGGAGCGATTTCAGGAATGCATATCTTTATGTTGTATGGAAGATATTCAAGCTACTGGGGCCTTATTTACTTGGTCCAATAAACAAGAACCTCAAAATAGAGTTTATAGCAGGCTTGATAGAGCTATGGGAAATTTTGAATGGATGCAGAATTTTGGAGACTATATGGCTCATTTTCACCCAGAAGGGCTATTGAATCACTGTCCTTGTACCACTGTTGATAGGACATGTGATACCCAATGCAGAAGAAGTTTTAAATACTTCGATATGTGGGGGCAATCTGATATGTTCAAATACTGTGTGGCAAATATTTGGAATAGAAGGAAGCATGGTACTAGAATGTTCCAAGTTGTCAAGAGATTAAAATAGTTAAAACCTGAACTCAAAAATTAAACAAAACTTATTTTTCAGATATTGAACAAGTTTTAATATAACTGGGGTGCTTTTGGACAATGTTCAGAGGGACATGGTAGATAAACAAGGGGATTATGAACTTATGCAGCAAGAATGTTTAGTGGCTCAAGAGCTGAGGAAATTACAGAGTGCTAGAGATAGTTTCCTTATCCAAAAGGCAAAGATTCAATGGTCTCTATAGGGAGATATAAACTCTGCTTATTTCCACAATTCAATTAAAAAGAGAATTATCCAGAACAAAGTAATGTGTATTGTGGACCAGCATGGAAACCTTTGTACTGATGGTGATCAAATTCAGGCTGCTTTCTTGAACTATTATCAGGAGCTTTTGGGGTCTTAAACTGTTACTGATCCAGTAAATGTCAGGATAGTTAGAAGAGGGAATTCCTGTACTGAGGATCATTTGGGGATGTTGAATAGATTTGTTACTGTATAAGAGGTGAATCAATGTCTATTTAGTATTCCTAAAGATAAATCTCTATTTAGTATTCCTAAATACAAATCTCTAGGGCATGATGGCTATACAAGTCAATTCTTTAAGGATGGATGGGATATAGTTGGAAATAAGGTGTGTGCAGCTATACTGAATTTTTTTGATACTGGGCAATTGCTGACTCAAATCAATGCCACGTCAATTACCCTGATTCCAAAAATTGAAAGACCTACTAATGTCAAACATTTTAGACCAATAGCTTGTTTTCATCTTAAATTATGTTGAGACAGTTTTATAATTAAGTATAAGTTCAATTATCTACATTAGTTAAGTTAGTTAATTTTGTCCTTCCAATGTGCCCTGATTTTTTATCGTTGTTTCCTTAATGTATAGTTAAAAATTAAAAAATAATGAAATAATCTTTCCTTATAAATGTGTATAATAATTTGAGGGTCTCTTATTTATTTTGTGCTTTTATGTCATAATCTCTTTTCTAAGCTTTCAAGATTTGTGTTCATTCAACTCGTATTTTGTATTCAAATTCGCTTTTAAGTTCAATTAAAATAAAAAAAATTGAAGTAATATTTGTGTTCTCTTATTTAATTTGCAATTTTTTTTGTCATTTTTTCTTTGTAAAGCTTTTAATATTTGTCTTCTTTTAAACCTAACCGTCCTTTGTTTTTTTGTTACAGATTAATCATAATTGTTAAACCAAAGCTAGTGGATATCTTCTGTTGTAATTACGCATTCAAGCTGAACTTGTTTGAAGATTCTTAAGATAAGTACAAACTTATTTATCTTTTGTGAATTCAGTGTTGCAAAAACAAAGTTCAACGTAAACACATAAAAAACACACTACTCATAAAAACATACAAACAAACTTAAAACGTAGTATAGTTAAAAATAAAGAAACAATATTTCCTTATAAATGTGTATAATAATTTGAAGGTCTCTTATTTATTTTGTGCTTTTTATGTCATAATTTCCTTTTTAAGCTTTCAAGATTTGTGTTCGTTCAACTCGTATTTTGTATTCAAATTTGGTAAAAAAAAATTGAAGTAATATTGTTTTTAAATCTTTGTACTTCATATTTTCATTTATAAGTATTTGGTCTGGTATTCTGTTTTCTTTTTTTTTTTTGTGGTGTATTGTGAAAAAGTACAAATCCTAGTTGTGATGATACATTTTATATGGCTATTTTGAAACTGCATTGCGTTTGTCTATACAACATATTAAGTCAAAGTGATGTAGTAGTGGCCTGTTTCTAATTAAATCATGTTGAGGACAGTCTTTATGTAACTGGTTGTTCAGGTCTTTTGTTCATTTGTATTCATATAGTACGTCGTATTGCGATTATACATTACATCCTTCATCGTATTTGTACTGTTTCATTTGAGCAAGTTAAATATAGCAGGTCAATAAATTTATGGCAAAAAAAGGGGTATTGAATGTATTGAACGTGTGATTATAATATGAAACTTCTATATTTTTTATGAGTTTTTTTCAAGTATGGTTAAAAAATCAAGAAGTAATCTTTTCGTAATAAGTATAATTTGATGGTTCTCTTATTTAATTTGCAATTTTGTATGTAATTGTTTGCTTGTTAAGCTTTTAATATTTGCCTTCTTTTAAACCTGACCGTCCTTTGTTTTTTTGTTACAGATTAATCGTAATTGTTAAACCAAAGTAAGTGGATATCTTCTGTTGTAATTACGCATTCAATCTGGACTTGTTTGAAGATTCTTAAGATAAGTACAAACTTCTTTATCTGTTGTGAATTCATTGTTGCAAAAACAATGTTCGACGTAAACACATAAACGACACACTACTTATAAAAACATACAAACAAACTTAAAACGTAGTACAAATTGTTCACAACCTAGTCTTTTACACACTTAAAATAAAAAAAAAACGCAAAACACATGAAAAGTACTAAAAAGTCTTCAAATGTAGTCTATTAAACATAAATTCAAAAGCATAGTATGCAATGAGCCTGTTATAACGACATAAAGAAAGACTACTTCTCGATCTTAATATTCTTGATTGGAATATTTGCTTTGCTCGATGACCCCTGATCTGCTGACATTTCTCTTACTTCAGTTATTTCGAAGCCGTCATATTCCAAGCATGCTCGCTTTTGAGGCAACTTCCTAATCGGTGTGTTATCTTTATCTTCCTCGCTATACGTCTTCATGTTTTCCTAATTGTACAATTATATTAACATCATTAAACTTGGTCTAAGCATATAGATATTATCTATTGAGTGTGCAGAGTAATATCATAAATAAGCATGAATGGTTTTACGTACTAATAACATGAGCTCTGTGTTGCTTATCTCACTTCCAGAAATAGTTATTGCTGAATTTTTTTCGCTACTTTCCGCTGCCTTCAAGATCAGAATATTAGGTGTTAGTCTTATTAATTGAAATTGGCATAATATTTCGTGTTGCAATCAAAATATTAGGTGTTAGTATCATTAATTGAAATTGGCATAATATTTCGTGTTGCAAGTAATGATAAAAAGTACCTTTACACATTCTTCTAGTTCTTTCCATTTTTCTATCACATCCTTGTCTCCATATAATTGGGTTGCTTTGTAGCAAATTGATTTTTGTCATATGTTATACTCTTGGTCCACCAAGATTTTGGCGATGAACTCACGTTCTATAATTTTTCTTAATTCAAGTGGCACCGCTTCTTTGTCTCCTTCCTGTTTTCACACTTATGAGTTTGTCAATTTCTACTTGCGATTAAAGAAAACAGATTTTGAATCAATAATAATGTGCCCTTTCTTGTGTCTTTAGTATTGTTGATACTTGCTTGCCTACAATTTTATAGATTGGGGTGTCCCACAACATAAGTTGAGCCTTAACCTGACCTCCATCACTTACCTCGACTTTCAGTTGGAACCTGTTTTTTGCATCGTCAAAAAAAGTTAGTAGTTGTTTGCAACTAAATTTTCGTTTTAGTCGTCCAAAAAATGTAGTATTACGTTTTTGTTTGAAGCTAAATTTTCATTTTTAGTCGGTAAATTACCTTGGGTATGCTTTGGGGACTTCAATATTTTCTACTTTACATCCGGGTTTCTTGCAATACCATAGTTGATCGGCTTATTGAGTAACCTTTCCTAGGCATTTTTCGAATGAGTTGAAATACCAATGAACAGATAAGTTCATTTCTTCTACATAGACTAATATCACATAATATCCGGCCTATAATTGTAAATTCAAGTAGATTCATGTTAGTGTTATAAAATCCAAACATGTGTCGACATAAGAGTTCCGTAATAAACTCATTTTGGTTGGTAGAAATTCTTTGCCTTATTTGTTTCCTGGATTGAAGTTAATGATTTTATTTTTTCTTCTGTGAGGATGTTACTTGCATTGGATAATACCCCAAGTGGACCAGAAATAGCATTATTTGATATTGTCTTGATTCTACAAAGTGGCATTATTATGAAGGTGTCTTAAATCTATAAAGGTATGTGACTGATTTATGCAACTTATAAAATTGTAATAATCATAATATAATGTCAAACACAATGGGTAAAGCATCAAATATACTACACTAATTCCTTCCTAAACAATTGTTTTAGCCTTCTGTGTTATGGACTGAAATAAAAGTTTTGCGTAAACAGAATTGTTAACCTGTTTTTGAACTCCTGTACTTCTGGAACTTCTCTACACTAATTTCAAATTTTGTCGCCCCTCCTCTTGTTATTGAAAGCGTCGCGTTTCCTGTTGTAAATAAGAAATTTATAAGGCATAAGGCAATAATTTTTAATTTAAATACGCAAAATGATAGACTAATCTCGTTATCTACCTCACAACATGCTGATTATTTGTTTGGAAATTGGGTGAATTGATACTCACCATGCCATTGCTTCCTTTGGACATATTTGAGGACCAATACTGGTTTCTCTTCTAAGGACTTGCATTGTTCTTTTAGCGTAGCAACCTCGCGAAAGTACCGTTCCCAAATCGTTAGCTTTAGTCTCCTTTTCGTTTTAAAGGTTTGCAATTTAAATAATGAGAAATGATTAAATAATTAAAGAATATAACATAAATAAAGTACGTGAGTGCGCTAAAAATATCACTGTTCGTCCATTTGGTCGATGCATATTTTTTTGTATCCCTTAATTTCTTCATACTCTTGAAATTGGGTTATAACACCAATAACATCTTCACATGCAAATAAACATTTGTTATCCTTGGTAGATAATTTTTTTTTTATGGTATAAATTAATAAGTAGTGAGTTTGCTCACCTATGTAGTATTCATTATCGACATTCCCATGAATAATGTCTTCGATGCTGACGAATGTAAATGCTTGAGAAGGTATTTCGTGGCCATGAACTTCTTTCACTCTTGTTGCAAATTGCATTGCAATCCTGCATTTGTGAAATGTTGCTCTATCGTTTCCTAGATTTTGTTCCGTCACAAACTTTGAAATGGTGTAAATATTTCCTTCGTGCATAAGTGGGTTGAAAATCCGCACAAGTGTCTTTGCTACAGTTGCTTGAATTAACTCACCCTACACGGATATAAATTTGTTAACTTTTGAGATAGTAGTAAACTTCTATTTTGTAAACGAAAATATTGAAAATGCAAAAGAAATTTACCTCACTGTCGATACAAATGAACTCCATTCCGTAAAGTTTTCTTTTTGTTGCATCTTTTTCATCCGAATCTCGAATCCATTTTCTAAGAACACGAAACGTGACTTCCTAGTTCTTTTTATATGCTTCCATTGTTTTCACTGTTTTTGGTACCATAATTATTCCCATAGTACTTTTCTATTTTTTGACATTTTCCAGGTTTTGTATTTTTTGGCAGATGAAAATGAACAATCGATGTTATACCTTTACCTATAATACCTATAATATATAATAAGTTGGTTGAAAAGAAAGTGGGGGTGAAGAGTTGATGGAGGTGGTTTTAGGAGAGGTGGTGTTCCTATAATCAACTGCTTAAAACGTTATTGAGGCTTGATTTAGGGTTCATTAGTAATATGATGTGATGCCATATATTTTATGGGTGTGGATCTGTTACCCAAATTTCAGAAGGCTGGGTGTGGACATGGGCCACGTCTCGGTCTGTGGATTTGGGCCACCTACTGGTCCGTAGTCACGGGCCACCTGCACGCCCAGCCAATCTATGGACATGCATCGGTCTTTTTGAAAGCCACGCTCGGCGGCGTAAAAAATGCTTTCGAACGGATCGTTTTAGATCGGTCGGTTTCGTCTCGGTAAGGGTCTCGAAACGATTAGAGATGTTCGGAGTCGCCACCAAGCATTTGTGGGATGCTTGGAACCCGTTCGAATTCCACTTTATACCTCGGTCAAATCGAAGCACAAAGCAGCGTTTGACATAGGCACTAAAGATAAGGAAATCGTCCCTCTTTAGCATCCTATCTCTAGAATGACTCTCGTACGCCCTGGATAAGGTCGTCCACTATCCAAAGTTTATGAGTAAGAGGCGAAGGTACGTATTGGGAAGCCCTTTAATTAGACACCCAATCCCGCCATGTAGCGCCTCTACTGATCGATCTTGGTTGGTTGAATGCAAAAGTTGATAAAACGGTTTAAATGCATGAATTCGCATCCAATAATTTAAACCTAACATGTGAGAGCTTTCTAAGTCGGTTGATTTAATCCAAGTATCAAGTATAAGATGTCGAGTTGGATTAATGATTGATTTGCATGCAAGACGGAAATTAAACATCCATTTACCAAATTAGGTTTATGGGTGTATAACATGATCCATTTGTCTTAGTAAGGCATTTTGCAAATGTGATTTTGAATAAGCGAATAGTCATCTGATCCGTCCTATATCCGGGCTAACTGGAGTCGGGATCGTCCTAGACTAATGCTGGAAAGGGAACAGGCCCTGTACCAGACGGCTACATGAGGCGCGAGCCAGTCGGCGGTGTAAAGGGGCCTCCCCTGGTTCTGAAAATGAGAAAGAAAAGGCCTGCTTGAGGCGCGGGTCAGCCTACGGTTATATGCCGTGTTATGACCATTTGAAAAACGTTATAAAACGTGTTGAAAAATGGGTGTTTGAACCCGATTTGATTTGAAAGAGTCGTTTAGACAACCTTTATTGATTTGAAGAACTAGACTCGAATAATCATCATTATTTTGATAATATTCGGTGTCGGGTTCGACTTGACAAGCTTGACATGAATAGTTTTGAAAGTAATTATTAACTAATTGTTTTAAGTTCATTTGAATATAATTAGCCGATACTCATCATCGTACCCGGGTTAAAATCCGGCATGGTATGTAGAACCAAGGATGACTTTGTGTTGGTGACTTATATGTTTATTTTGAAAATGTAAAGAAATGATGAAAGGCTTTAAAATACCTCCCAAAAATGAAATAAAAGGCTTTAAAATACCTTTTAAATGCTATTAACCAAATATTATAACCGAAACACGGATTTAACCGTCATGGTATGAGGAACCAAGGGTGAAAAAATGTTTTATGGTTAAAACAAATGAAATAAAATAAAAAGGGTTTGAAAATGATTGAAATGGTAAAAACCGATTACAAATATGAAAATGAATTAAAGGGGAAAGACGAGAACAAACACGGTTGATCTCTGACATGGACACCCCATTGAGGCGCGGGCAAGCCGGCGAACCAAGGGGCTTCTGTCTCAGGCAAAAAATCAAATTTGGCTCGTTTATCCCATGTTTTGGTTCATGTTATGCACGTTTTAGCATGTTAAAGTCATGAAACAGATGAAAACATGATAAAAAGAGGATTTTTACACCCTCATACTTACATGTTTGGTTATGGCGAGTGACCGACGTAAGTGTAACAATTCGTTTGGTAGGAAAAAACTCGGTTTAAAGCCGTTTTGGTAAGTAAAAAGAGTGTTTTAAGATTACTGACGGTGTAGTGGTCGAAGTGGTCGGTCAAGTGATTTAATGCACGATGACGGTACCAAACAATGTGTAAGGCTTGTATTTACGATCGGTAGGTCGTAAATACGCGTCGGATTGTGACTTAAGAAGTCGAGTCGAGAATTTTAAGGGAGAAAAGAGGGGGGGACACTCGCGTAAGTTCTCAAATGGGGGGCATTTGAGGGGTATTTATAGGGAAATGAGTGGTTGTGTGAGTTTTGAGCGACGTGGCCACCTGGGCTGCTCAAAGAGACGCGAGCCACGTCGCGGGTCTTCGAGGTGTGTTGTTGCTTTCACACAAACGCAATCATGATTTGTTCTATCCTAGGTTTTGTAGTCATATGTTTGGTACTTGACCAAACATAAATCCGGGAAAACTTAAGGTAGAAGGTTTGAAATGTTTTGTTTTTGGTGGTTGACTCGGTTTGACTCGTTGTTGGAGTAGGGATTTGAATTTTTGAGTCGGTTTTTGGTCCGGTGTCGGTTTTGACTCTAGTTAGTGTCATTGCGGCCCCGTCGTCGTGCATTAAACACTCCAGGTATTTTTGAAATGTTTTATTTTCGAAATCGTTTTAATTTTTCCGACGTAAAGTTGTACACAAACTGTCGATCAAACGCCGCGATTCCAAAACATGTTGTAGTCCGATAATCATCGGGTGTTTGTTGGAGTCTCAGCAGATACTGGGTATCTACAGAGCCCCCACTTTGACTGAGGCTTGGACAGTGCAAAAGTCAAAGTAGAGCCCCCAGGTCAATCGAACATTACAACCTGGAGACCCAAGTGACGTCGAGGCGGCTCGAAAGGATTCGGGCCAAGGACTTACCGTCGGATGGGTGATGCCAAGGCGACTCGAGGGTACGAGCCAAGGACCTGTCGTCGGGAACAGTTTAGAGTCTATCGAATATCCGTGCGGGTCGTTTAAAGTCCGTTAGACTACGTATGAAGGCTCGCCAGCCATAAGAAGGAGTCATACCTAAGACATCTTCGGATATGTCCTTGCGCGTTTGCGGACAAAGGCTCGCCAGCTGTGACAAGGAGTTCTACCCGAGGCGTCTTCGGGATATGTCCTTGGGTGTATGCGGACAAAGGCTCGCCAGCTATGGTGCGTAGTAAGGCTCGCCAGCCATGGCGCGTAGTAAGGCTCGCCAGGCATGGCGCGTAGTAAGGCTCGCCAGCCATGGCGCGTAGTAAGGCTCGCCAGCCATGGCGCGTAGTAAGGCTCGCCAGCCATGGCGCGTAGTAAGGCTTGCCAGCCATGGTGCGTAGTAAGGCTCGCCAGCCATGGCGCGTAGTAAGGCTCGCCAGCCATAGGGCGGTCGGTTAATGGACCGTGAGAATAGCCGCGTCAAATGGGCTAGTTTTGAAAGTAGCGAACTCGTGATGCCGCCGTGAAAATAGTGAATTTTGAATTTCACCATCAATGTTGTTGAAATAAGCGGGTTCCGCGAGGAAGTCCCCTGTTGATATTCGAAGGAATAGTGAATTTGAACTTCCACCACTTGTTTGTTTGAATTTGCAGTGGCGGTTTTGATCGCCGTTTGTTTGAATTTTGAAGGAAATAGCAAATTTTAAATTTTGCTACCACGTTTGGAGTGACAGTTTATGTGCCGTCGTTGACATGTGATGGAAATAGTGAATTTAGAATCTTCACTATTGACTGAAGTGACGGTTTATGTGCCGCCGTTGACATTTGATGGAAATAATGAATTTGGAATCTTCACTATTGATTGAAGTGACGGTTTATGTGCCGCCGTTGACATTTGATGGAAATAGTGAATTTGGAATCTTCACTATTGATTGAAGTGACGGTTTATGTGTCGCCGTTGACATTTGATGGAAATAGTGAATTTGGAATCTTCACTATTGATTGAAGTGACGGTTTATGTGCCGTCGTTGACATTTGGTGGAAATAGTGAATTTGGAATCTTCACTATTGATTGAAGTGACGGTTTATGTGCCGTCGTTGACATTTGATGGCGAATAGTGGAATTTAATTTCCAACCATTATATCGGAAATGACGGTATTAAATGCCGTCGTTTGAAAATTTGAAGAAATAGCGAATTTGAATTTTCGCTATTACTTTTGAAAATTGACGAAAATAGCGAATATTGAATTTTCACTATTATTTTTGAAATTCGCGGTTTTGATCGCCGTTTGTTTGAAATTTTTGAAAATAGCGAAGTTGAATTTTCACTTTTTGTTTTTGTCTTTGAGAGAATGACGATTTTTTATATCGTCAATGAAAATTTGAAGTTTGTTATGTGGAAATTGGGCTAAAGCCCAAAATTCGCTGAAAGAGTAAGGGACGCCTGATTGAGGCGCGAGGCACCTGGCGAACCAAAGGGGCTTCCCTTTTTTTCTGTAAAAGACGCGAGGTTTGGCTGCATACCATCCCCCATTCATTTCATCTTTAACCTTCGAAAATCCCGCAAAAAATCGCCATTGTTGGACCTTTGCTAGCTTCCATTTGTGCCATCAACCACAATGTCATCTCAAGGTATGTATTTCCTCTTGAATCCATTTGTTTTTATTGGTATTTAGCTTAATTGAATTAGGGCGAACTTTTACCCTAGAAAATCGATTTGGGCGTTTTTGATTGAGCCCATTTCGAGTGAAATTGATGATTGCATTAGGTTAGAAACCTGTTTAGGAGTATAGGGGTGCTTTTAGTTTGTATTTTGGTCCCCGTTCCCGCTCCCTATGCTCGAAAAAACGTGAGTGAGGTGAGCAATCGTCTCATTTCACAATGCCAAGTTTATTTGCTTGGATAACGGGTCCCACTAGGTTGTATTGTAGTCGGGAAAGACCATTTTTGCCATTATGGACCTTTGTTGGGTATTGTGGGCAAAATTGGAATTTTTGCCATTTGTGACGGTCTTATGTCTGACAAAATAAGCGTATGTTTGAGCTTGAATTGAGCCAGTTTGCCTTGAAATGTACCTTATTGGTAGTTTAGGTCACCTTGAGGTGTGATAGAATCACGTTTGCCCTTTTGCGGTTGTTTTCGAATTTTGGCCGGCTTATGCTCATATTGGCGTATGAATTGCCTTTTCGAGCCGTAGAAAAATTTCCCATTGCATTGGAAATGTGTTTTTGGTTCGTTGGCGGACCTTGTATGGGTCTTGAAATGCCGCTTTTTTGTGGTGGTTTTGACTCGTCTTTTGCTTGAAAAGATGGGCGAGTCGTTTTTTTTGTGCTTTTTATTTGTTTTTGAATGGTTTTGTTTGGTTGGATTTTGGGTGGGATTGCCCTTGTTTTGCTTTGCAGGTTGTGTTGTTTTTTTTTTTTGATTTGTCCATTTTATGCTGTCATAATGCCGAAATTTCGGCTGACGTTTTTTGTTTGCAGGAGAGTGTTCGGGACAGGCTGGGTCCCTTGCTGCGACCTTTGAGGAGCTGTTTGGGACGGGCCCGGTTAGCACTCCGGTTATTGCACCCGCCGTGGTAGTGGAGGATGTTACTGAGGAGGAGGGACCTCCTAAGCAGACTGTTGGGGCCACGGGGGCCGTTGAGGAGCGTGAGGTGCCCGTTGTTGGGGCTACTGTCACTGGGAGAGCTCAGACTGGGTCTGAGGCTGGTACCTCCGGGAGGAGGATTTCTACGAGGGAGCGTCGTCCCCGGGCGACCAGACGGACGTTACAGAACGTCACCAGGGTTGTTGAGACGGGCCCCATCCGTCATGTTGAGTCTCGTGGCCAAAAAAGACGGAGGGAGGAGATAGTTGAGGATGATGCCGACGTCGTGAGTTGGAGAGCCAGACGGACGGGGGTTGCACTTGCGGGCGACGCCTGCTTGGGCCGAGGGTTTTCACGACAGCCAGTTGTTGCTTCGACTGGACAGACACATCTCCTACCGTGCTCACGAGGGTTTGATGAGTCGTGTCTCTCGATTGAACTTTTGTCACTTTTGAAATGTCAGGCCTGAATAGGAATTCTGACGTTGTTTGTTTTTGATTTCAGGAGATCGACACCATGAGGACTTTCTCGGGCTTCACTACTTACCTGGGCTTTTACGATGTTCTCCGAGCCGGGACGAGGGCGTTGATAGAGAGGTCGGCTTTTGGGCCGTTGGTGGCCGCTTGGCGGGATATTCACAGGTCTTCGACTAGGTCGAACTTGTGTCTGATCCGCGCCATGTTGGATCGGTATTGGGATACGACGTCGTCATTTCACATGGAGTTTGGGGAGGTCAGCGTGACTTTAGAGGACTTTGCCATGGTATCCGGCCTTCCCTGCGGCGAGTTGCCGGTTGAGTTTACCGAGACGCCGGAGAGAGTGTCCTCTCCTGCGGTTACCAGTGTGATCGGTACTGCTTTGCCGGAGCCTTCCAACGTTACTCCATACTTGATTGCGAGTTCGTACGTGAAGGACCACTTCACTGGGAGGGTGGCAGGTGTTACTCCGGCGCCGTTGGAGAGCCCGGAGGCAGAGGTTGAGGCCGACACGAAGGAGGCGCGGTTCTGGTTGTCGTACTTCTTGGGTGCCACGTACTTTGGTGACAAGGGTGAGCGCTTGTCGACCAAAGTGCTTCCTCTCCTTACTGACCTTGACACTTTGGGTCAGTTTGACTGGGTTACGCCGGCTCTGGCGAGTTTTACCCGGTACTTGCATGCGGCGGTGCATCCGGAGTCAGTGAGGGACGGTAGTGCCCCTGCTTTGGTCGGTCCCGGCCTCATTTTCGAGGTACGAGCATCATGTGGGTTTTTTTTTTAGTTTGATTTTGATTTTGATTTTGGCAATTTTTGAGAAATTGGCTGATTTGTGTTTGCTGTGTTTGATTACAGGCTTGGTTGTATGCTTACTTCACTCCTCTGCGTCCGGGGACCACAGGCTGTGTTCCCTCGACCTACCCTGCTGTGAAGGGTTGGACGGTGGCTCGGAAGAAGTCGATTAAGTCGACTTACGAGGACTGCAGGCGTCGTGTGAACAAGCTTCGGATTGCTGACGTAAGCTCTCGTTCTCTTCCCCCTCTCCTTTATAGAAATAGATAGAGATAGGATAACTAGGTAGCTTATGAAGCCCTCAGTTAGCAGAGTAGCTTTGTTTTGAATGCAGTTTGTCGGGCGGCCTTGGGATCACTACACGGGCGTACCGGCTGCCATCAGGGAGCGTTTGCGGCCTCGCAGCTCCCTGCGTTTGTACTTAGAGACGGCGATTGAGCCGGTTTGGTACCTGGGCGAGCGTTTGACTCGCCAGTGCTTCACCGAGACTTTCGTCGTACCGGTCGACCCGCCTAGGTTGTTGTTCCAGGAGTCGACCCCTAATGAGGTTGAGGAGCACCTACACGGCCAGGGAGGTGAGGATCTGCTGTTATGGGACGCCGACTACGACACCTTCCGGTTGTCGAGGCTTGCTTGGTACTCGATCGAGGTATGCTTTCCTTTATTCTTTTGTTTTCATTCCCCCTTTTGATAAGACGGTTTGTCATCTTTGATACGGATTCTAATGGTAGGGAGTCGACTTGCTGATGAGGACTCAGCCCCCAGCTTTCCCGACGGAGACCACCTTTCAGGGGCCGGGTGGCGAGGAGCTTCAGCTGCGCTTACCGAAGCCTGCGGTAGCCGAGGTGACCAAGGCTGGCATGGAGTGGAGGTTGATCGTTCTGAGGGTGAGTTCTTGACTTTAACACTTTCCTTGGTTATACTTTGCCTTACATTGTATTGAAGGACATTTTTTATTTGCAGGTGACGACCGTTAGTCATCAGGATTTGTGGCCGATGGCTAACCCCTGGAGGGCGCTTGCTGGTGACCTGGCTGCGAGGGAGGCTCGGCTTTCTCAGGTACTTTTTGTGCTATTTTTTGTGTATTTTGTGTTGCATTTCACGTTTTTAGATCTGTGTTGTGTTTTGTAGGGTACTGTGGATCCGGCGGAGCTTGCTCGGGTCCGTGCTGAGTTGGAGGCAGCCAGTTCGACGATCGAGGCCCAGGAGTTGGGGATCATCCGTCGAGACCAGGATTTGAGGCGTCGTGAGGACGAGCTGCGGAGTCGAGAAGCGGAGATTGCCTCTCTCAGGGCTCAGCTGGCTACGGCGGAGAAGCTTCGCGTCGTGATGGAGCAGGAGACGCTGGAGAATTCTCCGGAGAGGGAGCCTGAGCAGGTAGTGGTGTCTGCGTTGGCGGCGACTCCTTGTGAGATCGGGACTGGTCCGACGGGGGACGCTGAGTAGTTGTAGTAGCTTGTCCGTGTCTTGGACTCTTGACTATACATATTTAAATTTTGCGTGAGGCGGTTTGTATATATGTGTTTTTGGATTGTAGCTCATTTTTTGATTTTTGGCTTTTTTGTGTTGTGTTTCGGAGGAGCGTTGTCGGCTGTTGATTCTCCTTTTGCTTTGCATCAGTTCATGCATCGTTAGTGTAGAAAACAGGCAACAGGTAGCACATATACATAAACGTAAACACGTACAAGCGTTTGATTGAAAACAAAAATAACCAAGATGACTTGAAGTTAAAATTGAATTTTGAAAAATGAAATGAATTTTGAAATTTTTTGCAATAAGTCGCCACGTTTGGATTCCAAAAGGAATTAATTTGAAAATTGAGCAATTAACTCGTGTCTTGAATTAAATTGCATCGAAAATTATTGAAATTGATTTGTGACTCGAAAAATTCAAACTCAAACCGTCAAGGAAGAATTTTAGAAAAGATTTTTACGAGTGTATTTGATTTGATTTTTTTTTTTTAGGTCAAGACTCGAATTTGTGAGCGCTTGAAATTTGAGGGAAATTGACGTCGTGTTATCAATTTTCGATTTTATTTTGATGGAGAATTGTGAAAAAGCGAAAAAATTTCGGAATTTCGACTGACATGGAAACGATCCGTCGCGGATCGGGGCGACTAGCCCTTCCCCCCTTAAAAAAAGAGAGAAAAATCCGTATGTTTAAAGCTGCGTCATGGAAACCGTGTCGGATTTCGTAAAACGCGAAATAGGGAAATGTGAGTGTGTGGAAACACAAAAATGTCCTGGATCATTCCGAAGAGGCGCGAGCGTCCTAGCGGGAGGTTTGAGGTGTCGGGAGAAAACACAAGTTGAAAGAGACAAGTCAACAGCGGGAATCCTGAGGAAGCCTCAAAGAGGCGCGAGCAGCCTGGCGATAGAAGCCGGCTCTCCCCTTTTTCTGAAAAACGCGCTGATCATTTTTGTATAAATAGTGATGTTTGTGCTTCATTGTTTCATCATCCGAAACACAAAAACATCTCGACAAAACTTCTTCTTCTTCTTCCACAAAAATATTTCATGGATGCCTTTGAGAACGCATTGCGACAATGGTGTCGTTATTTCTCGCCTCCCGAAAAGTATCAACTCATTTGCATGGAAGTTGGTCAATTGTTGGTGCTCCGTCAAGTCAAGGTGCAACCTTCATTTCTCGAAGCATGTTCTCGGTTTTGGGATTCGAAACACCATGTTTTCGTTTTCCTGAAAGGTGAGATTTGTCCTCTTGCCGAAGAAGTTGGAGCCATTGGTGCGTGGTCGGTTTGTGTTCCGGTGCTTCCTCCGACTCGGTTGTGCTACAAGGAGAAATTCCGTTCCATGTTGGGTTTGTCGACAAGTCGAGTCAACTTTCTTCTTGCTCCACATGGTGTGGATATGTTGGCTCTTATCAACATCCTTTCCAATCGATTAGATGCCAATGTTTCGGAGGTGGCTAGGAGAAGGGCTCTTGCCTTTTGCCTTGTCCATGTGTACCTCATTGTTGATGTCTTGAAGAAGGAGGGGCCAAAGTGCTATGGTAGCATGACCCTTATTTATGTGGTTGAGCAAATGGAGCATGGTAGAGATCCATCATGGTTGGTGCTCGGTGAGATCATCCAAGCTTTGGACAAGGAAGGATCTTGTGGAGAAGCTCCCTCATTTGGGTCCCCAAGGATCCTTCAAGTATGGCTATTGGAGAGGCTAAGGTATGTAGAGCCTCCGGTTAATCCTTCTTCTTATTCCTTCCGTCACCTTACCATGAGGAAGAAGTTGTACTCGGATAGTTTTGCTTCTACCGAGGCTTATTGGGCCGCAAGATTGGCGGAGGAGGGTGGTCCTCACATCCGTTGGGTGGTGCCATGGTGGCACTTGAGGTCCTTCACGGGGTTGCCCGCTTCGGGTGCTAGTCCTCGTTCTTTGATGGTGGTGGGTTTGAAGGTTGCTTCCTTCATTTATCCCGAAAGGCTCATGAGGTAAATGGGGCGTCAACAAAAGGTGCCCGCTCAAGATACCCTTGTCCAAGAGAATGTTTTCCGGAACTCCGAGCTTGTGGAGGTTTCCGAAAGATGGTGGGCCACTCGGCCGCTTTGGGAGGTACCAAACCCCGTTGCCACATCATGGGTGACTCCCGCTTATGTCAAGTGGTCACGAGCTCTGTCCTTGGAAGAGAGGTCCAAATTCCGTAAGGACAAGGTTGTCGACTTGAAGTACCGAGAGGTTGGCAAGGCCAACCGTGCCTTCTTTGAGGAGTATGTTGACGGAGCTACCCCCGATGTGATGAGACCACCGAAGAGGAGAAGTTCCGTCCCCAAGAATATGGTGGGCCGTGCATTGGCTCTTTTCGGGTCGAACATGGGGTCTTGTGCTAGACCGGAGGCCGTCGCTGTCTTATATCTGTTGAGGATCCGTTCCGAGGAGGAAGTCCATACTAGGCGGGCCAACAAAAAGAACAAGGGGAAGATGTACCCCGAGGGAAAAGGTAAGGGTAGAATGGAAGAGTGAAGACCTCCATTTCCCACTTTATTATTATGTTGTATTATTGTTGTGATTTTTATTATGTTGTACTAGCTAGTTATTGTGTGTTTTGTGCTAGTTTTATTATGTGAGGTGTTTTAGTTGACACCTTAGCTTCGATAAGTTCTAGACTCGTCGTGTAACACCCCATATCCAGAAGAGCCTTAACTAGGCCTTCCTTAGCATATAAGGGCATTACCATCTCGGTTACCCGAGGACAGTAATAATCAAACGTCGATAAAAGAACTATTATGTTATATTACAAGTGATTTAAAACCAACTGATGATATAAAAGATACAACTCAAATGCTACTCGATATAACTATCAAATCTCGTGAAGACTCATCCCAGCCCGGACTCCAGCTATCAACGATATCAACACCTGCTAAGACAGACTGCTCACCATAAGGGATCACGGCAGACACATAAAATAACAAGACAACCACACAGGGTCAGTACTGAGATAAGACACAACAATGCCAACCACACCTAACAATACAACACAACACAATCAGTCACGCACAAGCACACCCACACCGATCAATCTCCGTCACCGACTGTCCACTGGACCAGCCCTGCCAGTGGGGGACCGCAGCCGTACCCACCAAATCCCCGCTCATCATACCGAGCGATAACCCTGTCCCATTAATGTGCACATCCCCTCCCGTGGCGGGTTCCACGGAGGGCAAAACTATGGCGTGAAGCCACTCCCGCAAGTGACTCCACTCAGCCGAGAACGCATCTCGAGAACCAGAGACAAGCAATCACAATCACAACCGTATATACGCTGCCACACAACACAATTGCAATACAACAACAATGACACAACAATCGACACAGTAGACTATCTACAGAAACTGAGTAGGTTAACCTACCTTTAAGCAACTGCAACCAATCCATGCTAACATACGACATATCCAGCAATCAAGCAAAGCCTATAAGAACAACACAATCATATATTACTATCAAGCAAACCCTAACTGTAAAGATAAAGATACGGATGATGATGACAACATACCTACAAGGAGAAACCCGGCAAAAGACCGCTACCCGACTCAAGCTACGCTCTCCTAAGGCACAAGGACCTTCAAAGGGCTTCCATGGAGGTTTTATGGTGAAGGGAAGGGAAAGGGGCGACCAAGGGATAGAAGGAATGAGGCGGAAATGATTTGCGGATTTAACAAAACGCGATTAAAAACCCTCGCTGAAAACCCGATACTCGATCGAGTATCACACATACTCGATCGAGTGACCCCCTACTCGATCGAGCAACCACGCTACTCGATCGAGTGGCCTCTACTCTATCGAGTACCACCCACAACTCGTAACTCAAGATAGCTTTGGCACGCACTTCTAAGAACTATTCCCGCTCCCAAGGTCAGTCAATGCTGGTCAAAGGGTCCCTAAAAGGGCGGGTATTACACGTCGAGCTTTATTTGTTGTTGGAATTGTAATCCCTCCCATTATTAATTAAATAAGAGGATTGCCCTTGTCGAAAATTGTGAACGCTTGTTTCTTCCATCCATTTGGTGAAGGCAATTCGATTTGAATTATCCTAAACATTTGCGCTTGGGAAAGTGGTATTTTGTGGAAAGGGAAAAAGGCTTATTTTGTATTTTTGTGGGAAATGGAATGGTTTCCCTTCCTCTTTTTTGATGGGGATGTTTTTTTGTATGTGGGTAGTGTTTTTTTTTTATTGTGGGAATGGTTGTATTTTTGATTGTGGGAATGTTTTTTTTATTATGGGAATGTTTGTATCCTCCTTGTGTAAGAAAGGACTGCCTCCTGAAGAGGTGAAATCAAACTATGATCGTAGTTCGAAATGCTTTGTAAATTTTGATTGGGTTTTGTGGTTGTATCCCTCATGCATAAGAGGGACTGCCTACGTATCCACCTGAAGAGGTGAAATCAAACCATGCTCGTAGTTCAGGAGTTTTTGTTTCAGTGCAAATGGATGTTGCCTTTGACAGATCAAAGGACATTCGAAACGGACAAGGTGCCGCAGCTTAGACTCGATAAAACATGCAACTTCAAATCAGAACACGTTGAGGAACTTGACTTGAAAAGGGGTTGAGGTTGTTGCTAGTTGTAAAACTAGGCTTAGGTCGTTGGTTGCTATGGTTCAAGGGTAGTATTTCTTGAGTTGGTCTAGGTTGGTCAGGTTTGTAAAATCCTCCCCATCTAGGTCACTCAGTCTCACTGCGCCCCCCGAGAGCATTTTCTTGACCAGGTATGGCCCGGCCAAGTTGGGTTTGAATTTCCCCCTCGGATCGACGGGTAACGGTGCTCGAACTGACTTAAGGACCAAATCGCCCTCCTGGATGTTCCTGGGTTTAACCTTCTTGTTGAATGCCCGTTGTATACGTCGTTGGTATAGCTCGACATTGTGTAAGGCGTTGAGTCGCCGTTCATCTAGAAGAGTGAGTTGCTCGTACCTTTGACGGGTCCATTCCGCCTCAGGGACTTGACTCTCCAGTAGGATGCGTAGAGAAGGGACCTCTAACTCTACCGGTTGAACCGCCTCCATACCGTATGCTAGGTAGAAGGGTGTGGCGCCTGTCGGTGTTCGAATGGAGGTTCGGTATCCCCAGAGTGCGAATGGGAGTTTGCTCGGCCAATCGCGGTAGTTGTCTTGCATTTTCTTGATAATGGTGACAAGAGTTTTGTTCGCTGCCTCCACCGCTCCGTTAGTTTGGGGACGGTAGGGGGATGATCGATGTCGTTTGATTTTGTATTTGTCTAGCAAAGTTTGAGTTTCCTCCCGGAAGTGTGAGCCTTGATCGCTGATGATTTCATGGGGTACCCCATACCGGCAGATGATGTTGTTTTGAATGAACTTGGCCACTTGTTTGGCGGCCAAGACTGCATATGACTGTGCTTCCACCCATTTGGTGAAGTAGTCGATGGCGACGAGGACGAAGCAATGCCCCTTGGTGCCTACCGGGTTGACTTTCCCGATGATGTCGATGCCCCAGGTTGAGAAAGGCCAGGGTGAGGTCATGGTGTATAAAAGGGATGGTGGTATGTGTTGTATGTTAGCGAAGATTTGGTAATTGTGGTAATGTTTGACGTAGTTACGGCAATCGGCTTCCATGGTGGTCCAGTAGTAACCTAGCCGTGTGATTTTTCGAGTAAGCATCAATGCGCTCGCTCCTTCTCTCGACACATAGGGGCATCTATGTCATGTCGTCAGGTATGTTGACGAGCGCGGCAAGTTTCGCCAGGGCATCAGCAAATTGATTTTTCTCTCGCGGCAGATGGAAGTAATCGACTTGGTCGAAGAACTCGGCCTCTTGATTGATCTTTGCTCGGTAGGGAGCTAAGGTGTCAGATCGGATTTTCCATGATCCGGACACCTGGTTAATGATGAGCGAGGAATCGTCGTGGACCCTCAGCCTCTTGATGCCAAGTGTGATGGCTGCTTGTAGGCCGATGAGGCATGCTTCATATTCAGCGGCATTGTTGGTGACGGCAAAGTCTAGCTTGACTGAGATCGGAACATGTTCTCCCTCCGGTATTAGAAGGATTCCCACCCCGAAGCCTCTCAGTTTAGATGCACCGTCGAAGTATAGGTCCCATGCGTCGGATTCAGCACAAAGGATGTCTTCGTCAGGAAGTGACCATGTGTCGGTCGTTGGATCCTCGTTGATGGGATTTTCAGCTAGGAAATCAGCAACTGCTCTCCCCTTGATAACCTTGAGGGGTACAAACTTGAGATTAAACTCAGACAGCATGAGCGTCCACCTAGACAACCTTCCGTTTAGTACGGGTTTTTCGAAGTTGTATTTGACCGGGTCCATCTTGGAGTAGATGTGGACCGTGTAGCTGAGCATGTAATGCCGCAGCTTCTTTGTCAACCATACTAGGGCAAGGTATGTCTTCTCCAGTTGGGTATACCTTGTCTCGTACTCAATGAACTTTTTGCTGATGTAGTAGACGGCTCGTTCTTCGTTGCCGACTGTTTGTGCTAACATTTCTCCCATGGCTGTGTTGGTAACAGTCCGGTATAGGGATAAAGGAATCCTCGGTTGTGTGGACAGCGGGCCGCCCACGGGGGCGCTTGGTGAGAAGGTCGAAAACAAGCGTTTGCATTTTGTATGGAGTCGCCACCAATTTTTATGGGAAATTGGAACCGTTCGAATACCTCGTGTCATGTCAAGACACAAAGTAGTGACATGAACACTAAGCAATCGTTACCCTTAGCATTCTATGTCTAGAATGACTCTCGTGGATGCCAATGAACACGGGTGCTCACGGAGATCTGGAGTAAGGGGTGAGGGTACGTATTAGGAAGCTCTTTTGATCGAACACCTAATCCCGCCCGCCTCGATAGCGGCCTCTACTAATGATTAGGGAAGTTATTCGTACTTGATATACCGTCGGTTGTATGCATGCAATGCAACATCCATTGATTAATCCTAACATGTGAATTAAGACTAAGTCGGTTGACAAGTAGTTTAGCATACAATTGGGTCGAAGTCGGAATTTAAGTTAATTGTCATGTGAAAACATACAAACGATAAAAGAAATACAACGATTACAATAATTACATTGGAATAGGCGATTTATGTCGAAAATACCTTTAAAACGGATAATTTGAGAAAACGAAATAAAAGAATAAAAGGAATAAAATTAGCGAAACAAACGAACAGAAATTAGCGATATTACGGATATTAGTTAATTAATACGTAAGCTAATTAAACTACGTCAAGGCATAAACGGAGTTTGTGACGAACTCATCTCGAACAGCGCATAGAGCCGCGCCCTGGAAGAGGCGCAGCGATTCTTTGCGTCTGTTTCAAGGGTGAGTTCTGGCGTGAAGCCGAAGCGCAAATCGTTAACGTTAATTGTTAATTTTAAGGATGGATTAGATTATTTGACTCGGATGGAAGTGATTAACAGGTTATTTAACATATGAATGGGTCATAAAAACAGTTAAACATGGATGAGACGGATGCAAACGAATTAATTACATGATTAATGATATTAACAAACTAACTAAACAAATTATTTAGATTAAACATGATGAATATGACGAAATAACAGTGAATATGGATGCAAATATGTCAAAGGTAAATTCCAGAAACTCAATATTGATGAAATTGAATCTCTAAAACCCGGATTGAATTTACGACGAAAACCCGCAAATATTGGTTATAAGGGATTTAAGTCGGATTTTAATGATGAATTAAACATGTGAATGAATGATGATAATATACATATGAATTATTGAACTATTATGACGAAGAATTAAAGAACAACATACGGAAACAAATAAGAAAGACGAATTACAGAGGACGAAGAAGAAGAAAAGAAGCAGGAACTACGGCAGCCTCACGAAGAGGCGCAGCAAGAACTGCGCTCCTTCGAAGAGGCGCAGCAGTTGCTGCGTCTTTTCTCAACTGTCAGTCTTCTGAAAATCCGTAAAAAGAGGTTTTAAAGACGGTTTTAGAAATCGGTTTTAATGGTATTTTCGACGTAAACCTTACAGTTGATGATACGATAATTAAAAGTACAATAAATAAATAAGGATTATACACCCTCAAACTTACATATTGACGAAACAAGAAGGACTAAGAAGATCGATTAGTGATGCTCGACGCGAATGTAAAGAAAGAGCCCTCGTAAGAGGAAAACGATTGAAACAAATTGATTAATTAGATTGATTATTGTGGAGTTGGTCAAATTGGTCGGTCATGCAACGGAGAGGCTGGTACCCGGAAAGATCCGAGCTTACGTGGTCGAATGTTCAAGCACGTAGGCGCCAATTAGTAAGAACAAAGTCTAGAATGCAAAGGGAGAAGAGAAGGGCGGACACTCGCGTGAGAAATATGAGGAGCGAAGGCTCCTATTTATACTAATCATGTGAAGGAATTAGGGTTTCGGAGACTCTTTGGAAGTGAATCTCGGAAAGATATGAAAAAGATACGTGAAACATGCAGAGAAGGGCCTGGGAAGAGGCGCAGCACCTGCTGCGTCTATTCCCAGGAGGTTTCCTCCTGCTGAAGAAAGATTTCCGCGTTTGAGTTATGGTAGGACGGAAATAATTCGATCTTCCTTAATATTTAACATGAATATTACGGGATATTATTTGCCAAAAGATAAAATTTGTGAAATATGGAATAGAAATACCGGAACATTCCGAACATTCCGACTCGGGATTTAACAGATTATCGAGAAAATGGAGACGGTTTTTGACCGGACTCGAATGTACTCTAATTATCGCCAAAACGACCGTATCGGGACGTAGATGACAACTAAGAGGTCGACATTAATATTTGAGCAATCACTTGACGATAATCTTACGAACTGTCACAAATCGTTCCGCGAATCAAACATGCGGCCCAATCATCACCGGGTGGTTTGCGGGAGGTGCAGAAACGAGGTGTCTACAGAGCCCCCACTTTGACTGAGGCTTGGACAAGGCGAAAGTCAAAGTATAGCCATTAGGTCAATCGAAGATTACAACTTGACGACTATGGCGACGCGAGGCGCTCAAGGGGTCGAACCAAGGACCTGTCGTCGGGAACATTTTAGAGTCGTCGACTATCGGGAGGGTCGTTTAAAGTCCATTAGACTACGTAAGGAAGCTCTTGACCATAAGAAGAAACCATACCGAGACTTAATCGAACTTCGCGGGGAAACAAGAAATATTGAAAGCAGCAGGACGTCGGTAGAAGCTCGGCCGGGGAATCCGCTTGCGTCAGTCTCAAGCGAATTCTGGCAAGACTTGAGGTTGAATCTGCTTGCGTCGGTCTCAAGCAAACTCTTACTGGGGGATATATTGACGACTAGGAACATCTTGATCGTCGTGGGAGAAATTTCGAGTGAGCAGTACTGCAAAATACTATTGCGCTTGGATAAAAGGAATTGAGCAATCTTTGCGAAAATCTACCTGGATATGAGGAACTCGAGCAATATCAAATATCATCTTATTTGGATAGAATGCGGGCCGGAACGAAAGAAAATCATCGAAACAGACCAAAAGAGTATTATAGCGTCAAAGAAGAGGCGCACCAAAGATGGGCCCACAAATAACGAACTCATAACGAATTTTTGAAAATCCGTATGGAGGGAACACAAGGAAGAGGCGCAGCCAGAGCTGCGTCTCTTGGAAGAGGCGCAGCACCTGCTGCGTCTTTTCCCCAATTTGGCTTTTCTGCGTAAAAACGCGAAATCAGAAGGATTGTATTTCATTATTTCGAAACACATTTCTCGCAATTTCTCTCTCAAATCTTCAACATTTCCGTCGAGGTTTTATCCAAAAGCTTGCATTAAACATGACTAATCGAGGTATGTGTTCCAATCTTGCATTAATCATCTATATTTGTTGAATTTTGAGCCGAAACAATTAGGGTTTTCGACCCTTTTGATCGAAAATTTGGGGCTTTTCCCCCAAATGGATTTGTCATGCCAATTTGATGTTAGAAATGGATAGTAGGCAATGTTAGGAACATAACCATGTATTTGCTTCGAATTTTTGTCGAGTTTTGAACTCTTGAGTGAAATTTGAGACGGTTTTACAGCTAAATCGTAAATTGCTTCGAAAATAGCCTTAGGAATGCCCATTGGCGATGAAATTTGATATTTGGAGTCCTTGAATGATGGGTAAACTTCCTACCATTTCGGAATTTTGGTTTGTAACAACTTTTTCAGAACACCTTTCTAGGGCATAATCGCCGTTATAGCGGAATGCTGCCGAATTTTCGACTCAAACCCGGAACTAGGCTTTGACTTGGACTTGACTTGACCCAATTTATCACATGAGTTATCGGGTTGGCGGGAATATGGCCAAAGATGGCCAGAAAGGGGTGTTTTCAGGGCTTTGAAGGCTCGAAAACTCCTTAACAAAGGCTTGTCGTCATGTGACGCGGCCTGAATTTACTTTAACGTTGCAGGTGATGAGGCTTCTACTTCTGGGAGGACTCCCATGGAGATAGACGCCACTACTGTTGAGGAGGCTTTAGAGCGTGCCTTCACCGCCTGCGGTGATGGCCGCCGAGTTTCACGAGGAGGAGGTCGCCGAGGAGGAGGAGATCCCGAGACGAGCCAACGTTGGGCGAGGAGGTCGTCACCGAGGGGAGCTCTGCGCGGCCGAGACCGGGAGAGTAGGCACGGTGTGGGTCGCCGAGGGTCACCTGTCCTACAGGACGGTGAAGAGTCTGGTAAATAGGAATTCACTACTCATTATCCATCCTCTTTCACTCTTTCTTTCACATTTCATTCAAAACTAAAGATAGCTTTGTTTCAAATCATAATAGGAGGCCGGGAACATCAGGTCGTTCTCGGGTTACACGACAGCGATGGAGCACTACGAGCGGCTGTCGGCGGAGGAGAGGGCCATGATCGAGCGTGGAGCGTTTGGTCCTCTGGTTCAGGTCTGGGGGGATATCGTGAAGAGGAAGTTGCGGGCTAACCTTAGCCTGGTCCGCGCTTTCTTGGACCGATTCTGGGATACGACTTCCACGTTTCACCTACCTTTCGGTGAGGTGGGAGTTACTCTGGAGGATTACGGCATGATTTCCGGTCTGCCGTGTGGGACCGAGGAGATGGTGTGGCCGGAGACTGCCATGAGGGCGGACTCGGCTGAGGCGAGGAGGTTGATCGGCCGGAACCGTCGCCGAAGGTTGCGATCTTCGGGTTTGGTACCCAGTACCTACGTTCGAGATTACTTTGCGGGGAAGACCCCGGCGCTGGTGACGATCGATGGGAGGGAGATGGCTCCTCCTCCCTACACAGCTGAGCAGAGGGCTCGCCTGTGGCTTTGGTGGTTTCTGTCTTCCATTTATCTCGGAGACAAGGGCGAGAGGCTGTCGACGAAGCTTCTTCCCTTTCTTTCTGACTTGAGTTCTCTAGGGCGTTGGGACTGGGTCACTGCTGGTTTTGCGGTCCTCATCCGCTTCATGAGGGCCATGGTTCGTCCAGAGCTGATGGAGAATGGGACTTCTCCAGGCGCTGTCGGACCTGGACTACTGTTGGAGGTATGAACCTTCCTTTTTTTAGATCAAAGCAAATTCCTTTCTCTATCGAATTACGAAGGATCGTTATTGATTATTCTGCTTTACAGGCGTGGGTGTACTCCTACTTCCCGAGTCTCGCGCCGAAGAGGACGGAGCCGCTGGAGAAGGCCTATCCCGTGGTGAGGGATTGGGTGATGTGCCGGACGAAGAGCAAGCGTTCTTCGCACAATGTCTACCGGCGGGACGTGAACGCCCTTCAGCTTAGCAGCGTGAGTATCCCGCTCGTATTCATTTATATTTCTTATCCTTTGCCTTTATTTGATCATAGGAATGATCTTTGCCTTATCTTGTCGCAGTGGGTGCCCAGACCTTGGGCGGAGTACGCTGGAGCGCCTCCTTTTGTCGCTGAGGTCCTTCGACCTAGGAGCCCGAGTCGGCTGCTGTTGTGGACGTCGATGGGTCCTGTGTGGTACCTGGGCGAGCGTTTGGCTCGTCAGTGCTCTCGGGACGCGTTGACGGTTCCCGTTGATCCTCCGAGGACGATGTTCGGGGAGCCACCGAGGCCGAGAGGAGGCGGACTGGCCGGTGCCGTGGCGACGACCTTCTTCTCCCTGGCGAGGACTACTCGGCGTTCCTTTACGGGAGGTTGGCGTACTGGCCAGTAGTGGTGAGTATCTTTATTTTTCTTTGATTTGGTTTCGGGAATTACGACGAAAGATCATCGATTAACGAGAGCTATTTGTCTTTGCAGGAGGTCGAGGCGGCGGGCATCGAGCCCCCAGTGTACCCCGAGACTCTTGAGTACACCGATGCGACCGGGAGGACGACGATCTCCGAGCTGCGTGACTTTGACGTAGCTGTGACGGATGCTGGCCTAGACGACTGGCAGCATCTGATTCGGAGGGTGAGCCTCCAGTTTATATACCTTTCGCGTAAGAACACATTTGATTTATTCAATTTGCTGAGAATTTCTTTTGAAATGTAGGTCGCGCCGTCTCGGTTCGTGGGACTATGGAGGGTGGCCAACCGGCTACGGGCTACTGCCATCGAAGCACTCGTCGGTGGTCGAGGTCGTCAGGTATGAACCTCATTTGCTTTCTTTTGATTTTTGATTTCCAATTTTGTTTGAATTGATTGACATGAGCCAATTTACTTGTTTCTGGTGGCCGTGAGTCGGAGGGAGTTGACCCGATCTCGGGAGGAGACAGCTCGCTTGCTGAGGGAGCTCGAGTTTCGGGATGCCGAGATTGCTGCTCTTACGGCGAGGGTTGCTGAGTTGGAGGGTGCCCAGCAGTAGTTTTGTGTAGTTTTGTGGATTTGGACATCTGATTTTGAACATTTTTGGACTTTGTTTGGGGCGCAAGCCCCCAGTTTGCTTGTACATTTGCTTCATTTGGTGTATATACGACGGCCTGAGTGCCTTTGCTGCTGGGTTGTGTTGCTTGTATCTGCAGGTTAGTTCTTGAACAAGTTTGGTAGATAACGGTTTACGCCGTCATGCTGCCGAAATTTACATAGAAATCACGCAAAACATACATTTTATACATATGGCCTTAATTAGCGCAAAAAAGACTCAAAAAAACATAAAAATGCAAAAAATTTGCCGGAAATGACCGGACGGTAGGGAGGGTTACCCCCTAAAAAAAGAAAAAAGAGAAATCTATAAGTTAGAAAATGAAGAAATGAAGTGTTGAAATGAAAAAATAAAGAAAATTAAAAGGGAATTATTTCCTAAAAAAAGAAAATTAAGTGTGACGAAATGGCGAAGGTTTCGACGTCGCCTCGAAATGCGTGCCCGCGAATTTAGGAAACTTGAAGTATGGTAATCTCCCCGTATTTACCAAAATACGACCTCGCAGGAATAGGAAATCATGCGTTATAGAATTAGGAAAGTTCCAACGCGGAAATCACAGAAGTGAGACTGGGGAAGAGGCGCAGCATGAGCTGCGTCCCTTTGAAGAGGCGCAGCAGGTGCTGCGCCTGTTCCCAAGCTGGTCCGTTCTGGCGGATTTTTGGAAACAGCAATTAGTATAAATAGAAGCGTCGATGGAGTTTTAATTCACATAATCTTCCGTCTTTTCTTCGTCTATCCACATAAAACTCCCAAAATAAATTTTCAAAAGAAAATTATCATCCTGAATACTTTGGAGATCCGCTTGAAGGAATGGACCAATGAATTTTCAAATATGGAGAAGCATGACATGGGTGCTTATAACCTTGGATCTTTATTGAGTTTGAAACTCATTAAGATTGTAAAACCATTTTTGGATGCTTGCCTTGACTATTGGGACCCGAATTATCATGTTTTCGCGTTCCCAGGAGGTGATATTTGCCCATTTCCTGAAGAGATAGCTGCTATTGGTGGATGGGACCCCGAACATTTACCTGCCATTCCTTCCACTTCCCAAGGGTATAAGAGCAAATTCAGAGACTTGCTTGGACTGACCAGACTTGAGGTGGATCGTCTAGTTACCCCGAAAGGCGTGAGAATGTTGGACTTTATTGACCGCTTAGTCAACAGGGCTGACCCTACTGTCTCTCATGTCGCTAGGAGGAGAGCATTTGGCTTTTGTTTGTTGCATGTGCATGTCTTCCAAGGGCATGTTGATGAAGACTTGAGAGGTGATCCTCGCCTTTTGTGCCTTATCGAGCAAATGGAGCTGCGCAGGAGCCCAGCTTGCTTATGCTTAGGAGAGATCATCTTGGGTTTGGATAATAGGAAATCCAACCGCGATCTACCGTTTTTGGGGAGTCCCGTCATCCTACAGGTAAAAGACACCTTTTGTTTTTTTCTTTTTCTTTTCGTTCTTTTTTTTTCGTTTCTTTTTTTTTTCGTTTTTTTTTTCTTTTCTTTTCTTTTTTTTTCTTGTCTTTCGTTTGGTGTCTAATACCTGCTTTTGGTAGGTTTGGCTTATGGAACGGCTCCGATTGATCGAGCCCCCAGTCCATGCACTTCCCTATCATTCCCGTATGATTGCGATGAGGACGCGATTGTACATGGTGGACTTCACTCGGGTCTGCGATTATTGGAAGAACAAGCTGAAGAGTGATGATGGCCCGTTGATTAGGTGGAACGTACCGTGGTGGCACCTTAAGTCTGTCACTGGAGTGTCTTCTTTGGATCCCACTAGGTCTGTGCGCATTCCGGGATTGGAGTTCATGGTATGCATCTTTCCGGAAAGACTGATGAGGCAAGTTGGGCTGAAGCAGACGATCCCGAGGCTTGACACCGTCCCTTGCAGATCGCTATGGCGCTTACTACCGAGAGCCGAAGAGAGTGGGCTATCAAATGGGCCCAAAGAAACATGTGGTTCTTGAACTTCTCCGCCAATGCTTTATGGGTGTCAGATTCCTATCTGAGGTGGAGAAAGGCTGCGACTTCGGAAGAGCGCGAGAGACTAAGGAAACGCGAACCTGTTGACTATAAGGTGCGCGAGGGAGAGAAAGAGAAAGAGAAGCATCTGACAGAGGGAGAAGAAGAAGCCGGGCTTCAGGTCATTCGTCCTTCAAAGAAATCAAAGACTACTCCTGTCGCAGAGATGGTGGTTGGCAAGAATGGAAGAGTCAGGCCTCGAGAAAGACCGTTGGTGATTAGGTCTGAAGTGGTGCATGAGCGCCCAGCTCGAGGTCGTGACAAGAAGTATGAGAAGAATGACAAGGGCAAAGGGAAGATGGAAGAATAGCCCGAGTCCTTATTTATTATTTTATTATTATTATTATTGTTGTAATAAAAAGGAGGGATTTTTAGAATCCTAGCCTATTCTATTTTTATTATGTAACGTACTACTATCATTAGAAAATGAATGGAATAAAAAAGGTTAAATGGTTAAGAAACCGTTGTGATTTTCTTTTATTATTCTTGTCGAATTTCAAATGCAATGCAAATGTCCTTCTATTCACATTTTAGACATAATGGGTTGAATCCTGTGAAGGATTGCCTACGTATTCACTTTTAAAAAAAAGCGAAATCAAACCCTTGCGCGTAGTTCGAGTAAATGTAAAAGAATAATTGTTCGAAGCAAGAGCTTGTAATGAACATAGAAAATAAGCATGAGCTTTTGCTTGTTCTCAAGGTGCGAATTTAGTTTATTTGATGATATGAGGATGACGATCTTGTCAAAATGCAAGAGCACAGTGACACTTAGCTTATTTCAGCTTGGCCAGGGGCCGTTTATTTAGTGCCACAAGAGCGACACATGGGTGTACGCGAGGCGCGTGTTTGGTCCTATTCTAGGCATAGTATCGTTTTAGTTGGTCAAGGTTGGTGGGGTTTGAAAACTCATTTCCATCTAGATCTGTGATTCTAACCGCACCCCCTGGGAGTATGGATTTGACTAGATATGGTCCGGCCCAATTAGGTTTGAATTTTCCCCTTGGGTCGACAGGTAAAAGAGCTCTAACCGATTTGAGTACTAAGTCTCCTTCTTTGATGTTTCTTGGCCTAACCCTTTTGTTGAAAGCTCGTTTGATACGTGCTTGGTATGTTTGGACATTATGCAAGGCGCGTAGCCGACGTTCATCCAGGAGGATGAGTTCTTCATATCTATCCCTCTTCCAATCGGCTTCAGGGATTTGGCTTTCGAGTAGAATACGCAAGGATGGTATTTCTAGTTCGACTGGTTGTACGGCCTCCATGCCGTAGGTCAAATAGAAAGGAGTAGCCCCAGTGGGCGTCCTAACTGATGTACGATACCCCCATAAAGCAAAGGGTATCTTGCTTGGCCAATCTCTGTAATTATCAGTCATTTTCTTGAGAATTGTGACAACATTTTTGTTTGCAGCCTCTACCGCGCCATTAGTTTGTGGTCTATAGGGCGAAGAGTGGTGATGCTTAATCTTATATTTGGCTAGCAATTGCTCGGTTTCAGCTTGGAAGTGTGATCCATTATCACTAATGATCTCATGTGGGCAACCATATCGACAGATGATGTTGTTTTGTATGAACTTTGCCACATTTTTAGCCGTAAGACTGGTGTAGGAAGCCGCTTCTACCCATTTGGTGAAATAGTCTATTGCTACTAGAATGAAACAGTGACCTCCTGTTCCGGCTGGGGTTATTTTTCCGATTATGTCAATTCCCCATGCAGAAAATGGCCAAGGAGATGTCATCGTATAGAGCAATGAAGGAGGGACATGTTGTACATTCCCGAAGATTTGACAATTGTGGCAATGTCTCACGTATTTGATGCAATCAGATTCCATTGTGGTCCAATAATATCCCAAACGTGTGATTTTCTTTGCCATCATAGGCCCACTCATGTGAGGACCGCATTCTCCGTCATGGACTTCTTCCATCACCTTTCGTGCCTGTGAATGATCAAGGCAGCGTAGGACTACACCAAGAGGTGTTCTTTTGTATAATTCTCCTTGCATCAGAATGTATTGGGAAGCTAATAGGCGTATAGCACGTTGTCCCCTCTTGTCCATATCCGGTGGATAGGTACCATTGAGCTTAAAGTTCAAGATTTCTTGGAACCAGGGTTCCTGCGCGATTTCCTCTTCATCGGTGATTTGGTGGACATAAGCCGGTTCTGACCGTCGTTCGATGCACAAAGGCATTTCCACCATGTGATCTGGCATGTTTATCAAAGATGCAAGTTTCGCAAGAGCGTCTGCAAATTGATTTTCCTCTCGAGGTAGATGTAAGTAGGTTACGTGATCAAAGAATTGAGCCACTTGATCTATCCTAGCTTGATACGGTGCAAGGCTTTCACTTCGGATTTTCCAAGATCCTGTAACTTGGTTGATGATTAGTGATGAGTCCCCGTGTACACGGAGGTTTTTGATGCCTAAGCTTACTGCCGCCTGTAGTCCGATGAGACAAGCTTCATACTCTGCCGCGTTGTTTGTCACCTCGAAGTCGAGTTTGACAGCAATCGGTGTATGCTCACCTTCAGGAGAAATGAGCAACACTCCTATTCCGAATCCTCTTAAGTTTGATGCTCCGTCAAAGTATAGATCCCGGGAATCTACATCTGTTTGAAGTATATCCTCGTCGGGAAATGACCAAGTATCTATGGTTTGTGCGTCATTGATAGGATTTTCTGCGAAGAATTCGGCGACGGCGCGACCTTTTATGACTTTTAGTGGCACATATTTGAGGTCGAATTCTGAGAGCATCAGAGTCCATCTTGCCAGACGTCCGTTGAGGACGGGTTTCTCGAAGAGGTATTTGACTGGATCCATTTTGGAGTATATCTTGATGGAGTAGCTAAGCATGTAGTGACGTAGCTTCTTCGTTGCCCACACAAGAGCGAGGCATGTCTTTTCGAGTTGTGAGTATTTGCACTCATATTCCAAGAACTTCTTACTTAGATAGTAAATTGCTCTTTCTTCACTTCCTACGTTTGAGCCAAAGATAGCACCCATGGCGGTTTCGGTTACTGTGAGATATAAACCCAGAGGTTGATCTCGTTGTGGCGGCATGAGCACTGGTGGTTTAGCTAATATCTCCTTGATTCGGTCAAATGCCTTTTGACAATCATCGTCCCACATGGTGTGGTCTGTTTTCTTGAGCTTCTTGAAGATAGGCTCGCAAATCATCGTAAGTTTCGATATGAATCGACTTATATATTGTACCTTTCCTAGGAATCCTCTGACTTCTTTTTCTGTTTGGGGTTGTGGCATTTCGATCAGAGCTTTGATTTTAGAAGGATCTATTTCTATTCCTCTTTGACTAACCACGTATCCCAGGAGTTTGCCAGATGTTACCCCAAACGTGCATTTCTGAGGATTGAGCCTCATGTTGTACTTCCGTAGCCTTGCGAAGAATTTGCGAAGGTTCGCAATATGTCCCTCTCTTTCTTTGGATTTGACGATCATGTCATCTACGTATACCTCAACTTCTTTGTGCATCATGTCATGTAAGAGTGTAGTTGCGGTGCGTTAGTATGTAGCTCCGGCGTTGATTAATCCAAACGGCATTACTGTATAGCAATAGGTTCCCCATTGGGTGACAAACGCGGTCTTATGCATATCTTCCATGGCCATCTTGATCTGGTTGTAACCCGCATATCCATCCATGAAGGATAGTAATGCGTGGTCTGCGGTATTGTCCACTAATATGTCGATGTGAGGTAGAGGAAAGTCATCTTTTCGACTCGCTTTGTTCAAATCCTTAAAGTCAACACAAACACGGATTCTCCCATCCTTTTTGGGTACGGGTACTATGTTAGCTACCCAGTCAGAATACTCGGAAACTTTGATGAACCCGGCTTTGAATTGCTTATCAACTTCTTCTTTAATCTTTAGAGCCCATTCTGTTCTCATTCGTCGAAGCTTCTGTTTCACAGGTTTGAAACCTGGCTTAATCGGAATCCTATGTTCGGCAATATCCCGGTCGATCCCTGGCATGTCTTTGTAGGACCAAGCGAAAACGTCTTTGAATTCATTTAGGAGGTCTATGAAGTCGGCCCTTTCGGTAGAGCTCAAGGTAGTCCCTATCCTAAGTTCTTGGGGTTCTAGTTCGGTTCCTACGTTGATGGGTTCGGTGTCCTCTATTACTGGTCCCCCTTCCCCTTCCTGTAATATTTCTTTGGCTACGTAGGGAGGTATTTCGGTCAAGTCTGGGTCTTGGTCATCCTCAGTATCATCGTAAAGCAATTGCACTCGAAAGAACACAGAGAGTAAGCGTAACCGATTTATTCATATTAAGATTTGAGTAAAGTTGAAACAAAGAAGCCAACCGATCCATGGTCGGTGGTGGCAAAGGGACAAAGTGGTTGGGGCATTTCCCAAACTACGTGACTACTCGAGGCTAAGCTAGGAGAAACGAAGGGAGTGGGGATGACAACAGAGTAGACTCTAATGACTTCTCTAGACTCCGACTCGACTCCGACTCCGACTCGAACTCATCGTCTTCTGGTTCTCCTTTGAACATCTCTCCTTCTCCAGTGGTGAGCTTGAAGAGTCTTCCTTGGTTGTTGGTCCATTTGATTGATTTTCTCCATCCTTTCTGCTGCTTTGTGTCGGTTTCTGTGATCAACGCGGTAGAGTTGAAGCGATCGTCCTGAAGTATCATAGTAATGATCTCATCCTGCGCGGCCCTAACGAATCGGTCCTCTCCAAACAATAGGCTAACAGCTTGTTCGTCTAAGCAAGGTGCTTGACGGGTTTTGACGGTAGGAACCGTTTCTGGAGGAATGAAGTAGCAATCGTGAAAGATCTCGATTCTGGCTAACTTCCTCTCAAGATAATGCCAAGGTTCGGGAAATCCATGGAAGAGTTCTGAACTTCCTTCTTGAACAAAGTACCCATTTAAAGTGGGGAGATAGGGCCTCATTTGGACTCCTATGTGCTTGCGGTTTTGGACTTGGGCCAGCAATTCGAGGACCTCCTCTTTTGTAGGTTTGTACCCTAGTCCAAGTGGTATTCTTGTTGAGTTGCCTTTCTTGTGTGGTGCGAAGGTATTCTTCCGAATAGGGTTCAAAGGCATTCCAGGGAAGTATCCCTGGGACTTGAGTATGTGGTTGACCACCAAGTTGGAGTAGGGATTATAGTATAGGGGTGCCAACTCACTTTCTATGACATTTACACTTTGGAAGCCCCCAAGTTCGTATACGGGATCCGCAAGGACTTGATTGTTTGATTGTCTCTCGATTATTGCCTTAATGGGTGACGAAGTGATCGTCACTACTTTGCCATTTAGTGGGATCTTGATCTTTTGGTGAAGGGTGGATGTTACCGCTTTGGAAGCGTGAATCCAAGGCCTTCCCAGAAGTATATTGAATGAAGCTTCGATGTCCACTATTTGGAAGTTAACCTTTCGTTCGATTGGTCCCGTGGCTATGGTCAGGCTAGCAAGTCCAACCACCTTTCGTCGTGTACCGTCATATGCACGTACACCTTGATTGGTGGGAGTCCAATCCAACTCTTTCACGCCTGGCTTGTATGCCGTTTTGAGGGGTATGACGTTGACCGCGGAGCCATCATCTACTAAGGTCATTGGCACATTCTTCTTTAGACAAATGACAATGATGTATAGAGCAAGGTTGTGACAAGCGCCAAAAGGTGGCAAGTCTTCGTCTGAGAAAGTAATAGGATTACTTAGCTTTGGTGATTCTTGGAAGACCAAGTTGACTACATCTTCAGGAGTTGAGTTATGTGCTACACTTAGCTTGGCCAAAGCTTGCAGTAAAGCTTGGCGATGTGGGAATGAGCTTGCTATTAATTGCCAGACTGAAAGATCAGCCTTGGTCTTCTGTAGTTGCTTGATCAATTGATCAGTGGGGTCATCTTCGTTGTCATTTGGTGTGATGACGTTGGTTGGACCGTTTTGAGTAGTATTTTGATATGGGCGACCCGAACGAGTTAGGTGATCCACATCTTGGTCTTTGCCATTTTGGACTATTTCCTTGACTACGGAGTTTTCAATGAGATACTCGTCCTCATCATTATCGGCCCAAACCCCATTGATTGCAGCTAGTTCCCTCATTCTCATGATGTCACTTTCTAGTCGTATGATTTGATCGACTAGTTTATCAACCATGGTGACTACTTCTTGCATAGTGGCATTTGGAGAGAAGATTAGGGGCGCATGTTCTTCGGGTACCGCGTTGGGATTGCGTAAGGTTGTTACCATGCTCTCTAGTTCCCAAACTTGTCTATCTACACTCCTCGCCCATGTGATGAAGTCGGAAATGGTAGGGGAGATGGTAGAGTAGAACCCCTCTTTCTCAATCGCATGAATTTCATTTTCGGTGGGAGAAATGAGGTGTGAGCAATCTAAGGTAGATTCATCACTTGTAATCACTAGAAATCCAAGAGGATTCTGAGTGTTGTTGGGCTTACCTCCTGGTGGTATTGGGAGTCGACCATCTTCAATCATATCTTGAAGCACGTGTTTCAACTTATAGCATTTTTCTGTGTCGTGCCCCTTGCCTCTATGGTACTCACAGTAGGAATTTTCATCCCAGAACTTGGACTTCTTTTCGGGTTCGGGAGTAGGTCCAATGGGTTGGAGTTTACCTTGTTTCATTAACCTCTTTAGAGCGTTGGAGTAAGTATCCCCAAGGTTTGTGAACTTCCTTGGTGGGCTAGTTTTCTTGGATGGCTCGAGAAGGTTAACCTCATCGGTCTTGCTAGTAGAGCCGTATGAACGACTTGTGGACCCTTGATATCCTCTACCTACCGTTTTGGACAAGAGTCCTTTACGGATGTCATCTTCGATTCGTGTCCCTAACACGGTTAAATCCTTGAAGCTTTTGATGTTTTGGTATCTCAAATGATTGGCATAGATGGGCTTGAGATTATCCACAAACTTTTCCACAAGAGTGGCCTCATCCGGGCGTTCAACTAGTTGAGTACTAGTCTTCCTCCACCTACTTAGGAAGTCGGTGAATCCTTCTTTGTCATTTTGGGTAAGAACCTCTAGAGTACGCATGTTGACTTGGATCTCGGCATTATCCGCGTATTGTTTTGAGAACTCGATTGCGGCATCTTCCCAAGTAGCGACCTTCTTGTGATCTAAAGTGTAGAACCATTGCTTCGGGATGGTGTCAAGATATGAAGGAAAGATCCTTAAGAACATCTCGGGTTTGATGCCTTTGATAGACATGTAATCCTTGAAGGCACAGATGTGGTTCAAAGGGTTCTCATGTCCCTTGAATTTAGGGATATCCGTCATGCTAAAGTTAGTTGGCAATTTGGAGTTAACGGCTTCATACTTGCGATTGTTTTCCCTATAAATGTCATCCCCCTTAAGGTACATCAATTGCTCCTCTAGGTATTGGAGTCTTTTCTCAGCTGCAGTCGTCCCTATGATAGGATTCTCATCTTTAGACTCGTCATCGGAAAAACGTAGTACTTCACTTTTAGGGGAAGGCAACTTTCCCTCTACCTCAAAGATACGGCCTTCGATAAGTTCAAGGCGGTCATAGGTTTGTTCTTGAGTGATTTGCATTTGGGCTAGCGCGGCTAGGATTCGATCATTACTCTCTTGAATTTGCTGGAGATTTGTTTCATCACTTGATCCGGGCATCTTGGAAACTGGATAAGAGATCGGCGACGAATCAAAACACGATCGACCATTCTATCACACTTGCTAAAAGAAGAAAAGTTTTGACTCGTGAAGTGGGTGTGTGCCACTTGTGTTGAGTGAGTTTTGAAGAAAGACAAGGTCTTTGAAAATGTGTGTCCTAGTCAACTGTAGTGTAGTTGTAGGAGTGGACTCGAAGTGAGGTTTTGAAATGGGCTTGTGGCCCGAATTTTGACGCGACAAACGGACAGAGTTTTGACCGGATTTTGCGCTAATTGAAGGCCTTCTTTTTTTTTCGAAATTTTTGTTTGAAAAAAAGGATTTTGATTTTTTGAAAATTCGTCATGGTTTTGTTTAGAGGTGGTGATCACGTAGGGTTTACACATTTATACAAGCATTATAACGGGATGCTGAGTGCATTTAGAAGGGTTTTGGTTTAAAGGGTGGGTTGCCATACCGAACCATCAAACCCGAAGTCTGTGGAGAGGCTCGTGCCAAACAAGAGTAAGGCCGATTCCTAGTCCATTTCCTCAAGTAGTGAAGGCCCTTGATACAAACAAGAGTAAGCATCATGGTATGGATGACGTCAACCGCTATCCATCCTTAGGCCCAAATAAGAATTAGGACCGTTTAGACGGGACGATTGGTCGAATGGGTTGGGTTGGGCCTAGGAAGGCCGAATTAAAACGGTCTAGGAAGACCGAGTTATGAAAACCGACAATTGTCTTGTACAAACTTATTCCCTAACCTTGTTCGAGTTTCACCCTAGCTACACGTAAGTGTATATCCCAATGAGTCGCCAAACCGTGGATGACGGGCCGCCCACGGGGCGCTTGGTGAGAAGGTCGAAAACAAGCGTTTGCATTTTGTATGGAGTCGCCACCAATTTTTATGGGAAATTGGAACCGTTCAATACCTCGTGTCATGTCAAGACACAAAGTAGTGACATGAACACTAAGCAATCGTTACCCTTAGCATTCTATGTCTAGAATGACTCTCGTGGATGCCAATGAACACGGGTGCTCACGGAGATCTGGAGTAAGGGGTGAGGGTACGTATTAGGAAGCTCTTTTGATCGAACACCTAATCCCGCCCGCCTCGATAGCGGCCTCTACTAATGATTAGGGAAGTTATTCGTACTTGATATACCGTCGGTTGTATGCATGCAATGCAACATCCATTGATTAATCCTAACATGTGAATTAAGACTAAGTCGGTTGACAAGTAGTTTAGCATACAATTGGGTCGAAGTCGGAATTTAAGTTAATTGTCATGTGAAAACATACAAACGATAAAAGAAATACAACGATTACAATAATTACATTGGAATAGGCGATTTATGTCGAAAATACCTTTAAAACGGATAATTTGAGAAAACGAAATAAAAGAATAAAAGGAATAAAATTAGCGAAACAAACGAACAGAAATTAGCGATATTACGGATATTAGTTAATTAATACGTAAGCTAATTAAACTACGTCAAGGCATAAACGGAGTTCAGGGACAGAACTCATCTCGAACAGCGCAGCAGTAGCCGCCCTCCTGGAAGAGGCGCAGCGATTCTTCTGCGTCTGTTCCAAGGGTGAGTTCTGGCTGTGAAGCCGGAACTGCAAATCGTTAACGTTAATTGTTAATTTTAAGGATGGATTAGATTATTTGACTCGGATGGAAGTGATTAACAGGTTATTTAACATATGAATGGGTCATAAAAACAGTAAAACATGGATGAGACGGATGTAAACGAATTAATTACATGATTAATGATATTAACAAACTAACTAAACAAATTATTTAGATTAAACATGATGAATATGACGAAATAACAGTGAATATGGATGCAAATATATCAAAGGTAAATTCCAGAAACTCAATATTGATGAAATTGAATCTCTAAAACCCGGATTGAATTTACGACGAAAACCCGCAAATATTGGTTATAAGGGATTTAAGTCGGATTTTAATGATGAATTAAACATGTGAATGAATGATGATAATATACATATGAATTATTGAACTATTATGACGAAGAATTAAAGAACAACATACGGAAAGAAATAAGAAAGACGAATTACAGAGGACGAAGAAGAAGAAAAGAAGCAGGAACTGCGGCAGCCTCACGAAGAGGCGCAGCAGAACGCGCGCTCCTTCAAGAGGCGCAGCGATTGCTGCGTTCTTTTCTCATCGTCGATCTTCGAAAATCCGTAAAAAGAGGTTTTAAAGACGGTTTTAGAAATCGGTTTTAATGGTATTTTCGACGTAAACCTTACAGTTGATGATACGATAATTAAAAGTACAATAAATAAATAAGGATTATACACCCTCAGACTTACATGTTGACGAAACGAGAAGGACTAAGAAGATCGATTAGTGATGCTCGACGCGAATGTAAAGAAAGAGCCCTCGTAAGAGGAAAACGATTGAAACAAATTGATTAATTAGATTGATTATTGTGGAGTTGGTCAAATTGGTCGGTCATGCAACGGAGAGGCTGGTACCCGGAAAGATCCGAGCTTACGTGGTCGAATGTTCAAGCACGTAGGCGCCAATTAGTAAGAACAAAGTCTAGAATGCAAAGGGAGAAGAGAAAGGCGGACACTCGCGTGAGAAATATGAGGAGCGAAGGCTCCTATTTATACTAATCACGTGAAGGAATTAGGGTTTCGGAGACTCTTTGGAAGTGAATCTCGGAAAGATATGAAAAAGATACGTGAAACATGCAGAGAAGGGCCTGGGAAGAGGCGCAGCACCTGCTGCGTCTATTCCCAGGAGGTTTCCTCCTGCTGAAGAAAGATTTCCGCGTTTGAGTTATGGTAGGACGGAAATAATTCGATCTTCCTTAATATTTAACATGAATATTACGGGATATTATTTGCCAAAAGATAAAATTTGTGAAATATGGAATAGAAATACCCGGAACATTCCAGAACATTCCGACTCGGGATTTAACAGTTATCAGAAAATGGAGACGGTTTTTGACCCGGACTCCGAATGTACTCTAATTACTGCCAAAACGACCGTATCAGGACGTAGATGACAACTAAGAGGTCGACATTAATATTTGAGCAATCACTTGACGATAATCTTACGAACTGTCACAAATCGTTCCGCGAATCAAACATGCGGCCCAATCATCACCGGGTGGTTTGCGGGAGGTGCAGAAACGAGGTGTCTACAGGTTGATGTGGCATGAGGACAGGGGGTTTTGATAGGATTTTCTTTATCCTGTCGAAGGCTTTTTGGCAGTCGTCGTCCCAATCGGTGTGATCGGAGGCGCGAAGCTTCTTGAATATCGGTTCACAAATCATGGTGAGCTTGGCAATGAAGCGGCTGATGTATTGGACCTGACCGAGAAATCCCCGAATCTCCTTCTCGTTCCTAGGCCGAGGCATTTGCTGAAGGGTTTTGATTTTGGTTGGATCAATCTCAATGCCTCTTTTGCTAACGACATGTCCCAAGATTTTTCCGGAGGTGACCCCGAATGCACACTTCTGAGGATTTAGTTTCATGTTATATTTCCGCAAACGAGCGAAGAATTTCCGAAGGGCGTTGATGTGGCCGTCCCGTTCTCTTGATTTGACGATCATGTCATCGACATACACCTCTACCTCCTTGTGCATCATATCATGTAGGAGAGTGGTGGCGGTTCTTTGATAAGTAGCCCCGGCGTTGATGAGACCGAAGGGCATGACTGTGTAGCAGTATGTACCCCACTGTGTAGTGAACGCAGTCTTGTGCATATCTTCCTCAGCCATTTTAATCTGGTTGTACCCGGCATACCCGTCCATGAATGATAGGAGGGCATGTTCGGCGGTGTTGTCTACCAGAATATCCACATGTGTCAAAGGGAAGTCGTCCTTTGGACTCGCCTTGTTCAGATCCCTGAAGTCGACGCAAACCCGAATTCTTCCGTCTTTCTTTGGTACGGGCACAATGTTGGCCACCCAATCCGAGTATTCGGACACTTTTATGAACCCAGCCTTGAACTGTTTGTCTACTTCTTCCTTGTTTTTTAGGGCCCATTCAGGACGCATCCGGCGTAGCTTCTGCTTCACATGTTTAGCTCCGGGTTTAATGGGTATCCGGTGCTCTGCAATTTCCCTGTCAATCCCAGGCATATCTCTGTAGGACCAGGCGAATACATCCTTGTATTCGTGGAGGAGGTCAATGAGCTGTTATCTTTCCGAGGGGTCCAGGGTTGTCCCTATCCTAAGTTCTTGGGGTGTATTTTCGGTTCCTACGTTAATAGGTTCGGTCTCCTCAATGATGGGGGTTCTGGTTTCTCGTTTGTCAAGTTCTTTGGCTAGGTAAGGTGGGTAGTCACTCAAGTCAAATTCCTCGTAGTCATTCAGAATTGCATTGCAGTTAAATTGAGACGAGTCATAAGCAAACTTAGCGTTCATTAAGTTGACACGAGTGAAAAGCTCGAAAAGGACAGACATCTCGTGGTCAGTCAGAGACGACACAGCAGAGAAGGTGGCCCCTGGAACAGGCTTCGGGTTGTCACCTTTCATGGGAGTGGGGGTGACCCTAGTAGACTCAGCCTCTGAATCAGCCACGACTTTGTGATAGAACTGGGGGAAGGGGACCTTGACTGGGACATCAGGAGTGTTAGGAGCTACGACAGACTCTGACTCCGACTCAGACTCAGATTCTTCTTCACTTCCCTCCTTGAACATAGGGCCTTCTCCAGTTGTGATCCTGAGAATGCGGCCTTGGCGATTAGTCCACTTGGCGGTCTTCCTCCAGCCCTGCGTAGCTTTCTCCGGGTCAGTGTCGGAGATCAAGGCGGTTGGGTCAAATTGATTGTCCTTCAGGGCGATGTTGATAATGTCCTCATAGTCGAGGTGCTTGATGTTATCTTCTCCAAAGAGGAGAGTGACAGCTTGTCCATCGAGGCATGACGACGGCTTAGACTCGGTTGAAGCGGCTTCGGTGTTGTCGGGGATGAAGTAGCAGTCCTGTAAGACTTCCACACCCGAGTACCTAGCCTTGGCCACAGAGTCATAGATCGGCTCCAGAAAGCCATGGTAGAGCTCAGACTCTCCCTCGGGGACAAAGTATCCATTGAGGGTCAGATGATAGGGACGGAGGATAACTCCGTGCTTCTTGCGTTTTCGGACTAGGAGGTTCATCTCCTGGATATATTCATCGGTAGGTTCATATCCCAACCCAAAGGGAATGTTGGGGACCTTAGCCTGTTTCAAGGGAGGCAAGGTGCTCTTCAGTGGATTGAGGGGTAAGCCCGGGAAGTAACCCTGGCGCATCATGATACGGTTGACTGTGAGGTTGGCAAACAGGTCACAATCAAAGGGTGTTGATTCATCAGTTATGGCATTCACAGCTTGGAATCCCCACATTTCGTTATCATCCTCCTCAATGGCTTGGGAGGCTATTCCCTTTCTCATGACGGCTTTGATCGGGGAAGCAGGAATTGTGATTGTTTTCCCGTTGAAGGGGACCCTGATCTTCTGGTGGAGAGTTGAGGTAACCGCCTTGACGGCATGGATCCAGGGATGTCCCAGGAGCATATTGAAGGAGGCGTCGATGTCGACCACCTGAAAACTGGTTTGCCTTTCCAGTGGTTCGGTTGCGACGGTCAGAGTGATGAGCCCCGCGACCTTGCGACGAGTGTCGTCGTAGGCGCATACTCCTTGGTTCGTTGGGACCAAATCGGCTTCCTTAATCCCCAGCTTGTGAGTAGTCTTGAGGGGAATGACATTCACCGCGGATCCGTCATCTACAAGGACCATGGGTACATTCTTCTTAAGGCATTGTACGGTGATGTACAGGGCAAGGTTATGATTGGCTCCGAAGGGAGGGATATCTTCATCAAAGAAGACGACCGGGTTGTTCAAACCAGGGGCGTCCCTTGTCATATGTGCCACTATTTTTTCAGGGGAAGAGGTGGAGGGTACAGTTAATTTTCCCAAGGCATGTAGCAAAGCTTGTCGATGCTCAAAGGACGTTGCGATCAGTTGCCAGATCGAGATTTCGGCTTTTGCCTTCTGAAGCTGTTTGAGGATTGAATTCTCAGGAGCCCTCGGTTGAGTGTCTACTTCCGGGACGACTTGGTCATTCGTTGTTGGAATGACCGTTGGATTGTTCGGGTTCTGTTAGGGGCGTCCGGACCGGGTAAGATGGCCGATCTCTTTCGCCCGTTTCTCTTTCCCTGGGACAATATAGACATCTTCAACGTCGTCTCTCCAGATGCCATTGATTTCAGGATCTCGAAGGCACCTCGGAGGGGTATTTCTTGGTGAGTAGTTTTTGTGAGGATATTTTTGTGAGGGTAATTTTTATGGGGGTAGTTTTTGTGGGGTTGATTATTGTGAGGTTGATTATTGTGATGGTGATTATTGTGATGTGCATGCCAGAATGGTCGCGGGAGCAATCCGTCCTGGTGTGGGTAGTTTTGGGCGCTCGGGGAACTCTCCCTCGGGCGTGGCGATGGGGGATTGAAGATAAGTCGACGGTAGGCATCGTCAAGTCGGGTGATCCTTTCGGAGAGACTGGCTATGGCTTCCTCAACCTGTTGGAACATGGTGAGCATAGTGGCAGCACTAAACACAAATACCCCGTCTGAGGGATCTTTCTCCAAGGCATTCACCTCGTCATCAATGGGCAGGATGAGGTAAGAGCAGTCCAAAGTTGGCTCATCGTTGGAGATGGCGTGGATTCCCAGAGGATTTGTTTTGTTGTTTGGCTTAGTCGGTGGGGGTAAAGGCAAATCTCCTTTCTCAATCATGTCTTGGATGATGTGTTTGAGTTTGAAGCAGGTTTCAGTATCATGCCCTTCCCTTGATGGTACTGAAAGTAGTCATTGGGGTTCCAGAACCGGGACTTCTTAGCATCGGTCGGATCCGGGGTGGGTCCGATTGGTTGTAATTTTCCCTGGTACATGAGCCTCTTCAGAGCACTCGCGTAAGTCGATCCTATATTGGTGAATACTCTCTGGGGGCGCTCAGCTCTCTTAGCAGATGGTTCAACGAGGTTGACCTCATCGATCTTGTTCGTTTAGCCGTAAGGGCGAGATCCGGTCGAGGCGGATCCTTGGTAGCCTCTGCCAGTAGTCTTGGCCAAGACACCCTTCCGGAGGTCATCTTCAATGCGTGTCCCCAGAATTTGCAGATCCTGAAAGGTCTTGATATTTTGATACCTCAGTAAGTTGGCATACACTGGGCGAAGATTGTTGACGAACTTTTCCGCCAAAGTTGATTCACTCGGTTTACTGACCAATTGGGTGCTCACCCTCCTCCAACAGGTTAAGAACTCGGTGAACCCTTCCTTATCGTTCTGGGTTAGAACCTCAAGAGTACGGGTATTGGCTTGTATTTCAAAATTGTCAGCGTATTGTTTGGCGAATTCAACTGCGTCCTCATCCCAAGTAGTAAGGTTTTTCGGATCAAGGGAATAGTACCACTGGCGAGGGATCGGTTCCAAAGAGGACGGAAAGATCCGGGTGAAAAGTTCCTATTTGACCCCTTTAATGGCCATGTAATCTTTGAAGGCACGGATATAATTGAGCGGATCCTCCACTCCTTTGAACTTACGCACATCAGTTAGGGTAAATTTGTCGGGTAATTGATCCCCAACAGATTCGAACCTCCGGTTTTTCTCAAGATGGATATTGTTACCCCGGGCTAGGAGCTATTTTTTCAAGAGCTTTAGCCTCTTCTCAGTTTCAGTCAGAGGTAGAGCATTATGTTCCCCAGTTTCCTTGTTCTCCAGGGCGTTGATACGGGTCTCGACGCGATCCAGAGTGACCTTAAGAGCAGTGAGCAGGCTGGCTAGCTGATCAGTCGTGACATCTCTGTTGTTATCATTGTTGTTGGACGAAGCTGAACACGGGGCCATGGCTATGAGGCAGAAAACGGCTCACATTACAACTCAATCCGACACGGTTCAAAGACTGAATGCAGACGACGCAAAGGATGAGACAAAGATCAGACTCAACAAGACGAGGGTGAATGCGTGTGGTTCCTCGGTGCTGACTCGATTTATGACGTGACGGTATTGACCGAACCTTTGATACGAGTCCAACATAACGGCGCGACGCCATTGGACGGGTCTCGTGGTGAGACGACTAATAAGTAAAGACCCATAAGTACGTTTGCTTTGACTCGATAGACACGAGGCGGAATTGGAATGGTGGACTGAAGTTTTCGAAAATAAAAATTTTCAAAAAGATTCATTTGTCGCTTTAGTGGATGGCTTCCGAAGATAGAGATCTCCGCAAGTCGATCAGTTGAAAGTGTTGTCTTAAGTTTATTTGCAAAAGACGGTTTTGAGTTTGAGTCGGCTCGGAAAACAGTGTATTATTTCCCAAGACGGTTTTGAAATTCAAAATTGTATGTTTTGAAAATCAGGTCTGAAATGTTTGAAGAGGTCTCGGGGACGGTGCATGGTCCTCGGGATCTCGAAAGTGTCTCGAGAAAAGGGTGTGTGCTTTTCTCGGGTTTTGAAAGAGCCATTGTCGGCGCGAAACGGGTTAAAATACGTGTCTAGACGCGGCGATTATAACGGCGTAAAAAGGTGATTTGAAATGGTTGTGAAAAAACCGGGTTTGAAAATCGTCATTACGACGGCCTAGAAAGGCGATTTGAAATGGTTATAAAAACCGGGTTTGAAATCGTCATTACGACGGCCTAGAAAGGCGTGTTGAAATGGTTATAAAAACCGGGTTTGAAAATCGTCATTACGACGGCCTAGAAAGGCGTCTTGAAATGGTTATAAAAACCGGGTTGGAAAATCGTCATTACGACGGCCTAGAAAGGCGTGTTGAAATGGTTATAAAAACCGGGTTTGAAAATCATCATTACGACGACCTAGAAAGGCGTGCAACGGTCGGCGAAAGACCGAGGTTTGAAACGGCCATTATAACGGCGTAAAAGGTGTTTTTTTTTTTGAAAGTTTGAAAATGACACGGAGGGACTTATGATCAAGTAGCACATAAGCACTCACAGTTCATCATATTATGCATTATGCTGACACGGGTTTTGGCTTAAGAGGGTGGGTTACACACCAAGCAATCAAACCCCGATTTGCGAGAGGAATACCAATCCAAACAAAATGTGTAAGGAGGGTGCCCTAGCCTCGTGCTCGAAAGTGATGAAAGCTCTTTGACGAAACAGAAATGTGTAACGTCAATGGTATGCTTGACTCAATCGGGATTTGAAACGCGGGGATGAGAAAACTCACGCCGACGAGACGAGCCAATTGGTCGAAAAGGGTTAGGTTGTGGGCCCGGACAAGGAACCCGACCGTGACCGTAATATCAATTAATGCATTCCAACCAAGACCTCGTTCGAGTCTCACCATCTAGGGATCACAAAGACGTAAGTGTCCTAGTTATCCCCAGTGGAGTCGCCAATATGTGGACATGAGCCACGTCTCGATCTGTGGATTTGGGCCACCTACCGGTCCGTAGTCACGGGCCACCTGTGGACATGCATCGGTCTTTTTGAAAGCCACGCTCGGCGGCGTAAAAAATGCTTTCGACCGGATCGTTTTAGATCGGTCGGTTTCGTCTCGGTATGGGTCTCGAAATGATTAGAGATGTTCGGAGTCGCCACCAAGCATTTGTGGGATGCTTGGAACCCGTTCGAATTCCACTTTATACCTCGGTCAAATCGAAGCACAAAGCAGCGTTTGACATAGGCACTAAAGATAAGGAAATCGTCCCTCTTTAGCATCCTATCTCTAGAATGACTCTCGTACGCCCTGGATAAGGTCGTCCACTATCCAAAGTTTCTGAGTAAGAGGTGAAGGTACGTATTGGGAAGCCCTTTAATCGAACACCCAATCCCGCCATGTAGCGGCCTCTACTGATTGATCTTGATTGGTTGAATGCAAAAGTTGATAAAACGGTTTAAATGCATGAATGCGCATCCAATAATTTAAACCTAACATGTGAGAGCTTTCTAAGTCGATTGATTTAATCCAAGTATCAAGTATAAGATGTCGAGTTGGATTAATGATTGATTTGCATGCAAGACGGAAATTAAACATCCATTTACCAAATTAGGTTTATGGGTGTATAACATGATCCATTTGTCTTAGTAAGGCATTTTGCAAATGTGATTTTGAATAAGCAAATAGTCATCTGATCCATCCTATATCCGGGCTAACCGGAGTCGGGATCGTCCTAGACTAATCTTTGGAAAAGGAACAGCCCTGTACTGCACGGCTACATGAGGCGCGAGCCAGTCAGCGGTGTAAAGGGGCCTCCCCTGGTTCTGAAAATGAGAAAGAAAAGGCCTGCTTTAGCCGCGGGTCAGCCTACGGTTATATGCCGTGTTCTGACCTTTTGAAAAACATTATAAAACGTGTTGAAAAATGGGTGTTTGAACCCGATTTGATTTGAAAGAGTCGTTTAGACCGCATTTATTGATTTGAAAAACTAGACTTGAATAATCATCATTATTTTGATAATATTCGGTGTCGGGTTCGACTTGACAAGCTTGACATGAATAGTTTTGAAAGTAATTATGAACTAATTGTTTTAAGTTCATTTGAATATAATTAGCCGATACTCATCATCGTACCCGGGTTAAAATCTAGCATGGTATGTAGAACCAAGGATGACTTTGTGTTGGTGACTAATATGTTTATTTTGAAGATGTAAAGAAATGATGAAAGCCTTTAAAATACCTCCCAAAAATGAAATAAAAGGCTTTAAAATACCTCTTAAATGCTATTAACCAAATATTATCACCGAAACACGGATTTAACCGTCATGGTATGAGGAACCAAGGGTGAAAAAATGTTTTATGGTTAAAACAAATGAAATAAAATAAAAAGGGTTTGAAAATGTTTGAAATGGTAAAAACCGATTACAAATATGAAAATGAATTAAAGGGGAAAGACGAGAACAAACACGGTTGATCTCTGACCTGGACACCCCATTGAGGCGCGGGCAAGCCGGCGAACCAAGGGGCATCTGTCTCAGGCCAAAAATCAGTTTTGGCTCGTTTATCACATGTTTTGGTTCATGTTATGCACGTTTTAGCATGTTAAAGTCATGAAACAAATGAAAACATGATAAAAAGAGGATTTTTACACCCTCATACTTACATGTTTGGTTATGGCGAGTGACCGACGTAAGTGTAACAACTCGTTTGGTCGAAAAAAACTCGGTTTAAAACCGTTTTGGTAAGTAAAAAGAGTGTTTTAAGATTAGTGACGGTGTAGTGGTCGAAGTGGTCGGTCAAGTGATTTAATGCACGATGACGGTACCAAACAATGTGTAAGGCTTGTATTTACGATCGGTAGGTCGTAAATACGCGTCGGATTGTGACTTAAGAAGTCGAGTCGAGAATTTTAAGGGAGAAAAGAGGGGGCGGACACTCGCGTGTCTCAAATGGGGGGCATTTGAGGGGTATTTATAGGGAAATGAGTGGTTGTGTGAGTTTTGAGCGACGTGGCCACCTGGGCTGCTCAAAGAGGCGCGAGCCACGTCGCGGGTCTTCGAGGTGTGTTGTCGCTTTCACACAAACGCAATCATGATTTGTTCTATCCTAGGTTTTGTAGTCATATGTTTGGTACTTAACCAAACATAAATCCTGGAAAACTTAAGGTAGAAGGTTTGAAATGTTTTGTTTTTGGTGGTTGACTCGGTTTGACTCGTTGTTGGAGTCGGGATTTGAATTTTGAGACGGTTTTTGGTCCGGTGTCGGTTGTGACTCAAGTTAGTGTCATTGCGACCCCACCGTCGTGCATTAAACACTCCAGGTATTTTTGAAATGTTTTGAAATGTTTTATTTTCGAAATCGTTTTAAGTTTTCCGACGTAAAGTTGTACACAAACTGTCGATCAAACGCCGCGATTCCAAAACATGTTGTAGTCTGATAATCATCGGGTGTTTGTTGGAATCTCAGCAGATACTGGGTATCTACACTGGGTCATTGAGTCCATTCTGATTCTAAATTGGACTTAAATTAATTTGCATGGATTTGGGTCTAATTTTTTGTATGACGATATCGGGCCATAAATTGTACTTGTAGTAGTAGTAGAGAATATCTGGTAGCCTGTCATTGCTACAACCCGATAGTGGGTTGTCGGTTGATAGTAGTTGTCGTATTTTTTGCTCCAAGTAGTACGTCGATGATGATTGGCTATCTATCAAGATCTGAGGGGATATTTATTTTATTATTATATTATATATTACTCTCTCTTATTCACTATTTTCTTCCCTATTTCCTTAAACTGATTATTTAGGTATTTTTCCCCCTTTCTTATTTTGGAAACTTTTACTCTTATTTTATTCATCTCTCTCCTCTATCACCAAACCCCACCCAACTCGTTTACCCATATTTTATTACTTCCTTAATGTTGTGACCCACAATTCCTTATTTAACTCCTAATTATTCATACCTCTCTCTCTTATCACCAAACCCCACCCGATTCTGTTACTCTTATTTTATTCCCCGCCTTAATACTTGTGCCCACAAACAAAGGGAAGAAAATAGAGACTAGGAGGGAGTATATTATTATTATTATTATTATTATTATTATTATAGGTAATTTTATTCATACTTAAATTATATTTCATACTAAAATTAAAAGTCTAGTATCTATTATTTTTAAATTTATATTATGGTTAACTACATTAATTATTTTGTATGAGTCACTTTATTATTATGTTACACGGATTTTCAAATTTATAATTATGAATTATACGGTTGAAACGTGTCTTGGATGATACAACCTCTTATAGTAAATTAATCTACTAATTTACGTAAATTAAATCTTATTTGCGTACAGGCTTTGAATTTGTAATTATATTAATTCATTCATGCTGCTGTAATTTATATGTAATTGAACATTGAACATTAAAACAAAACTGATGTAATTCGTATTGTAGATTGTAATTTGTATGTAATTGAACATTGAACATTTCAGAAAAAACTGATTTAGTTTGTATTGTAGATAGATTGTTGCTTTGTAATTAAATCAGGTAGGGGACGTGGTCCCTGAAATTCAGCGAAATAAATTGTACTTTGAAAAATCAACATTCAATCACAACAACTCAGTTATGTGGTTGTTCTTTTAATGTATTGGATTGCTGCTAATTGTTGAGTGAGGAAATAAAACAGCATTTGATGTGGGTGGTTAATTATTGTTTGTTGAGTCAAAAAAACAGCATTTGATGTCCTGCCTTGATCGAATATTGTTGAGTGTATTACTTTGGCACTCATTTGAAATTAATTATTGTCAATGGGTGAAAAAAACATAAAAATTAAGTAGCAACATTAGTACATCTTATCCAATTTTTCCAAAATAATTACCCGTCATGACACAGTTTAAACCCGTCTTGAACTCAGTCTCTAACACCACGTCAAAGGTGAGAAGGGTGCATTGTAAAAAACAATGATTTGGCAAACAAGTCGTGGTCGATAATTAGTTCGTATATCATGGCTCAATTTAAACTCATCACTAATGAAATAATCATCAACATTTAGTCGTCGATGATTAGTTCGTTGAACCATGGCCCGATTTAAAATCTTTGACATGAAATAATCTTGAGCATTAAGTCGTGGTCGATTAGTTCCATGTACTTATGGCCCAGTTTAAACTCATCATCACTAATGATAACCATGTTAAAGTGAGCAAGGTTCGTTGTCAAAAACAATTATTGAAAGGGAGTCAAGGTCTCGTGGTCGATTAATTTGTTTATGATGACCCTTTTAAACTTATCACTCAAGAAAAAAAAATAATAATAAACTTGTACAATTAGTCTTCGTCAATTAGTTCGTTTAGTCATGGCCCACTTTAAGCTCGTTACTCATGACAACCTTAAACTCTGACACTATCTCAAAGTTGAACAAGGTCCATTGTCAAAATTCAAAAACATCAAATTGAAGGCGTGCTGGGCACTAATCTCTTCACTTTCATTTTCAACATACTTCAATCCTGTTTGTAATTTCATTTATAGCTTTCAACTATAATCTCGAAAAAGCCAAAAGTCATTACATCGTCGCAAAATCGAAATAAAGACTGAACAGGCAAATACCATAGAAAAAGAAATATCATGTTGTCCAATATATGGAACTGAAAAATAGTTTTAGAGAGTAATAATACCAAGTTATGAGAGAGCATAATCGGATCCGCTCTCTCCAAAGACATAATAAGCTAGAGATTTGAATCTGACAACTTCACTAAGAATTGCTAGTTGGCTCTAGATTAGTGTCACAAGTGGTGATAATCTCTTCAAAGGTTTCCATTTCAATAGTGATACCACCCTCTACTTCAGCATCTACTTCTGTCATAACCTCATCCTTGTCTCCCATCATCAATTCCTGACCATTTTCTACTGAATCAGAATGAGGATCGGCCCGCTTGGGTTCAGGCTGCTGATCTTCGCGTTCAGCCTGAGACTCAGACTGAGGCTGAGGCTGAGGTTGAGTCTGAGTCTGAGGCTGGGTGTCTTGGGCTTGCTCCTTGAGTTGCACAATTGACGTAGGATATGGGTCCGTACATTTCGTGAGAGTACTTGTCACCAACAAATTCTATGAACACAAAGTACACTGGTCAGATCCTCAGGTCCATTTACAAGTTATGATGAAAACACCTTCATGAAAGTGACATTTTAAAAAGTATTTCCCATATTATGAAGTTAACAACAACAGCATAACCAGGTGCCTGAAGGCCTTCAGTAGACGGAACCAAAGTACTGGACTTTTCAACTTCTTTCAAACATGATTATGCTGCCACTGCCAGGATGTAAAATGGAACAAAAACTTTGACCGAATCAAGACACTAGAGATTCACCAAAAGACAGTTAGTTTAAACAGATTGCAACTAAGAAGCTCAAGTGTCAGAAAACCAACGCACAGTCAATTTGTGTAGTGACACGGTCAATCTAGAAGTTCCTAAATATGATGGATTGATTGGTTAATGGATGGAATATTGGAATGATTCGTCAATGAGACTTCTTAAACGTGATGGATTGATTAGTCAAAGAGAACAGAAAAGCTGTACAAGGGCTTGTTTGTAGTGAGGGATCTGAAGGGAAAAGAAGGGATATAAAATCCCTTGTTTGGTTAGCAAAAGAGGGTGGAGGGAAATGGCGGCGGAGGATTTGGAGGGATCCATTTTGCCTCCTACAACGCAAACCAAAAATCCCTCCACCATAGGAAATATTTGGGAGGGAAATTGTATCCAAACACCCATTCTCCATTCCCCCTCCCCTTCTCTTCCCTCCTTTTCCTTTCCCGCTATCCCCCTCCCCTCCCTTTCCCTCCTCTGCAATCCAAACAAGCCTAAGCAATTATCAGTGCTGCAAAGTGCAAAGGAATGAATCTTGAACAAACCTTCTCGAGAGCCAGAGCAAGTTTTGACAGCTTCGGGTAGATCTTCCGCGCATCAAGTAAAATCTATTTCAGTTAAGTACAAGGTTAGACTTCAACAGTCACATATTTGACCAAGGAGATGCATATGAACTATGATTATTACAAATACGTAAACAATAGCAAATAAGTTATACAAAACTTCGATTATCATTTACACTGGCATTGGCAATCATAGTTTTGGGATTGGAAAATAGGAAACAATGTCTGGAGTGAGTAAAAATATCAAATGAAACTATAAAATACTCAAGTTGCTGCTAAAGAACCATTTCCCTTCATCATAATATTATTATAGCTTCTATAGATGAGATAAACTGATAAAGTGATTAAAAAAGAGAGAAATACACTTTTCTGCCTTCAGGTTCAATCAGTGCATGAAGAAAAGCAATGCAACTCTTTAGGAAGTCTCGGATTAATTTGACTTTCCACTCCAAACCTAATCCAAATTAATTATTTAAACTTCCTTCTAACTTAGACCAAACATATGTTATTACCTACCCGTCAAACCAAAAAAGTAGCTTTTAAATATCAACATGAAATAGTAATACATGCTTTAAAATCGTAATATAAGCTTCCAAGTTTCAACTGCAATATCCCTAACCCATAGCATTGGAAACTTTAAAAAACCACCAGAATAGGTGGTAATATGGACTAATACCTTACAAATCTTTTCCCTAAAACAACCCAATTCACTGAGTACAAAAACGATAAGAATCTCAATTTCTCCAAATCTGAGACGCAACTAAACATGAGGGAAATGGCTTATTCAGATTGCTTCAGCATCATTCTACGATACACAGCTCAATATGACCCACACAAGAATACTTGATGCAACACAAAATGCTGTAAGAAAATTATAGAAATCACGACATGGTTAAACATTAACTGCAAGAAGTAACGCCTACTCTCAAACAAGAAAATCAAAAAGTGAGCCATAAACTCTTGAAATGTAAAACCAAATCACCTCACTAAGTCTCTGCAATGTGAATGGCGGCCCTTCAATGAAGCTGAAAAGAGCTGCGTGTGAAAGAGAATAATTAGGACCAATGATAGATAATGAAAGATAAACAAGGATAAGCCACAAAGCGAGAGTTGTACTAGCCGATAAGGGCGCTGGGTGACGAAGTACAAGGCAAGGGGAGAAGGCGCGTGCCTTATAGACACGGGGCTTATAGTTTTCATAAATGAATTTGTATTTTCTAGATAAACTTTTGTGCAATATTTCGCTTTTATAGATTTCAAAGAGGGTTAACATGTTAAGGAGCAAACATCAATGATAATGCGCCAAGATGAAGGGCATAGTAAAAGAACTACAAGACAAACATATTGGAAATGCATAGTAGGGCAATTCATTGGTTGCGGCATGTCTACAAGTAACACTTGAAGCGCAATAAGGCATGCCTTACTGAGCCTTGCGCTTAAGCAATCCCGAGACGTGATTTTTAGACTAAGTATTAGCTACAAAATTTTGTAGTTATTAACTGTTTCAAGCTACATTGACTAGCAATCAAAGGGTTGCACTGGATTTTCAAAGCAAGAGAGAAATTAGACGACGTGAACAGAACAGAAAAAAAAAAAAAAACCAATCTAGAGAACGGAAATGACATAAAACAAAAATTGAAGATGTGATACAGAAGTTCTTCTGCAATGACTTGCAATTGAAAGGGTTACATGTAAGAAACAAGTTAGAGTGTACCAATACAGAAGACATCAAATAAGATAGTTGACATTAATCTGAAGGATAACATTCTGTAACATGAACTACCAATGGATTTTGTAATCTAGATGAGCATATACCATATCACAAAATGCAGAAAATAGGATAATTAATCATACAATGACATACAATGAAGTAAAGACTAAAGAATACTGCAGCCCTGGGTAAAGGAACTACCAACAAATTCATCTACAATACCAACCACAAGTCATTAGACGCAAACAGAAGATTCCTCCTCTTCTCTTACTATGAAGTACTGCCTCCGTCTCGATCATTTTTTGACCTTTAATTTTGCCACAAAGACCAAGGAGAGGGGAGGGGACCACTTTTGGTTGCTGCTAGTGGATGGCAAGTGGATGACAATGGATTTGTATGATCAAATTACCCACAAAAAAGCTTCCTAATATAGAAAGGTAAACAAATGAATGAGACACACTAAAATGGAATAGGTAAACAATTGACCGGGACGAAGGGAGTATATGGTATGCACATATCAGGAATGCTAGGCCTGCTACTAGATTGATCCAGATGGTTGTTTAATAATCCAGGCTAACGAGTTTGTTAGTCTCAACAGTAGTTTGTTATAGGTTGTTAGAGGAGAGCATCTGCAGGAAGCTATCATTATCAATCATGTATATAAATGACAATAAGACAATGTAAATTATAAGAGATTCAACAGTGACGCACAATACTCTGACTTATCTGACTAACATTCTTTGAATAGTGATCAGGAGATATGAGCAACAACTTCCCAGACAATTTATGATAACAGGCAACAGATATTTACATAGGGAATAGCATAATCATATGGACATAGATTTCACAGTAGCCGTGATGGGGGCTAGGAGTAAGAGTTACATAGCACTACCCCTCCTATCTTGTGTCGAAAACACATATATAGTAGAGAAGTATAGAAGAATACCTTCCTCCAACCTTTTCAGCAATCGTAAATAAGTCTCCTTTTGTTGATCATCGGGCATTGTTGCTTCTGGATACTCCGAAAGGACCTTTATGTTAAAGTTTAGAATAAAAGAGTGAAACATAAAGTAAATAGGCAATTTGCAGAGCCATAAAGATTAAACATACATAGATACAAGCATACCTCGGCATTACCTGCTTCAACTGAAAAGATAGCATGCTTTTTAGGTCTTCCCAATCAAGCCTGGGGGACGACAAACGATTTGGTGATTGAGCAATCGAAATACAAAATAAAAACAGTAGCGGTAAGTGAAAGGGGGGAATGGGAAAGATACCAGAAATTGCCAGTTGAAGCTGTAACTTGTAATGCTTCCTTGACTTGTTCCGGTGACAGCTTACGCTCATCCTTGACTTGTTCCGGTGACAGCTTACGCTCAGATTCTCCGTCTCTAAATGAGAATTAATTACTCAATTAAACAAGTAAGTAGAGAGTTGATTATTGAAAGGGGGAGGGGGGCAGTAACTAGTATACACATACATACCCATTAGAATCAGAGAGTTGAGGAAGATATTGATGGTGATCAATAGAAGCTCCGTCATCAGATGAAGTATTTGGGGGTGGGGGAGCTTCAATGTTGTCCATTGTTCAGTAACTACAATACAGTACATGGATCAAATCACAAATTCAGAAACAAAGATGAATAATTGTCTTGGAATTTAAAGAAAACAGACTACTCTTACCCTTTTTTATTTTACTTCTGAAATTGGATTGGGGAACTGGAGATGCTACTACGTATCAGGGTTCTTCACGATTTTGCAAAAGGACTTTTCCATAATCGATTCATATCATCCCACTTTCACAAATATCATCACCCAAAATTACTAAACTACCCCCTTCTCCTATTTTGATCATGCAAACATTCTCTTTTTTTTTTTTTTTTTTTTTTTTTTGAAAACCCCAAAGAGGGATTTAACTTTGCATATATGAAAACTCAGAACTACATGGAAGTCGACCTTCCCACACTTTCCTACCTATTACAGAATTCGAAAAATGAGCTAAATCATGAGCTACTCTAGTATTCTTACGGTTTACATAACGCCAAAACACAAAATCAAAGTTGCCACACACTTGTCGTACCTCTTCAATAAGCAGATATAGAAAGCTTCGTCCCTTCAGTCCGTCCTTCAAGATATCAATGACGGATTTGCAGTCACTTTCCACAACAACTCGTCTTGTTCCTCTCCTAGCTGCTTCCTTCACGCCTTCGAAGATTGCTTCTGCCTCTACCTCGTCTGCCTCCGCCATGCCTCGTCTCCTTTCCATCACCGCCCAATGTACTGCATTCTCATGATCCCAGCACACCACGCCCAAACCCACACCCCATCCCTCCTTTACCCCCGCATCACACATAATACGCACCCATCCTTCCTCCATCCTTCTATCAACCAGCTCCCTTCTTATTATACTACCGCCCACGCCTTCCTTATTGCACCCTTCCCTGCCAACACCCACAGACCCATTATTTCTCCTTATAGCTCCTATCTCCATCTCCATTAACAGCTCCTCCACCCTTCTCCTCGTATTACCCGTATTCATCGCCCTTTGCTCAAACACCCAGTTATTCCTAGCTTCCCATATCGCCCAACATCCCATCATAAGCTTCCCACGCTCCTCTGCCCCCATCTCCCTCCACAAGTCCTCCACCCACTCCCTCACCCTCTCATGCCCAACTTCCTTCTTTGGCTCCAAACCCAACCCGTCCCAAATCCCTCCCACCCAACCACAACTCTTAACGAGATGGAGACAAGTCTCCACCTCAGCCAAACAGACCGGGCAAATAGCATCCAAGCCTTGAATACGTTTTGCTACATTATCTTTTGTGGGAATCGCTTCATTACATAGTTGCCAAAAGAAAACTTTAACACGAGGAAGCACATTCGCACTCCAAATCCCCTTCCATAACCATTTACTCCGAGCATAGTCAGACGGCCCTTGATCAGCTCCACCATCATTCATAAGAGCACGATATGCGGAACGAACGGTATAAATACCGTCTTTTTCCAATCTCCAACACCAAATGTCCTCCGTATTTCCTCCGCATAATTTCATATTAAAGACCTCATCTTGTTCAAAGGGCAAAAAAAGTGAACGTACCTTATGCATAGTCCACGATTTCCCATCAGCTGCAATAAGATCAGAGACCATCAAATCCTCTTCCCCAGTCACTCTAGGCGATAACACATAGCCCGAATTTGAGCTTCGAATCCAAGGATCACCCCATATTTTAGTACCCATCCCGTTTCCTATTCGTCGTAAAGCACCCTTCTTCAACACCTCTCTGGCTTCCCATATTCCTTTCCAAGTATAGCTCGGATTATACCCTAAACCCGCCTTCATGAAAGACTTCCCTCGGTAGTATTTCGCCCTTAGCAGATGAGCAAGGAGTGAGTCCGTTTCCGTCAAAAGCCTCCATGCCTGTTTTCCGAGCATTGCCATGTTAAATTTATGGAAATCTCTAAACCCCAAACCACCTAGGTGTTTCGACCTACAGAGCTTTTGCCAAGCAATCCATGGAATCTTACGCTTCCCATTTTCCGAACCCCACCAAACCTTGAGACCAACGATCGCAATTCCTCACAAAAATCACTCGGGAGTTTGAAGACACTCATTGCGTAGGTAGAGATCGATTGGGCAACTACCTTTATCAAGACTTCTCTACCGGCCTTCAAAAGTAACATCCCTCGCCACCCCTGCAATTTCTTGCTAAGTTTGTCTCGTAACAGACTCGTAAGAGCCTGCTTAGAATGGCTTAGAATAGTGGGTAATCCCAAATACTTACTCGGGTTATCAACCACACGCACACCCATCTCGTGAGCCACCTGTTCCTTTCTCAACATCCCTGTACCTCGGCTGAAAGACGCTGTAGTTTTATCAAAATTCACCTGTTGTCCCGACGCCATCTCATAAGCCGTCAAAATCCCCTTTACTGCCCGCACTTCGTCCAAATTTGCTTTGAAAAAGAATAAACTATCGTCAGCGAATAAAAGATGAGAAATCATTGGTGCTTCATTCGAAATTTTAATGCCGTGTATAGCCCTATTTTCAACTGCCCTTCTCATTAAACTCGAAAGCACCTCGGCACACAATATGAATAGGTATGGTGACAAAGGATCCCCTTGGCGTAGGCCCCTCCGCGGTCGAAATTCTCTCGTAGGTTTGCCATTAATAAGTACAGCGAAAGAGACCGTCTGAACACACATCATCACTCTATTGATCCACCGAGCATCGAACCCCATCCGCTGCAATACCCGCTCTAAAAAGCCCCATTCCACTCTATCGTAAGCTTTCACCATGTCAAGTTTAAGAGCCATGTGTCCCTCACCCCCGGCGTGTATTCTTCATAAGATGGAAAATTTCAAACGCTATAAGAATGTTATCCGTAATTAATCTCCCCGGGGTAAACGCACTTTGGTTCTCCGACACCACCTGCCCAAGAAATATTTTCAATCTATTAGCGAGGACTTTCGACACAAGCTTATACACAACATTACAGAGGCTAATGGGGCGGAACTCACTCATCTTATCAGGGCTCTTTACCTTAGGTATAAGAATAATAAAAGTTTTATTCATACCTGTCGGAAACGGACCACCCCTTAAAATTCCGAGCACCGTCTTAAGAACATCCGGTCCAACAATGTGCCAACATTCTCTTTTTTTAATTGATAAAAAAAATGAATTTTATTAATTAGCGGGTGGAAGCCACCTAACAAATTAGAAGGAGATTGCCCTAACTGTAGGTAGAGGATACTCCTGGTAGGAAAAAAAATTGTTAACGTCTCCGGAGACATATCAACCCAGATTCGAGTCGAATAATCCAAGGGACGATAGTGAGCCATATTATGAGCAGCATCATTTCCTTCTCCTATTTTCATAAGAACACGAAACAAATTCATCTTCTAATATAAGAATTTTCTAAGCAATAATTCCCAAGTACCTACACGACACCTTTTGTGACTGAAGAATTATAATAAGTTATGATGAGTCTGGCTCAACAACTTTTTGTCGCACCATCTTCAAACCAAAGACTCCCTCCTTTGCTTCTGACAATTCAACTCTCCATTGCATTTTCTCTTGTTGGAGAGCTAGCCATCCAAATGTCCCCTCTCTAATGACTACACCCATCCTATGCCCCATATCCTCAAATTTGGCAGCATCAATATTTATGATCCAAACTCCTTGAAGAGGTGTAATTCACAACGTTTGATGCTCCCTTTAACCAATACTATTCTTTGATAGTCTCACCATTGACTTTGATGTAATTATCCCACTACCGTATCACCCTTTCTACTCCCAAATTTGGGGAACTTGGCTCACCTTCATGAAAGGTCGTATTACGTTCATTTCATAATATATCCTATAAAATCATAGCATGTTTGCTCGCTTGTTCTCGAATACATGACGTAACAATTTTCCGAACACACTCATCCGTGGACCTCGCACAACCCCATTCATCTGCAACCTCAATGCCATAAGCCTCCCAAATAGCTTGCGAATACAATCACAAAACAAGAGCATGAAAATTCGACTCTTCCCAATTTCCACATCAACAACGTTTCGGGTCTACCTCCTTGACTCGCCTATTAAATAACATTTTTGTAATACCCCGCAATTATAAAGACTGAGACTTGACCGAGTATACGGTTCACTCGGCCGAGTAAAGTCCCACTCGACCGAGTGAAGGACCGAGTACCGTCTGGCAGTAAGCTGGAAGCCTTTAAGGATAGTCACTCGACCGAGTGACCATCCATTCAACCAAGTGGAGCTCCCACTCGATCGAGTGGACCGACCACTCGACCGAGTGCCGGTCGAGTGCAGCTTATACGGGAAGTTTGTTTGGTGAGATATCACTTTCATGGCTTATCTCTTCAGATTTTTCACACAAAACCCTTCCCAAACACTATTCACACCACTCTCTAAACTTCCCCAACATCTCTCTAGAGTATCCACCAACAAATCCCCTCAAAAACCTTAGCATCCAAGTGAAGAATCCTTTCCTCCCTGTTCATCCATCTTTTTTGTAAGTCGATTTATACTCCACTTCCTCTAATCTTATCTTAGTAGTCTTGATTATCCTAATATACTACCTCATAATTAATTAGGTTATGAGAATTAAGAGGAATAATTAAAGTGTTTAATTAGTAGATTTATTATAATGGTTTGTAGTAATGATTGTAGTAATTAATATGTGTAGGGAGTTTCATTGAGGACCATTTCTAGTGAGTAGCTTGTGGATTTGTGAATATGAGCTTGAGGCAGGGTTTTCCCTACTTAGCTATAATGATATGAGTGTTTATGTGCATTAATTATCACTAATTGTATTTGTCTCATGATAGTTGCATTATGACATGTTTTGGTAATTAGGGTTTATCACATAAGATGACTTTATGGTAATTAGGTGAAGATAAGTATGGTAAATTGTCACAAGGATGATTACATTGCATTATAACATGTTAAAGAGCAATTAAATGAGAAGAAATGAATTAGTGAAGAATTGAGCATGATTATACTTGTTGTGTTAATATGGTTGCATAGTTGTGTTGCTTGGACTTGTTTGGTTTGTTCATATATAGTTTGGTTGACAATGGAGGATGTTTGTAACAGCCCAAGGTAACCTGCTAACGTGATATTGTCCGCTCTGGGAGACACAACCCCCTCACGGCTTTAAAACGCGTCACATAAAACCAAGTCTAGATTTAAGGGTGTCACAATGTTGGAGGATTATTGGTTACGATTTTGGAGACGGAAGGCGGTTGGGAAACCGTCTTCCGCTCAAGTCACCCTTGGAGCTTCCCACTCCAAGGGGGATGTGCACATTTATTACTTGGGTTATAGAGGGACTCGTGTGGTAAGACACGACGTCTGGCAGGGGACTCGAGTCGCACTCGGGCCCTGTACCACGGACGTGTTCCGAGTACCTTGTGTTGATAGTGGCGTCGTGGGTGTGACCCGGTCACCGGTTTGTGGAGATGTATGTTGGAGGGTGACTCCTATTTATCATCATATCTTGTTGGTTTTACCTTGCATTGTCACATAAATAGGTAAGCTTAATATTGCATGCATTGAACCTTTATATCGTTAAGATAACACTTGGGTTTTGAATTTTCTGTGGTGAACCATGTGGTGATTTCTGCCCATATGGGGAGCAGTGTTGACAGGTTAGCATGATAGATTCGAGGACTTGGGAAACGGTCTTCATTAGTCATCATCACTCTTGTTTATCTTAGCTTTTTGGCTATTGAACTCCTTATTTCGATTTGGTTATACCTTTGGAATGGCTTTTATATCCCTTGAACTTGTAACTGGTTAGCTTGCCACAACTTATATATTTATATTATGTTAAGTACTTCTTTACTTAATTGTTCGCACTACAAACTTAGGAAACCAAGTCTTGTAATGCCTACCATGTGTTGGGAATGCCTAAAGGAAAGGATCTCGACTTATGGAGGTGTTACAAAGTGATATCAGAGCAATGGTTTTAGAGCCTAAACCAATGAACCAATGAACCAATGAACTAGGATGAGTCAATCTAAAATGAACCCGGTTTGAGTCATAGAGAGCTTGTAACAAGCTTGGGAGACGTCCCAGCTAGGTTGTGCCATTGTCCTCTTAACTTAAGTCGGTTCACTACGCGGGGGCAATGTTGCATATCCCTTGTTTGGTGTTGTGGATTTATTACATGCTTGGTGATAACTTATGTGATAACATGGTTGATGATGGCACAATTGTGAAGGATGTGTTGGATGTATAGGTGTGAGTATACGTACTAATTGTCGTCATGTGTGAGTTGTATATGTGTTAATGCCTCTAATTTTTCCCCGTATATGCATTTAGGAACATGTAAATAAGATTATATGTGGACTTGTGTGAGTTAGGATGGATAAATAGCTTATAGCCGCTCGGATTGTGACTCAGCGTGGCTTCTCCTTCTTTGACTGCCTCAAGATCCGTGAGGATCGTTGAGGGGTTGTGAGGGTATTCATCATTGCCCCCTTTCTTTGCTTTATTGACTTAGGTCTTTGGTATTAATCTCCTCTTCTATGCTTGGTCGTTGGATATCATCAAGTTAGCTTCGCTTTAGTTCATTTAGACAAGGTTAATGCTCTTCTCCTACAAAGGACACCAAACCTCATAGAATATGCATAGAAGGAGGCTAAAGACAAGAAACGACCTTAATACATACTAAGAAGCATAGGAACTAGGCTTAGTTAGGGGACTAAAATATGCGCAAATAGGAGTTGCATCAATTTGACTCGGGGGCCACTCATTCTTTTGTGTCTAAGAGTCATGTGTCGACCCTAGGTTTGGGGGAGGGATAACTAGCCAATGACGTTGTGTCCTTACCTTCGGGAGAGTCCATCATATGTTCAAAAGTGCATAAGGAGGTATCGGTCATAGTGAATGAAACCAACCTTCCGATAAACCTCTTTGAATTCCCTTTAGAGGGATTTGAAGTAATCATAGGGATGGATTGGCTAAGTAGACACAAATCCAATATAGATTTCTATCAAAAGAAAATCGCCTTGAGAGGAGCCAAAGGTATTAGGGTGTCATACAAAGGTTACCTAGTCAAACCAAAAGTGAAACTAGTTTCGGCAATGACCTTGAAGACATGTTTGAAGAAGGGTAGTCCTATGATCTTGTGTCAAGTATGGGACACTAGCATGGAAGGACCACAAGTGCAAGATATACCGATGGTGAGTTACTTTGAAGATGTGTTTCCGGAGGAGTTACCCGGGTTGCCTCCACCAAGAAAGGTAGAATTTGGAGTGGACTTGAAACCGGGTACATGACCAATCTCCAAGGCCCCGTACCGGATGGGTCCAAAGGAATTGGAGGAGTTAAAGAATAAACTTTGGGAATTGGCGGATAAGGGTTACATTAGATCGAGTGTTTCACCATGGGGAGCACCAGTTCTATTTGTAAAGAAGAAGGACAGAACCTTGAGATTATGCATCGATTATAGAGAATTGAATAACGTCACCGTCAAGAACAAGTACCCTCTACCAAGGATCGATGATTTGTTTGACCAACTTAGTGGAGTCGGAATATTTTCAAAGATTTATCTAAGATCAGGCTATCACCAATTGAAGATCAAGGATGAGGACATACCAAAGTCCGCATTTAGATCAAGGTACGGGCATTATGAGTTCGTAGTGATGCCATTTGGGTTAACGAACGCACCGGCCGCCTTCATGAATCTCGTGAATAGGGTGTTTAGTCCATACTTGGACAAGTTCATGGTGGTATTCATAGACGATATTTTGGTCTACTCCAAGACCAAGGAATAGCACGAGGAGCACCTAAGAATTGATTTGCAAACCTTGAGGGAGCACCAACTCTATGCAAAGCTTAGTAAGTGCGAGTTTTGGTTGGAGAAGGTGGCTTTCCTAGGTCATGTAATATCAAGGGAAGGAGTTGCAGTGGATCCTACCAAGATTGAAGTCATGTTTAAGTGGGTGGCACCCAAGAATGTAGCGGAAATTCGAAGCTTCCTAGGCCTAGCCGGGTATTATCGCCGATTTGTGAAAGACTTCTCCAAGATTGCTAGACCCTTGACATCATTGATGAGAAAATAAAACCGTTTCAAATGGGACGAGAATTGTGAGACGGCCTTCTTGACCCTAAAGGAGCGCCTAACCACGGCCCCGGTATTATTATTATTATTATTATTATTATTATTATTATTATTATTATTATTATTATTATTATTATTATTATTATTATTATTATTATTATTATTATTATTATTATTTATTATTATTATTATTATTATTATTATTATTATTATTATTATTATTATTATTATTATTATTATTATTATTATGGAAGGATGCGCGCAACTTTCATTAAAATGAAAATATAAATTTACATGAAATTGATGGGGAGCCGAGAGACAATCTGGGCTCCCACACCCTTAGCAACAGCAAAGCTAAGTCTAGTAAAAATGTAAGCGGTCACCCGCATCCTGAGATACCGAGAATTTCTGGATCCGCTTGAGCAAGGCAACAGCATCCGAACCCAACTCCCCAAGTGAAGAGAAAGAGAAAGGAAGGAAACCATAATTACGCGCGCACAAAATCCCCGTACTTAGCACACTTACGCTGAGCAGCATCAGCGACAACCCGGTCAGGCACAAAATCCGTCATCCCAGTCTGAGTCAAAGGAGAAGACCCCGTCAAGTCAATGCACACATCCCGCCCTCTGTCCCAAGAATAAAGCAGCAAATCCGCAGGACGAAGAGAGCCACCATGCCCATCAACCAAACCGATATCAACCTCCTTTCCCGCAGTAATACCAGATCTATAACAGATGTCGAAAAGAGTGTCCCAGACGAGGTTATGCCGATGTTTAACGCCCACAGTACCAGAATAAGAAACAGCGTGGTCCCCAAAAACATCCTTAGAAAAAACCCGAGAGCAAGCAGGACAGGGCCTAGATACCGTGAATAACGGAACACCCAGACGATACCCAAGCACACTACGGTAAGTCTTCCCGTTCATAGTCTGACCCAACCCCGAGATAGGAACCGCACGTAACCAATCAGAGGAGTGAGACCCCTGCTGAGACTGCTATAAAGCAAGCTGGCGTGGTGTCAAAGAGAAAACAGACTCTAAGGCAGCAGCAACCGTTGCGAAATAAATGTCTGCCAATTTCTTCATAAGTTTGGGGGGTGCAATTTCACTAGGATTACCTAAGATACCAGAACCTGTAGTCGCAGTAAACACCCGCGCGGCATCATCAAAAGCAGGGCCAGCAGCTACAATACCAGAAGGGCCGAGGAGCTTAGCCTGCAAACCAGCATATTGCAAACGGGACGCAATAAAAGCATAGAATAAAACATCTCTCGCCGCATAGACACCAAGACCACCAAGGTGAAAAGGGAATGTAGCAAGGCGCCACTGCCAATCCCCAAAACCCGGCCCAGACGCGGTGACAATACGTTCCAAGCTGGAACGAAGAGCGACATCAAAAGGAAGATGGACTGACCCAAAAACACTAGGGGAGTAAGTACGAAGTGAGAAATAGAGCTTAGAAATACCAGTACAAGCTCGAAGTAGAAGCAACTCACACTGCGGGTCCGCAATCCTCGCAACCAAGTCCATTAGCTCAATGGTCTTAGTTACTCTCCTCGCCACAATCTCACTGCTAAAACCAGGACAAATACTGACAGGCCCACCCAAAACTGTAACACCACGCAATGGCCGAGAAATAGAAGGGGGAAAATCCCAGGAAGCCGACTCCGAGGATCCTCAACAGGCCAAAAGACCTCCGTCTTGGAGACATTAAGATGTAGTCCAAAACGAGGGCCATCCACCATAATCAAATCCAAAACCCTCCCCACCACCAAAGTATCACCCACGATGGTGCCATCATCTAAGTACCACACCTGCATAGTGAGGTCAAAAGTGTCTCGGATCTTGCAAACTAAAGGATGCAAAACCAAAGCGAAAAGCAAAGGGCCCAACGGATCACCCTGCTGAACACCTTGACAAGACCACAAGCAGTGTTCCCCATAAAAAAGACGGACAGGGCTGGAATAACAAAACTCCACCCAACGGGAAAGAACCGGGCAACGACGGCGGACCTCCTGAAGCATGGTCGAACGATTAACAAGGTTGAACGCATTATTATTATTATTATTATTATTATTATTATTATTATTATTATTATTATTATTATTATTATTATTATTATTATTATTATTATTATTATTATTATTATTATTATTATTATTATTATTATTATTATTATTATTATTATTATTATTATTATTATTATTATTATTATTATTATTATTATTATTATTATTATTATTATTATTATTATTATTATTATTATTATTATTATTATTATTATTATTATTATTATTATTATTATTATACCTCGTCCCCACCCCCCCCCCTTCATTTCCCTTCCTTTTTCGAACAATAGCAGCAGTACTCAGCAACAACCAAAACAACGCCATCGCCAGTAACATCCAACCTCCTACCTCAAAACCCGACTTCATTTCTCAACCTTTTTCCTTAATTCTTGCACCATTCTCCTCCTTACTTCCTCCTTCATCTTTCGATGTAAGAAAAGTGCCGATTTTCCACCTAATTCAAAATGGCCGTCTTACAAGGGATTCAGATTTTGGACTAATTTCTTCCATTTTTGGGTTTAGAGTCATCCTTGGGCGATTCCTTGGACGTTTAGAAGAGCAAAAAGGTAACGGTGATAGGTTAATCGACAAAAATGTTGAAATTCCGTCTTATGTGTCATTTTATATGTTCTTTTTTTGATAAAGTTTGGTTCTTTACATTTTTCTCATTTGTATGGTAATTTTCGTCTCAAATTGGTGTTTGAAATGGACTTTTTTGAGCCCCGAACTCTGTCTTGAGCTCCTTTGGCTTGAGCTCGATTTATGGCTCACATGGACGGGTGGTTGTGGCTGCTTGGGCTTAGTTTTGGGACGGGTAGAGTAGTCTTTCGGGACTGTTCTTGAGTTGTTTTATACTTGTGAACTTTTGTCTTAAACCCGTCTCAAATGTGGTCTTAGTTTGGCTTAACTTGGGTTTGCCTTATGCGTAGGAATGTAGTAAATTGAGGCGTATTATCCCTCTGTTTTGGGAACGGTTCTATGCAGCCTTCGGACTGTTTTGGGACAGTCGAAATGGAGTTGCGGGTGGACTGTTTTATGGGTTGTTTGCGAGCCGTGGGGGAGCGGTTGTTTGGTTGTTGTTGCACGGTTCTGGTGGCCTGGTTGTCCTGGGTTAGTCGCGGAATTGGAGTATATATTATACTCTTGTCTTCTTCTTCCTTGTTTTTAAGTAGTGTAGTGTTTTATCACATTGGGCCACATTATGTGGTAATTTGTTGGGTTGTATTTAGTTGGATTGGACCACATTGTGTTGCATTTTGTTGTGTGGTATCTTGTTAAATTGGGCTTCACACAATTTATTTATTGGGCTCATGAATGAGTCACTTGTGCTTAATTCCATTTTACCCCATAGTTCTACTTAACGTGAATGATTCGTTACCGCTTGTTATTTTTTATTTAACCGGCATGTTTAATTATGAAGTGGAATATTTATTAATATAATACAAGTATGAAATATTTATTATAAATAGTTACTTGTGAGGGGTCGTATTCTAGATAATGTCTTGTATTGTTCGGCTGTGAGAGTCTTGGTCCTATCGGATACTAGGTGAGCTATAAGCCCTCTAGTTGCGATATGATCGCCGGGATTGATGTTCCCATCCGGACTTATGGTGAGATGCAAGCCATAAATATGAATGTGACATTAATAATCCCGACCCAGATACTTTATATGTTGTGCCTCAGACATGTTTTAAAGGTAACCTCTGAGTCGGGCACTTGTTTGTAGTATTTGGACATGTTTTAAAGGTAACCGCTGAGCCAGATACTTTATATGTTGTGCCTCAGACATGTTTTAAAGGTAACCTCTGAGTCGGGTACTTGTTTGTAGTATTTGGACATGTTTTAAAGGTAACCACTGAGCCAGATACTTTATATGTTGTGCCTCGGACATGTTTTAAAGGTCAGCAGCTGAGCCAGATACTTTATATGTTGTGCATCGGACATGTTTTCAAGGTAACCTCTGAGTCGGGCACTTGTTTGTAGTATTTGGACATGTTTTAAAGGTAACCGATGAGCCAGATACTTTAGAGGTCGTACCTTGGACATGTTTTAAAGGTAACCGCTGAGCCAAGGTACTTAAGGATTTATGTCTTGGACATGCTTTAAAGGTAGTCTCTGAGCCGGATGCTTTGCTTTATGTGCGATGTTAGTAGTCCCATTTCGTGAATTGTATGTTATTTGGCTTTCAAAGTTCATGGCTAAGGTTTCCATTCACATGTATTATGATGTTAATCTTGTTTATCCATGACATATGATGTTCTATCGTGTTTACTTGTCTAACATCTTGTTTGCGCTTATTCAAGTTATTCGCATGCTTAACGTGCTTACTTGCATGGGTTATTTCTTATGTTTATTTTGACAATTTGTGGCTGGGAGAACGTTGAGTTATTCCCCACTGACTGTGGCGTTCATATTTACATGAATGACAGGTATTAGTTGGTGCATCTATGGGGTGAAGACATGTGTGAGCTAGCGAGCACCTTGGACTAGTAAACGGTTTAGTAGGAATGCTTAGACTCACCTTTTATCATTTTGTCACTCGAGGGATATATTTTCCCTCACCTTGACTATCACGTTTGTATAATTTAATATTTATTTTCCACATCCTTTATTTATGTTTTAGATTTTAATGAACCCGCGCTTTAAACTTTAAAAGTTTCAAAAATTTCCTAAAATTCCGCACTTTACTTATTGTATTTTCTTACCGTGATTGCGGGGGTTCACAACGTGTCCCTAGGTCCTTAGTGGGTCCTAAATTATCCAAGTATTACAATCTTCCCTCCTTAAAATGAACTTCGTCCCCAAAGTTCGCCACTCACTCTCTTTCCCAATTATTCCTCGGTCATCTCTCAAGCCTCATTCTTGGTTCTCGTGTATTCTCTTGCCATTATACTTTATCGTAAGGCCCGTCGAAGTTCTATTTGTCATTATCACTCTTATTAACTACGCACGTATATCATACTTATCCTAAGTTTCTTGTTCAATTCTCATTACTTTCTCCAGTATCGTGCTCTTTCTTTCCTAAATTTTCCGAGTTCTTACATTCACTCCTCCTAAAAGAGAACTTCGTCCCGAAGTTCACTATAAGTCTCACATGACACTCTCCCGATAATCTACTCTTATTATCAATTGTTGTGTTCCCCAAAGGATCTCGATTCGCTTTACTATATCTGTATGTCATTCCTGGCGAAAGTCTATATCTATTTGAAGAGGTTTTGATATGTATGCTATTACTATATATATATATATATGTATATATATATATATATATATATATATATGTATATATATATATGTATATATATATATGTATATATATATATATATGTATATATATATATATATGTATATATATATATATATATATGTATATATATATGTGTATATATATATATGTATATATATATATGTATATATATATATATGTATATATATATATATATATATATATCTGTGTGTGTGTGTATGCGAACACCCTTCATGACTAGGCCCAACCACTCTTTATATTCATCATATCATTCACATATCGTATCGAACCGCTATCGCTCATACTAGCGTTAAATACTCGTCATGTGACATGTACTCATCATTATTGTTTACTTATCCACTACTATTACAGAATGCATACATGTTCTCATGTACTCTACGCTATCATATAATCACTTGTAACTTGACTATTCTCATATACTACCCAAATAAATGACAAGATCAAATGTAAACAATTCATAATCGTCCACCGTATGGGGTTCCTATGGTCGTTCGACTCTTAGGAGGTCAGTGTAGTCCAAAATCAAGGTCAAATGTGTCATAGGTGGTTTAAAATTCCTAGAAATGGTCAAATTTCATAGTACTCAGTCGAATTTGTCAGTTACTCGGTCGAGTAAAAGTTACTCAGTCGAGTGGGAGTGTCACTCGGTCGAGTGAGGGTCTTTACAGGAGTCCAAATATTGATCACCACACCATCCTACCATACAAGGTCTACTTGGCCTTATGGCCGGTTTACAACATGAGAATTAAATTGTTCCAAGTTTAAACGATAAAGAAACGTCTCAAGGAGTCTCGAATCATAAAGTCGCCACTACTCAGAGGGCTTGCTCTTCTTTCCAATGCTTGACACCCATTTTGCCCACCCGAAACGACTCTTCACCGTCTTGCGCTTGCTCCTCCTTCTTGTCCTCTTCTCCTCCCGTTCCCTTACGTGCTGCCTCCTCCCATACCTCATCAAGGTTCATACCCTCGGCCGCCGCGGATGTTCCCATCTCACTTCCCCCTTCTTGGTAGACATTGCCAAAATATATCCCGACATCACCTGTATATGGGTCACGCAAGTGTCCAACACCGAAACGGAGGTTGCTCTCCCAATCCGATGGTTGGATACCATAGGCCTTAAAGACTCCGGACCAAAAGTTAGGGCTATGGGCGGGTCTTACTCCTTGGTAATAAACCGCCTCGTGCATGTCTCTCAACACAAGGTCGGTGTTCACTCGGTAGATGAGGTACGACAAGGGATAGTTGGAGTCAAAGGTGGGTTGGCCTTGGCCAAAGTTCCCGGGATAAAATGGGGGCATCATCGTTGTAGGCATAGAATGGGGAAAAGGGGTGGGAGCTTGCTCAACGGGAGCACGAGGTGTGGAAGGTAGTGGAGGGGTTTCTCGTTCCACGGTAGCATCCTTAAGGTCAAATGTAAGGTTACTAATGATGGTGTACTATTGGGCCTTGGGGTGGGGTGATCCCTCCCTCTCTAAAGGGGAAGTCGGGGGTAGTCTTTCACCGACGGGGAGCTTCATATGCTAATGTTCATCAACTCTCCAAGAGTAGGTATCCTCCTCCTTCCCATCCACAACCCAGTACTTAGCCTTCAACCACTCAAGGTCAAAATAGACAACTCCTCTAGACATGGGTGCATCCACCATCCCCAGTTCATAAGCTAGCAAGTTCTTGGATAACCAAGTCACCAAGGCCCCAAAATCTGAGGAGCACTTATCCGACTCGGTAGTCCTCTCAAGAGCAAGACACACCAAGTACATGGCATTGAAGTAGAAACGCTCTTCACGGCGGGGGTTAAGGTAGGAACTCAAGATCAACACCTCCGTGGAGTTGAGTTTGCTCGGGTCTTTCATCCCATTGAAGAGCTTGGTCAAGGAGCGTGATTTGACTCGTATTTACGTACATTTAGTCCCCTAACTAGCCTCGTTCATATGATTTCTTGCATGCATTAGGGTCGTTTCTTATCTTTAGCTTCCTACTTTGCATATTCTATGAGGTTTTGTGTCCTTGGTAGGAGAGGAATGCTAACCTTGCTTTTATGGAGCAAAACGAAGCTAAATGGATCGCATCTAACAACCAAGCAACAAAGAGGAGACCAATACTAAAGGCCTAAGTCAATAAAACAAGTATACGTGTAATGATGAAGGACCCGCACGGCTCCTCAATGATCCCCCGGATCATGAGGCAGCCAAATGAAGAAGAAGCCAAGCTGACCTTTGAGACGGGCGTGTCAAGCTCGGCCCGAGCATCCTAAGGAGGAGGAAGAGCGTCCCCAAACTCAACCCGAGTGTCCCTTGATCAGGATGGACGTCTTTCGTTACAACATGAGCGTCCAACAAAGACAGGTCGGGCGTCTCCATGAAGGACTTGCAAGGCGTTAATCTTCATTTAAGGGACTTAATCGTCATTTAAGCCCTTAGTTACCCTAATACTTATACTTAGTATAAATACCCCTTTGTAATCGAATTAGAGACACTTCAATAGAGATTAATTAGGAACCAATTAGGTTAATTACACATTAATCCTTCTTTAATTATTGTTCAAGTGTTCTTAGATCTAGTTGGGTCATTTGAAGACTATTTGGGGTTTATTGGAGAATTGACAACTCTTAATCATTCATCGAGTTTTCTTCTATTATTCTTTACTTTCTATTTGATCATCCTAAGTTGGTAAAATTTCTCTTTACTTAATCCTTGTTTATTGTTTTACTCTTTCATCATGTTTAGACTTGTTAATATGATTGACACAATTGTTAGCATGTCCACCATAAAAATGAGTGAGTAGTTCCTTAACTAGGGTTAATGGGAGATTAGGGGAGTCAATCATGGGGTATAACTTTACTTAATAAGTTCATATGATTGCTTGCTTATTGTAGTTTCAACCTATGCACATATTATGCTTGATAAAATGCTAGATTGACAACCTAGCATGAATCTCGTATCCTTTCAACAAGACTTGTGAGACATAAACTAACTCAAGGCTTGTTAGACCATGCATATAGTTGAATAGGAAGAATTAAGTCGACTTTTAGGTGTTGTAAAGTCTTGACCAACTCGGCTTCGAGACCCAAAACTTCCTAGGAATTGTAAGATATAAACTAACTCGATTCCACTACAACAATAAATTGCTTGCATCTATGAAACTTATTTATGCGATCTTATCATGATTCCTCTATGAACCCATGACACCCTAGTGCCTTTAATCAATTGTTTACAACCCCATTTGGTTGCTTTGCTTTACTTTCATTTGTTTATATTTCCTTTCTCTAATAGTTTATATTGCAAACCTCAAACTCAACCCAATTGTGACAAGAGATAGGTTTCTACAACCGGTAAATTAATACAATACATGTCCCTTGGGATCCGACATTTACTTACCACTCTACTAAGAGTAGTTTGTTGAGATTATAAATAGTGTTTGATAGGGAGAATAGATGACAATTCCGACCCTCATCAAAAATCGCGCCGTTGCCGGGGACGGTGTTCAATTGAATTGTTATCATTTGTTGCTTTTAGTTGTTTCTTTATTAACCTTGGGGAAGTCAAACTCCTCAAGGTAGTTTTAATTGTTTTCTAATTGTTTGATTTTTGCATGTCTAGGAGATCACAAGGCGGTCTTTTGCCTATTGATCCCGAGATTGAAAAAACTTTGACAAATATTAGAAGAACCGTTAGAGGAACTTCAACAATTGTGGGTATTGGAGAACTTGTGGACATTGGTATCATCCAATCGGATAGTGTTGAGTTTACCAACCCTTTTGCAAGACAAGGAGAGGAGAACCCAATTCAAAACCAACCATAAAATCAACCTACAATGCCTAAATTTTCATCTCATTCCGTACCAGCCGTGGAGAACCTACCAAATGGTACTCCAACACCACCCCAATTGACCGGTAATTTCACTGCCAAATCCGCATTCATACAATTAGTTGAGAGAATTCAATTTGGAGGGATGCCTAGTGAGGATCCTCATCTACACATGGAGATTTTTTGTGACTATTGTGATGTAATTTCCCAAACGGGGATAACTCAAGATCAAATTTGATGGGTATTGTTTCCTTTTTCCTTGATCGGAACCACAAAACAATGGTTAAAGAGCCTAGACAAGGCCACTCTTAGAATTCATGGAAGAAGTTCGCACTTGCCTTTTACAAAAAATTCTACCCTCCGGAGAAGACCAACATGTTAAGAGCCCAAATCACCGGGTTCAAGTAAAGAGATGAAGAGTCTCTATATGAGGCATGGGAAAGATTCAAAGATACATGTCACTCTTGTCCTCATCATGGACTAATAACCGAATGGTTTTTAATCCAACAATTTTTGAATGGGTTGTATGAAGATGCAAGGTTCACCGAGGTAGATGACAACCAAACTCGGGAAAAGATAGGGGAGATGGCAGTTCACAACTCTCAATATAGTAGGCCAAGAAAAGCTACTAGGGGAGGGAGACATGAAGTTGACTCCGTCACACAATTGAGTGCCGATTTGGGTGCCTAACTAAATGCCTATATTGACACAATGAACTTGAAATTCGACAAGGCCATAGCCAAGATGAATGAAGCTTCTCAATCACCTAAGCAACATGTCAATGCCATGGTGGCAACATCTTCTATTCCAAATGGAGTATGTTAGAATTGTGGAACTTTGGGATATGATCAACAAGAGTGTAGGGACACAAATAAGCAAGTGAATGCTTTTCAAGCATACAAGAATGGCACCCCGTACTCCAACTTTTACAATGAAAACACCAAATTTCACCCAAACTTCTCATATAAAAGCCAAAATATTCAAAATCCTCAACCATTACACCCCACGTCCAATGAGAAATCCAACTCAAACACCCTATTTCAACCAAAACCAAGGATTCCAAAACCAACCCTCTTACAATCAATCCAATGACCAAGCTTTTGATGTTAAAAAAGCGGCCCTTTAAATGCAAAAGAGCCAACAAGATTTCTTTGCTCAAATGCAAAGAGATATCCAAGCCAAAGACAGTACCATCAACAATGTCCTTCCTCATACCAAGATGTTGGAAACACAAATGTCCCAATTGGCCTCTTCAAGTTCCCAAAGGTAAAAAGGACAATTACCTCCCCAAGGTAATCCTACTACAAGACATGAAACTATCAATGCAATCCACTTGAGGAGTGGTACACGATATGAGGGACCTAAGGAGCCAATTTAAGAGGATGTTGTTGAAAGTGTCAAGACAAGAGATGTGATGGAACCATTGAGAAGAAATCCTAAGGTAGTGGAACCAACTACCAATGAATCATCAAAGAAGAGAAATGAAAAGAAGGCCAAAGAGGTTGAAAAAGAACCTATTGTGATTAGACTTCCATTTCCGAGTCGCCAAGCCAAGCCCAAGCTTGATGAGTAACTTGGAAAGTTCATGGAGATTGTGAAGAACCTAGAAGTTTCTATCCCATTCACGGAGTTGATCAACCATGGTCCGGCCTATGCAAAATACATAAAAGATATCCTTACCAAGAAGAAGTCCATTAGGAAGTTAGAGACCATCGCATTCACAAAGATAAGTAGTGCAATACTTCCAAGGAATTCCCCACATAAGCTCAAAGATCCGAGAAGCTTCTTGTAACACCCCGTATTTTATAATAATATTTTATTATAAAACTATTTTATTAAATTAATTATTTCGAAGTGTATGGATGTATTTCAGAAATATTTATATTTATCGTCTCTCTATTTATTATTTCTCATTTTAATATACTTTTGATTAGGTTAAAATGTCCGTGTACGATTTTACTATTTTAATTTAATAATTACTTTTCCTATTTAAGCTTTTCTAGCGTTTTAATAATATCCAGTTGGATTTGTAATCATATAATTCATTGTATGAGCTAATGGACCCAAATCCCATTAGTTAATCTCTTATAAATAGATTTAACCTAGCAAGCAACTAGGTCAAACCAAAGGTTTTGTTTCCACGTACACTAAGCCGCACGCGTCTTCCTCTATTTCTCTCTTTTGTTCTCCTTTCTCCCTTTGACTCCATTGTTGAATATCTTTACTTCTTCCCAATTCAAAAGAAAATTATATTTTCATAATCCTTGCCCTTATCTCTACAACATATTCATCTCCAAATATTTTTTTATGAGAATTATTTGTATGGACCTTTAGACCTACCTTTAAGGTCTCTTATTTTTAATGGGTAAAGAAGAAGAAGAATCTTTTATACTGTTTTCATGGATTTGGATTCGTGTATCTTTGATGCTGGTTTTGAGGACGTTGACACGTATTGGATACAAGGCTTTGTTGGTCGTTTTCTTTATGAAGGTTTTCATTAATTGCTAATAAGGTAACTAGCTGTTTCTCTTTTAATTGTGTTTATGTCAATTGATGTAATTAATATGATTTAATGATTGGTTTGTATGATTGGTACATGTTTGATTATTTGTTATCATGATTAAATATGTTTCGCATGTTTGTATATGTTTTATGCATTAATTATATATCATATGTTGCTTATTCATTAAGTTATGGGTGTCATGAGCGTAATTAGGGTTTACGAATGAACCATAATGGCGGCAAGATAGGCGGCCAAGAGTGCTCTCTAAAATTATAGCTAAAGCTAGTATAACCTTGATGATGATCAAGTGTCATAGCTGAAGTTAGTACAACTTTGGGTTGTTACTCAAGTTATGGCTGTTTGAGGCATAACCTTGGAAATATGATTCAAGGTTATAGCCGAAGCTACTATAACATTGGATACGGGTTAAGGTTATAGCTGGAACTAACGTACCCTGAAATTTATAGCTCGAGGTTATGGTTGGAACTAGTATAACTTTGAGTTTAGTGTCAAGGTTATAGTTGAGGTAAATATAACTTCAAGTCGTATATGTTGAAGTTATAGTCGAGGATACTGTAACCTCGCATCCAGATTTCATGTTATGGTTAGGGTTACTATAACATTTTTTTTTGGGAAAATGTAAGCTTTCTCATTGAAAAATAAATTGTCCCTTACACCATTACATTCATAACAGTTGCCACACACTGTCAACAAGCTACAAACAACATGCATCCTTACGTAGACTGCAGGTATTTAACCCAGTCTATGACTCGTCTATTTTGAGACTTGATGACACAGTTTTTTAACCTATTCTGAACCTCCATTTTAATCATCCTACATAAAACAGTAGGCCGGATAACACACCCCTCAAGCCTGCATTTGTTTCTGCTAAACCAAACATGAGCCAACATACTTGCTATGATCATAGCAATGATCTTCTTCCTGCTAAGTTCAGGTGTCTTCCACTTTACCCACCAATTAATGCACTCAGTGATAGGTAGCTGCAACAGGCACCAGTCTGATATCATTTGCAGGCAAGTTCTACTATAGTAACAGTCAAAGAACAGGCGACTGTGACTCTCCTCAGCATCACCACACAAGAAACAGCAATTGACATTGGTAATACTCATCTTCACGAGCCTATCCTGAGTTAATAATCTCTGCTGAGCAACAAGCCACACCATGAAACCATGTTTAGGCAGAATCCACCTATTTAGCATCCAAGGATACCAACTGACTATAGGCCCCTCAGGTCTAAGCCAGTTATACCCCTCTTTGATTGAATAATGCTCCACATTGTTGGTTGAGAATAACTTAGCCTTATAAATATTTTTAACTTGACAGATTTTTTTCCATGCCCAACTAGACCCAATTGCAGGTTGATAATCCTCCCATGTTTTGGATTTAATGTAAATGGCATGGACCCATCTTACCCATAAGTGATCAGCCTTCATGGCCACCCACCACACATACTTACCTATGGCAGCCACATTCCACGCATGTAAGTCCCTAAGCCCCAGACCCCCATGCTTCTTCTGATGGTAAATCTGATCCCAAGAGACCAGAGCAGGAGTTTCCTTGTTGTCAGTTCCATGCCATAGGTAATTCCTACACACCCCTTTAATTTCCTTAATGACAGCTTTGGGGAGAATGAAAATTCTAGCCCAATAGCTATGAAGATTACTGAGTACAGCCTTGATCAACACCATCCTACCAGCATAAGAAAGCTTTATAGCCCCAAAACCTCTAATTTTCTCAACAATCTTCTCAACCAAACATTCACAATCCAGGATAGACAGTCTCTTAGGGGTCACATTAACCCCCAAATACTTAAAAGGGACAGTTCCTCTTCTCATTCCAAACTGATTTTCCAGGTGAAGGATAACTGCCTCATCCACCCCATTACAGTAGAAATTTGATTTACCCCTATTCATAATGAGACCAGAGGCTTTAGAGAAATGATTGAAAGCTCTCAGCATCAGATCACTAGAATCCCTGTCTCCTATACAAAACAGAATGAGGTCATCAGCAAAACACAGGTGTGTTAGCTGGATTCTGTTGCATAAGGGATGGAACTTAAACCTTTCATGTCTCTGAATCACTCCCACCACTCTGCTGAAGTACTCTAAGCAGATAGTGAATAAAAGAGGAGAGAGGGGGTCTCCCTGTCTAAGCCCTCTCATGCCTGGAAAGAAACCAAAATTAGCCCCATTCAGAGAGAGTGTGTAAGTAGGAGTCATGACACACTCCATCACAAGTCTTAAGAATCTCTCAGGGAAGCCAAGACACATCAGCATATCTCTAACAAAAGACCACTCAACTGAATCACAGGCTTTCTGTAAATCTAGCTTCATCATTAGCGTACGAGAACAACTCTTTCTTTTATAAAGCTTAATGAGATCTTGACAAATCAGAATGTTACCCACTATATCTCTCCCCTTGATGAAGGCACTTTGGGAAGGACTGATAATATTAGGAAGAACCTTCCCTAATCTGGAACAAATAACCTTTGATAAACATTTATAGACAGTGTTTCAACAAGCAATGGGTCTGAATTGCAACATTGTCTCAGGCATCTCAACTTTTGGTATAAAGGTAATGATGGTGTTGTTTACCTGTTTCAACAATTTCCCAGAACTGAAAGCTCCTCTAACTGCTGCCACAATATCAGTGCCTACAATTTCCCAGTTCTCTTTGAAGAAATGGCTACTGTACCCATCAGGACCAGGAGCTTTGTCTCCTGGTATATCAAACATAGCTTGTTTGACCTCCTCATTAGTAATGGGAGCAAGCAGCAGACTACAGTGATCTGCAGTAACACATTTCCCAGATGTCACAACTCTCCTATTAACCTCTCTGACCTGTTTAGAAGTCCCCAACAAGGACTTGTAGTACTCTTCAAAGGCCATTTGAATGCTCTCAGGAGTAGAACAAAGAATATTATTCATATCCTTCACCTGAAACACTCTATTTCTAGCTCTTCTCCTTTTGATACGAGCATGAAAATAAGAAGTATTTTCATCCCCCATTTTACTCCATTCACACTTAGCTTTCTGACTCAAGAACTAAGCTCTAGCTTTCCTCAACTCAGTCACCTCTTGGGCACAGGCCCTCTCATTTTGAATAATTTGGTCATTAAAAGGGTCCAAAACCAAAGACTCCTGAAATTGTTTCAAGGCAAGCTCAGCAACAGAAGTTAACTTCTCAATGTCACTGAACTGTTCTCTATTTAAATTCTTCAAACCAATTTTCAACCCCTTCAATTTAGACACCACCCTGAACATAGGAGTCCCCTGTACCACCTTATGCCAACCATCTGTCACTATCTGTTTGTAGTCAGGGGCCAGGGACCACATATTGAAGTATTTGAATGAAGCCCCCTTTCTCTGACTCACAGAATCAAACTGCACCACACAGGGGCAGTGATCAAAAGTACCTTCAAGCATAAAGTGTACATAACTCTCAGGAAAAGTATCAACCCAATCATCATTAACAAAGACTCTGTCAATTCTGCTGTATACTCTGGATTCATTGTCATGCTTGTTGGACCAGGTATAGAAAGCTCCCTGAGCACTAAGATCAACTAAGTTACAATCCTGGACAGTCTGCAACATAGGTCTAATCTCAGCACTGGTCACAAGGGCACCCCCAATCCTTTCATCACTTGCCATGACAGAATTAAAATCCCCTCCCACAATCCAAGGACCTTAACTCTGCCATGATAATTTCTCAAACTATTCCACAGGTCATCTCTCTCACTGAACTGATTTAACCCATACACCACAGTAAACCAGAAAGCAAGTTTCCTAGCCTTATCCACCACTTTAGAGTGAATGCACTGAATTGTCACATCATACACATCAACCTCATACATCTTAGGATCCCAAATGAGCCAAATTATGCCTCCCTTATGAAGACTAGTATTAGTACATATAGCCCAGTCCTGACAAAGATTAGCCCCTACTTTATTCCCATTCCTACTCTTTATTTTTGTTTCCAACAAACCAAATAACCCTACCTTATTTTGGAGAAGAAAACTCCTTATTTCTTGTTGTTTATTCAGGTTATTCAAACCCCTAATATTCCACATACCACAACTACCCATTGTCCTTTAGTTTGCTAGTCTCACCTCTCTCAACTAGCCCAGAGATACCAAGTCTAGAACGTTGCAAAGAAGCAGACAAAGCCTCCATAACAGTAACACCACCAGGAGGGAAACTCCTCTTTTCTCCTTTATCAGTTCTCATCAGTTTAGTGATAAACCTCCTAGGAATAGAACTCTCCACTATAGGCGTTTTCTGCACTATAACTGGAGTCATCACCACCCTAGGGGCCACTGGAGTAACCGTGACCACTGGAACAACTCTCTTTTCTGACACCTTTGGAACAGGTCTAGCCTGCTGTGGAGGTATAGCTTTGTTACCCACCACCTTAGGCTTCCAGACCTTGTTAACTTTCATTTTCCCAGTCCCCTTCCTGCATTCCTTTGCAACATGACCCATCCCTTTACACGCAGTACATGACACAGGGAGCCAGTCATATACCACCTTAACAGTTTGGGCTTTTCCATGTTCATCCAGGAAATTAATCTCAGAAGGAAACTGCTGGCCTATTTCAACTTCTACCAAAATACGTGCAAACCCCGAGAAATTCCTATGAGTTGTAGCATCATCACTCTTCACAAATTTGCCTACAACTCCAGAAATTTTCTTAAGGCTTTCCTGACCCCAAAATTTCACATCTAATCCATATATTTTCATCCAAATCGGAACAATTTTAACTTCATGTTTAATTAATTCAATCTCAGGACGCCATTCATTCACAATAACAGGTTTGTTATCGAATAACAAGTGACCATTATTCAATACAAAATGCTGTTGCTCCTTAGTTTTGAACCGGACTAAGAACACACCATTGGGCATAAAAGAAATCTTGTCAACCCCCTGACCTTGCCAAACTCTTTTCACGAACCCTGTTAAAACAGAGCTCGGAGGGTTCGCACCCAAGACGTAGCAATATACTGAAGTAGACCAAAAAGAAATCTCACCAGCCACATCATCCTGTGTAATTTGAACCATAGGCGTTGGCGGTGTGAGCTCCTCTGATCGCTCCAACTCAGGCTCCTCAATATCATCCTCTTCCTGCTCCAATATCTGTTCCAAGTCAGAGTCAAACTCCTGAGACGAAAATTGAAGGCACCGATGATGCGATTTTCCTTTATTCGTAGAATCAATACTCTGATCAACGTGTTTTTGTGATTTTTGTTGTGTTTTTTGATTAATTTTTGAAGAATTCTGATGATTTTTGGGAATTTTTTTTGATCGGGCCATTGCTTGATCAAAAAGAAATCTAAAGCTTAGAGGAAACACGCTCTCTCTCTAACTTTCTCTCTCATCATATTTTATGGTGTTGCGTGGTCTGTGGTTACTATAACATTGAATGGTTAAATGTTAAAGTTATAGCTGGAGTACTACAACATTGTATGGTTGATACTTGTTCATATGTTGTGTTGTGTTCAGTTATTAAATGACATTATGTTTACATATATATGTGGTTACTCTTGTTCATATGATAAGTAGGATGGTCAGTTATACTATCCTATGAGTTGAGTCGTGATGTTATTCACTCATGTTAGTACAGTCAGTTATACTGTGCATTGGTTTGTTTGCTAGTTTGAATAGATGACGGTAGTATCAGTTATATACTATCGGAATGAACCAACGCTACCCGTTGATGTGGGATTTATTTTGGTCTGTGTTCGGGGGTGGCCAGAGGCAGTGGTTATACGCTCTGGGTCCCGAGTGTTGTTCGGTTTACCGAGACTCTGGCCAGGTCTTAGACATATAGGCAGTGGTTATACGCTATACATAGTACCGTGGAGGCAGTGGTTATACGCTCCACACCAATGGAGGCTGTGGTTATACGCTCCATCAGCTAGAGGCAGTGGTTATACGCTCTGGCAAGTTAGAGGCAGTGGTTATACGCTCTAACGGGCGTTCGCTCTATTTGCTATGCTTGATTGCTAGCTTTGTGCCTTCTGTTGCTGTGGATTGTGTGTTACCATGTTTGCTATGCTTTAATGCTAGATTTGTGCCTTAGGTTGTTGTGGGTTATTTGTCGCTACTAGTCTTGTAAGTGTTCATGGTCTAGTGGTTTCATATGGTCTAGGTTTGCATGTTTGCATCCGTTTAAGATTGATTAAATCATGGTAAGCTATGCTGGGGTTTCATGAGTATAGATGGTTTACATGTTTACTAGTTTTACATTTCAATTGTTAATGATTTTTAGTTATATTCAATTGTTGTAAACATGACTGGGAGAGCATCTAGTTACTCCCGACTGATTGTCGACCCCCATTCTCAGGTTGTTCAGAGTGTTGCTGACAGGTTAATGCTTGCTTGAGGAATGTGCGAAGCGAGCTTAATAATAAAATAGGAGTTTGCTTTATGTTTTAAGAACCTTGGAGTAATGTAATAGTTGGTTTTGGATTTAGTAGCGAATCGGATTGGTCAGGTGTTTCCGCCCCCTTGACCCTTTTATCAGTATTATACTCTGATATTCATTTATATTATGTTTTTCCTTTGTTTTATAATCCGGGTTGTTACACTTCTCCATTCCATGTACCATTGGTGACACCACAATCAACAAAGCACTATGTGAACTAGGTGCAAGAGTAAGTGTCATGCCATATTCGGTATGTGAAAGGCTAGGAGTAGGAGAACTCAAGTGCACTAACATGATTCTACAAATGCGGACCGAACAACAAAGAAACCACTTCGGGTATGGGAAGATGTGCCCGTGAGAATTGGAAAGTTTTTCATACCGGTGGACTTTGTTATTGTTGATATGGAGGAAGATTCCAATATCCCAATCATTCTAGGAAGACCATTCCTACACACCACCGGAGCAGTGATTGATGTAAAGCACGGGATGCTCACACTTGAAGTTGGTGATGAAACAATCACCTTTAATCTTGATAAGACTATGAGAGCTCCCAACTTGCTTGAGCCATGCTTTATGGTTGATCACTATAGCCGGGAAGGTGACAAGAAGAAAGTGGAATCCCCATTCAAAGGTCAAGCCAAAGATGGAAATCCTAGCAAGGAGGGTAAGCAAACACCGCCCAATTGGAAGAAAGATGTGGATGATATTGAAGTGGCTCTATTCGGAGAGCATGAAATTTTTCATAACAAGAATGAGAGCTTGCAAAGCTCACCCATCATGACAAGTATCAACGAAGGCCTCATTGGCGATGACAAAGAAGAGTTGCTCTTGCCAACTCATGATCCTCCCAACATGGGGAAAGAAGCAGTGGAAGTATATGGTCTATGGGATGACGAATTTGATGGACTTGTTAATCCTTACATTGGAAATGCTATGATTCTAGACCAAGGCTTTGTAGATCCTTGTCACCACAACATTGACTCAAACTACTATATGAATGAAGACAACAATGTGCCAAGGTCTATGCAAGACCTTTATTATGACAATGAACAAGCCTTTGATTACTTCTACAAGGCGTTGAGCAACATCAACAACGCCCTTGCTTTACCCCCTTGACATCTCTCAAATGAACGAGAGTTTGGTGGAGTCCTCCCTAAACCACCATTTGTAAATATTCTAACCTCTTAACTTGCATTTTATTTAATTTGTACATTACTCAATTTTTGCATTGCATCTTATATGCTTTGTTTTAAGAATTTTTGTGACATGAGAACAAGTGAGGGAGGGATTTTAATGTGTTTGTAATATGTAGTGTTTGATGATCAAGTGTGGGGAAGCAATTGCCTAGGCTAATCAAGCCTTTGCAGTGCAACCCCATGACAAAAGAGTAAGATATGAAGAAGCAAAGTCGCGGGAAAGGGATCCCCACGAACAGACCTGAGCTCGTGGGGACTGGAGCAAAGAAGAAAAAAAAGAGCTGTAACAGAATCCGCTTGAGCTGGTATCGAGACGAGCGTCCCAGAGCTCAGCTCGCTCGACCCCTTCTCAGGACGGGCGTCCCCAAGGAGTAAACAAAAAAAGCTGAAACGAAATCTGCCCCGTCCCCAACATAGCTCGAGCGCCCCCTACCTGCTTACAAACATAAACACGGGATTTCTAACCTTCATACCTCATTTCTATTCCTTCATTCATAAACATAAACACATTCCCTCACTACAACAATTAAACCCATCATCCAAAATCACAAAATACTCAACCAAATTCATCAAAAACAATTGCAAACTTGCTCAAATTCAATTCAAATCACTCATTTGTCAACTTTTACACCATTAAACATCAAAATATTCCCAAAATAAATCAAAAATTTCTAGGGTTTAGGCAAATTCGAAAAACCCCAAATTGATTGAGAAATTGATTGAAGTTGGAAGAAGAGAAGAACATTCAAGCTTATTAAATGTTTATTAACATCAATTTCAAGGAGTAATCATCATGGCAAGAACAAAAGGTAACACCAAAGCATCAAAATCCCCAACTCTATCAAAAAGGCAAAAACTTCTAGCATCAAATGCTTTAGTGGTAGTGGAACAAGCTAGGGAACAAGCAAAGGAAGTCATTAAGGCCATTGAAGAAGCTACTACTACTACTATACCGGAGATTGAGAAACTTAAGGATTATCCGGAGGTAACTTTCTTATCTAATGAGCATAGAATTATATTTGAATCCCTTGCTAAGAAGAAAGTTATTGCCACAAAGTTTGTATGTCAAGATACTTTGGAAAAATTGGGAGTGCTTGACCAAACCAAGGCATTTTTTGAGTCCATGGGGTTATCTACCTTATTTGAGATGAATGAATTGACTTACCCCTCCTTAACCTTGGAATTCATTAGTTCTTTGAGGGAGTATAAGATTGAGACTCGAAAATATGTTAAATTTCAGCTTGAGAACCAAAGTAGGAGGATGATAAAGGCCGGTTTCGGAAAGGTGCTTGGACTCTGTGACCATTGGGAATTCCATAAGAAACCCCACAATTTTGATGCCAAACCTGTTAGGAAGGCAATTGCCGGGAGAGAATTGACTACATTTAGAGAATGCAATGCCTTGTATATCCACCATCCGGGTATTTAGTATTGGCATAGGTCCATTTTCAACACCTTGATTGCTAGAAAAGAAGCTACCCACATGACCGAATCGACCTTACCTACTTGGAGTCTAGAATAAATGTCCATGAGAAATCCAAGAATGACTACAACATTATCCAATTGTTGTTGAAGAAGTGGATGGACATCAAAGTGGGAAAAGAGAAGACGACTTTTATTGTTAATGGAGGCTTGATAACGAGGATGGCTAAACACTTTAACCCGAAATGCAATAAAAACAAAGCCTACAAACCTGTTAAAGGTGGTAACATCATTGACATGAGCACATTGATTCACAAATTCCATTGGGTAAAGCATGATAACTCTGCCTAAGGATATGAATGGATGATCTAGGATGCCGACTCTATTATCTTGCCAAGGAAAATATGCTGCATTTCCACTCGTCGAAACAACTACCTTATCCCCGTCTCCAAGCTTGCCAAGAACATTATCAACCAACAACAAAATCCGATTGAAGAGCCCTCCTCCATTATTGTACCGACCTATCCCTTTGCCTTTGAAGAGTTCACAACAAATGACCTAAGTGTTGTGGAAGGCAATGACTATTTGATCAAGTTAATGAATTATATCCATTGAGAATCTTACAAAGATCGGGTGAACGCCTATTACGCCCAATATCCACCTCGTTATTATCTTGCTAGGCAAGGACTCCTTGATCCTAAGAGTCCTTTGCCGGATTGGGTGGATAAGAAGGTGTTCTTTCCTCAAGCTTCTCAAGATGAAGAAAGGGATGTCCGGGGAGCTAGGAGTGAGGAGAGTGTTGAGGATGAGGATGGGGAAGCTAGTGAATCAAGCCATGATGACAATGAGAAAAGTTCAAGTGAAAAAGATAATGATGATGATGATGCCTCCGGGTCCATGGAGGAAGATGATGATTATGATGATGATGATGATGATGATGATGATGAAATGAGTGATAGTTGATTGTTGACAAAGCATGAAGGAGGACGACACAAATACGGCGTTGATGGCTTACATTAGCATCTCAACCTATACCATTGTAAGTCTCCTACCCCTCCTTTTGCTTTGTTTTTATCTCATGTTTACATAACTTGCATAACTTGTATAACTTGTATTTTAGAGCATTTAGAGAGTCATTTTGGACTCTTTGATGGCTAAGAGTTTTTGAGTCCTAGCACCATCAAAGGACTCACACCTCGCCAACATTGAGGTGACTATCTCTTTTGCTCCCACCCTAAAGAATCCAAAATAAATGACTTTTCATGCATTGCATTGCATGTCTTGTGAATAAACTTCCCTATTTTTGCACTAGAAATAGTGATTTGTTTGATTTAGGAAAGTTCATTCATAGGCAACCCGAGTTAATTTAAATTAGCTCTCCGACCAATCGAAAGCATGCATCATATAGCTTAGTTTAGTTTGCATCATATGAAAATATTTCACATGTAGTATGAATTTAGTGTAAATATTCATGCATTTCATATAATATCATGCATTTGCATTTGCATAATTTCCTATCGTTTTGTCCATTGAGGACAATGTCCATACTAGTATGGGGATGGGAAATTCTAACATCTAACATTCTAACATCTAACCCTTATTCCAAAAATGAAAAAAAATTGAAAATTTTCAAAAATCCAAAAATATGTTCTTTCCTTTGTAGTATAGAATTGTATATATTTGTTTGTTTGTTACTCTTATCACATTGGGACAACTACGCCACATTCGAGGCATGAAGGATATAGAAAACCGCATGGTATGATCTTTCCAAATCTCCTTCTTCCTTCTTATATGTTAATGACAATGTGGCTACATTTTGATTGATGCGGTATGAACCTAATATGTGTTGTTAAGAGTTTGCATCTAGTTTATATGGCATATTAGTTGATAGAAGCATATGCATTAGAGTTGTATATATGTTAGTTGCATCATGGCATGTAGTTTGCATAGTAGAAAATTTTGTGAAAATGCCTATTTGAGAAGCTTGACAAGTGTATATAAGGCCCTTGTAGGTAATTTTCTCCTTGAGACTTTGTTTGCTAGAATACTCTCAAGACACCCTAGGATGTGTCATACTAGTATCTTTTATCCCATGGTCTAAGGCCTAGTCAAGGTTTTGTATGTGTGTCACCTATCCAACCTTATGATATGATATGGACTAGATCCACTTATCTAGGAGACCTTGATTGACTTGGTGGTTTGGCAACCTAAAAATACTTTTCATTAATAATTTTTAAGTGCCCATTTCAATGTTTTTGTGATGTGGAATTGATTTAATTGCCAAGGAAACCTCAAATGTTTTCAATTGTTGAAATACCGAGAAATTTGATGGAGGAGTACCACTTCAATGTGCTTTGGTGCGGGATCCATTGAATTGAGCCCCCACACGGTTGTGAATTCAGCCGCCCAAAGACAAAGTGACTATCACCCCAAGAGCTATTGTCTAGAGGTGTTGCCTAATAAGCGATTAGCGAAAGCAAAGGACACTAGAAAATGAGGGACACCCCCCATCTCAAAGTTTTGAAATGTGAAATGCGGAAGTTGAACTGAGGTCAAATTTTGTATATTAGTCAAATCCACTACTCTTGTTTTTAAATTGACTTGAGCACTTCATTCCCAAAAATCATTTTTGTTATGCTGCCTGGTTGAGCTTGGGACGATCCTTGGCCTTTACACTTGTAGAGAATCCGAGATTTGCCATGTCATATGCCACTAACATCATAAAGATCATCCTTCCACCTCCATCTGATCGCCCATGACAAAAGTATTTAGCAATTATGGACGAAAGTAGTCTAGTTTAACATAACTTAGAGGTGACTTGTTTGTATCCTCTTGGACTTAGTAACTAGGAGAACTAATATCTATGATGGAGCATATACCCTTAAATTGCTTCCCTTATAGATGAATTCCGCCACTTAGGTGATGAAAGTGGCTATTCTTTTGTAGATGCATCCTTTTACTTATTTTTGTGTGCTTAATGCTTGGATGTATCACCATTTTGGCAAGCCCCACCTTGCCTTGCAAGAAGGCATCTTACCTCATGAATGTCTTATTGTGAGTTGAAGAAGCGGAGTGACACCCGCTAATTGTCTCACATTGGCTATAGTAGTAAAGTTAGTTTAAATAAAGGTCATAGTTTTAGTCACTTCTTTACTCGGACGAGCAAAGGTTCGGTTTGGGGATATTTGATATGACTCGTATTTACGCACATTTAGTCCCCTAACTAGCCCCGTTCCTATGCTTTCTTGCATGCATTAGGGTTGTTTCTTATCTTTAGCTTCCTACTTTGCATATTCTATAAGGTTTTGTGTCCTTGGTAAGAGAGGAATGCTAACCTTGCTTTTATGGAGCAAAATGGAGCTAAATGGATCGCATCTAACGACCAAGAAACAAAGAGGAGACCAATACTAAAGGCCCAAGTCAATCAAACAAGTATATGGGCAATGATGAAGGACCCCTACGGCTCCTCAACGATCCCCACGGATCATGAGGCAGCCAAATGAAGAAGTAGCTAAGCTGACCTTTAAGACGGGCATCCCAAGCTCGGCCCGAGCGTCCCAAGAAGGAGGAGGAGCATCCCCAAGCTCAGCTCGAGCGTCCCTTGAGCAGGACATGTGTCTTTCGTTACAGCATGAGCGTCAAACAAAGGTAGGTCGGGCGTCTCCATGAAGGACTTGCAAGGCGTTAATCTTCATTTAAGGGGCTTAATCATCATTTAAGCACTTAGTTACCCTAATACTTGTACTTAGTATAAATACCCCTTTGTAATAGAATTAGAAACACTTCATTAGAGATTAATTAGGAACCAATTAGGTTAATTACACATTAATCCTTCTTTAATTATTGTTCAAGTGTTCTTGAATCTAGTTGGGTAATTTGAAGACTATTTGGGATATATTGGAGAATTGACAACTTTTTATCATTCATCAAGTTTTCTTCTATTATTCTTTACTTTCTATTTGATCATCCTAAGTTGGTACAATTTCTCTTTACTTAATCCTTGTTTATTGTTTTTCTCTTTTATCGTGTTTAGACTTGTTAATATGATTGACACCATTGTTGGCATATCCACCATAACAATGAGTGAGTAGTTCCTTAACTAGGGTTAATGGGGGATTAGGGGAGTCAATTATGGGGTAGACCTTTACTTAATAAGTTCATATGATTGCTTGCTTGTTGTAATTTCAACTTATGCACATGTTATGCTTGATAAAATGCTTGATTGACAACCTAGCATGAATCTCTTATCCTTTCAACAAGACTTGTAAGACATAAACTAACTCAAGGCTTGTTAGACCATGCATATAGTTGAATGGGAAGAATTAAGTCGACTTGTAGGTGTTGTAAAGTCTTGACCGGCTTAGCTCCGAGACCCAAAACTTCCTAAGAATTGTAAGATATAAACTAACTCGATTCCACTACAACAATAAATTGCTTGCATCTATGAAACTTATTTATGTGATCTCATCATGATTCCCCTATGAACCCATGACACCCTAGTGCCTTAGCTTTAATCAATTGTTTACAACCCTATTTGCTTGCTTTGCTTTACTTTCATTTGTTTACATTTCCTTTGTTAAGTAGTTTAGATTGCAAACCTCAAACTCAATCCAAATTGTGACACCAAAGGCATAGTTTTCTACAACCGGTAAATCAATACAATACCCACCCCTTGGGATCCGACCTTTACTTACCACTCTACTAAGAGTAGTTTGTTGAGATTATAAATAGTGTTTGATTGGGAGAATAAACGACAATTCTGACCCTCATCAGAGCGCAAGAAAATTTTTAGGACGGGGTGTTCGATGTCGCTGGTCTTCATATTTCTCACACTAACCTTTCCTTTACCCGTGTAGAGATGAAAATACTTTGAAGCCTTCATGTCTTTCTCAACCTTATCATGGTGACCCATGACTCGCTTACCCACTCCTAAATGGTCGGCAAAGGCATCAATACCTAAGTTCAAGGTAGTATTCTTGAGCCTAAAACTCACACCATGGGATTCTTTATCATAGGTGAAGGAACTCAAAAACTTGAGGGTGAGGTTATGGTAGCTTATCTCCTCTAAGTTGTACAATCCCTCTATCCCGAGAACCGTAAAGATGTTATGCACCTCCTTATCCATCCCTAAGGCCTCCAAGGTACTTACCGATGTGCACTTGGTTGGGGTCATCGTCCTCCTAGTGGTTAGGACCTCAAAATTACTCATGTGGTCCTCACTCCCAAAGGCTATTGATGGGTAGCCCAGGAGGGTGATAGCGGGCGACGCCTCTTGTTGAGGTTGGCGGGCATTCCTTTCACGGCTGGATCTAGCGTTCCTTGACATGCTACAAGAGAGAATCACACACAAGATATGGAATGGGAAAGGTAAGATTTTGAAGCCAATTTTGGATATGAATGAAAATTTTCTCTACTTCTCAAATTGGTGGATGCCAAATAAAAGGAATTCCCAATATAGCTCTCTTTGTATTTTAACCAACCTTTCAAAATTTTCTCATGTTACAAATTCTTTTCTGGAAATTGAAATTCTTGTGATATAATATGGTTTTAAAATACGACTTTAATGACATGTATTGTTCTTGTTCATCATCCAACTTGTCCAATTTTGACTCAACCACGATACACTACACTAGATTCTTATCATATTAGCCATTTGCCCAAGCTTTGAAAATTTTAACACTTTAAAGTCTTACTTAAGAGGTTACATGTTATTGTCATCAACTTAACTTGTTAAACTCGATAAAAATGAGAATTAGTTTGATAAAATTTAAAAGAAATCCGGGCAAGTGAAATGCTTCTTTTGCCATTTTAAAGTCCTTGAGTCGGATAAATTTTAAATGTAAGGCTACTTCAAGCATCATGGGTTTGAAGTTTGAGAAGTCATGAGTAAGAAACAACACAATTAGTGAGCATAAAATTAAAATTTCGACATGGTTAGTGTCGGATTTTTAAGAATTTGAGACAAAATGTTCCTTAATTTCATTCTATGGGATAGTAACAACTATAAAATTCACAATCTCACAACATAGTAAAACCTGTTGGGAAATGTGTCCTCAACAATAGTGCGATCACATGATTTAAATATCATTATTAAATCTCATTTCAAGAATACGGAAGGGATGATACATTACATATATAGTCAACTGGTCCACACATATCGGTAATGATTGGCTGGCTAGAGTTTGACATTACTGTCGTGCGACGGTGGTGATCAGTTGATCCCTTGAGGTCACACCTAAAGGACGATTCCCTTAATTAAAAAGGTTAATTAATTGTATACCGATACAGATTAATTAATTCCTTAAAAAATTGAACAAATTCAATTTGTGAGAGAGAATATTGATATCTTATTGTAATGGGATTAAATAAGATTTATTTTAGTAAATAAAATGCTTTATTACTAAAATTGTTTATTGTTTGAGAAACAATAAAGATAAGAATGAATGGTTGATTATAATTACAAGACATTGTGAATTATAATTATATGACCCATTTTATTTACGTGATCAAGTATCACTAGTCAATTTGTTGAAAGTAACTTAATTAATTCATAAAATGATATTTATGTGATAAATATGCATTAAATTAATTAATAACATGTATCATACTACATGTGACATATTGTGTGACAAATGACAAATTGACAAAATAAAATGGTAGTCCATTTTATGTATATGGACCGAAAATGGAGGGTGTGTTAGTGGGTTTTGGTTGTTTTATTTTATTTGATAAAATAAACATAATGATGCCTACCTACTACTAGTCTTATACATCTTACACACCTACTATTTTTGAGAAGAGTAAAAGAAAAAGAAATGATGCCATTTTAGGCTCCTCCAACCGTGACACTCCCTCTTAATTGAGTAGTGTTGGTTCTTTTCTTTTTCTTATACTACCATTCAATTAACATGCAAAATGTTCATGTATATTCTCTCTTCTCTCTCCTTAATATTCATAAAAAAGATGAGTATTTGATTCAAATTGTTCATATAAATTACTAAGATTACTAGAAGTAGTATATGAGTATTAGTAATAGATTTTAAGGTAAACTACATTACAAACATCTAGTACATGTTTATTTGTGGGATTAAGGGATTGTCTTGGGTGCTACTAATTGGAGAATCTCTACTTTGGGATTTTTGTATGTTCATCCATTATTGGAAAGCTCAAGAACAAGAAAGAAAGGTGATCTCTCTTGTGCCCATAAACCGAAAATCCATATGTAAGAATAATGCTTCTTCCTTATTTTGTTTTAAAGTTTGCATGCATAAGATCAATCTTTAATTTTATGACAAATTAATTTTATGACATATATGAGTATGTTAGTATATATAGATCTACATTTCTTTCAATCGGTATCAAGAGCCACGGTTGTTTGCATGCAAATCGGTTAAAAGATTTTCCGAGTTATAAGAATAACATATAAAACTTGTAAAATTTGTGTTATTATGATATATCACGAAATTAATTCATGCATATTAATATTTCTGGTCCTAAAATGTTTTAGGATATTTTGGTTAATTTTACGGATTTTTTATTGTTCATATTATTCAATAATGGCATTTAAATATGATTTTATGAGTAAAAATGTCATTTTTGGTCTAAAATTAGCTATACTTCGAATTTTCAGTTGATTTTTGGATATGTTGTCACATATATTATTTTGAGATAACCTGTAAATTTTCATAATTTTTGGACTTGTTATGCTCGCAAAATGGATTTTTCATTATTAAATTCGGATTTAGGTGAAAAATAGGTTAATATGAGTTAAATTTTGGATCTGGTCATAGAAAATTAATATGTTGTCACATGCAATTTTACAAGATGTGTGTAAAATAATTGGCTATTAAGAAGTATTTTTGCATGATTTATGGATTTTTGAAGAAAAATAGCATAAATAGTGACATTATTAGTGAAAAATTAATAAAACATAATCTATGACTTAGGAAAAACGTCTAATGTTGCATTTTATTATCTTTTTAAGATCTAAAATTGAAAAGTTAATGAAAATAATATTTCCATGTTTTTTATGATTATTTTAGTTAAAACCGATAAACCGCAACATTGTTTTTCCGGAAAAATTTCGAAATTTTTAACCTAAGATTTTGAACATTATGAGTGTCATGGTATTTTTCCAGAATGTTCATGAGTTTAAATTTCAAATTTTGAATTTATTTGAAATTTTGTGATTTATTTGAAGTTTATAGCTTATTTTGTAATTTTTTGGTCCATTTATGAACAATTTTATAAAATATGGGTTAATTATGGTCAAATTATTAGTGAAGACTATATTTTGAGTCCTAAGAGGTTAGGGTAATTAACTTATGCATAAATATGAATTTATGTAATTTTTGTGATTATAAAATGTTGAAATCACGCAAATCCGTAAAAACCGAGTAATATACGATATTGGCTAATTAAAGGCGATTTAGCATAAAATTGGGCATGTTCATACATATTTTAATGCTGCATTTTCTTTATGATTGTCATAATTTTAATTTATGTAATTTTTGAATTATGTAATTTTACTTAGTATGGCCTTAGATTTTAATTGGTATTTCCCGAAATGTATGGGAATATCGATTCGGTTGTAATTTTATTGTGATCTCGTATCACCGTTTTGTAATTTAATAGATTTATTTTATTTTAGTTACAAATGTATAATAGGAAATTATGTAATTTATTATGTAATTTTATTCATTCCGGAGTTCCCTAAGTCGGATTTCTTCAAGAATGACGATACATAAAGACGGTGTTACCTCGAGATGCGTGCCACAACCGAAGTTCAAGGGACCAATGGAGTTGGTTTCCGAATATGTAATAGTTAAATAGTTTTTCTATTTTAGGAAAGGCCATACTAGGATTTATTTATCTTTATGCTTGCATTTTATTTTATGTCACATGCATTGCTAAATCGCCATAACTAAAACATGCATCCTTATTTTATCGAGTTTATCGACCGTGTCAATTAAAATTATCTTAGTTCACCGCTTTAGTTCACTTAAAACGTGATAGATAATAAATTGACATGACCTCTCGCTAAAACAAAACAATTGAGACATAGCCTTACCAAATAGTAGAAACCATGAAAACCTATTTCGCGAGGGAGTGCACTCGGCCCTACCGGGGTACAAACCTTGTTACGTAGGGGAAGTGGGTGATGAGTGTTAATCCACCGAGTTCATGTTAATGAGGGTTTCATCGGCCATACCGTGCCCAAGTTGATGTGGATTTGGATCATGGACACATTTATTCGAAATTTGGATTGAGCTCAACGGAAGTATTCGCGACCGTAGTTGCATGTGTTCCCGGCTATAAATAATTATTAGAGTAATTTTATCGACCAAGAGTTCTAAAAGTAGAATCGATTAAAACGTTAATCCACCGAGTTATATTGATAAAGGTTTCATCGGCCATACCGTGCCTAAGTCGATATGAATTTGGGTCTTGGAATCATTTATCATAGTTGGGTAGAGGTCACTATGTAAATGCTATACTTGTTTTTCAAGTATTAATAAAACGATAAATGTTTTGTTTTCATTATTCCGTTATCACATTGTTCTATTTCCTTACCACAATTCATATACGATATCATTTCGATTTTGATAACGAATCTCCATTAAAACATCGTAACTAAAGACAAAATTTGAATTTGCTTCTAAAACCTCAAACGAACCATTGCTAAGGATCTCTTGTAAAGAGTATAGATAAAAGTTATTCATTATCAAACAGGTTTTTGATTTTTGATTAACACATCTACTTACAATGGATTGTTTTTCATGTACTTAAATGAATTAAGTACATTAAAGCGATAAATTGTTTTGGTAATTAGTTTTGCCAAGAATTCGTATTTGACCAAAATAACGCAACCACTTCAATGAAAGTTTTAAGACTAAAACGAACGAATGAAGAGTAATCTTCATGGATTCAATTTTGCTTCTCAAAGCAAAGACTCATTGAAATGAGTGGGAGCATTCTCTTAAACCGTTAAGATGAGGACGAGGTTCAAGAAGTAAAGATTATAATGGAATTGATACAAGGTAATGTTAAAGGTAAAGTTGTTGAGAATGACGATACTAAACCTATCAATCCCAACCGATAAAGTTTCCATTGTCTTAAATGTTGGACACGAGAAAGGAAACTACCCCAAATTATTGAAGAATCAACAAGTTAGTTGTGGGACATTTAATGGGACCTTCTTCTTTAAAAGTGTTTATTTGATTAAACATAAATTATGCTAGTGCCACTTCGTCAATATTAGCAACCAGTGAAGGTTTTCATCATTGTATTCGACACATAAGATGATTAGAATATGACGACTAGCAACAATAATGTTGAGAGATAGAGTAATTGTGTACTCAATCTAGTTTTTGGATTTAAAGTTGTACTTAATTGTGACTATTAAGTGCATAAACTCTAAATAAGAATATAAACTTATTAAGATACAAAAGAGGTTTTCACTTTTGTGACCCTATACACCACGATTTGATGCATGGCCAGCCCATTATCAAGGTGATTATATTCTAAACCAAACTAGAATGATATATCATGTAGATGATGTAAGATTTAAACTGGTAACCCAAGATTAAACCTTAAATTTCGGAATGATGAACGCAAAGAGTTATCGAGTACTCTTGAAACCATTAGATTGTTAATGGTATATGCGTATCTTGTATTCAAAGCAAGATGTCTCGTGCCTTTTGGTTGAAAAGGAGATCGAGGTTGTAAATCATCGATCCAAAATAGGTTGATCATTATCTTTTACCAACGATTTAAGTTGACACTAATATGTTCACTTAATAAGGTAAATAGAGAAATCTTTGAAGAATTTCAAAGAGGTCAAGGAATCACGATTTAGTCGTGATAGGGATTATCAAAGTGAAAACTTTGATATAAGCCAAATGAATTGTGATATAGTATCACAAATTAATCTCTCTTAACACGCATTATGGGATAATGTATGATTGGATAAGAATTCAAACGCTATTCGATAAGGTTTGGACTTCGATCAAGTTACTTTGAGTTACTTGATCCTTTTGGGGATTTTATCATTTTTGTCTAAATTATTTTTCCACTAAATCGAATCATATGAGATATGAAATAGTAATGGTACCATGTTTGTAAGTTTTCACAAGAAACAAATGCTCATTTTTCCCTCTTCAATTACCACGAGTACGACGGGTTTGCGGCTCGTGAAGCTGTCTTTCTAAAATACAAGTTTATTTTTAGAAGACAGAGTGGGAGAAATTATTCAAGAGCCACAAATAATGCCACAAAGAATGTTATGTCGCAAGAGAAACTGGTCTTTCTTGGCTACATGAGACGTTTTGTGTAAGACGTTGTTTCTTCAAAACCTAGGAGGTTAAAATTCGTCACTTGTTAAAAATGATGAATTCATGCTACTTTTAAGAAAGTAAAGAGCTTATAACTTACAAAAGAAATTGTTTGATTCAAGTTGATTACTTCTGGAAAGTAATCGACAAAGGACTTACATAAGAGTGTTTAAGTCACAACTCAATACAAGGCTTAGAGCCATGAAAATCCGAAATAAAAGGCTTGATTAGTGACAAAGGGTTTTGCACTAATAAAGAGATATTTCATAACAAGATTAGTAGCAAAGGGTTTTGCACTAATTGAAATGCTTAAGTCTATTTGGATCTTCTTAGGGATTGTGTTTCATTATGAGGTTATGAAATACACAGCAAGTGAATCTAAAACCCACTTCTTCAATAGAAGCAATGTATTCAATACATGTCATAAGTTTTATAGATTCTTGCAATCCTAAGATAATGTGAAACTTAAGAGAGGATCTTAAGTAGGACATCAATGAGTTGGAATCAACATTTTGATCATGAGATAAAACATTTCTCGATAAGTCGAGAAGTTGTGTTTATACATGAAGTTTAGTGGGAGTTACGGAAATTTTAATTAGTCCGATATGTGGATGACATATTGATCATTGAGAATGCTTTAAGACTTTTGGAGTATTATAATACATCTTGAATATCCGGATTTATGAAGATAAATCCACATGATATTAGCGTCAGTAAGAAGTCTTACGTTGATAAGATTCATGACTAGTTCAATTAAATTGAACATATTTGATTGATTTCATTTGCTTCCGCTGCCGAATCAATTAAAAGAAATGATGTATAACACTTCATATGCTTTGAGTATGATGAATTGTTTTCAAAATCGAATTTAAGTAATCTTTATCAAGTAAGCCATAAAGATTACCCTTACGTGCTTGTAGAAGCATTAAGGCTATGATGCAAAGTGTTTATGATGCAATTTTGTGTAAAGGTGTTACACAAGTGACAATTGACAATTGAGATTGCGCATGGTTCCCGACAAAACCATAATCAAAACACATTAGGATGGTTAAGATACCACTGTGGCAATGTTAATTAAGAAGTAGATTTTCTAGAATCGTCTAGGCAATAAAGAACAATGAGAGATTTATAACGGAAATTGAGTACACTTGCAATCATGAGATGTGCAAGAAGGATGAGTCCTGCACGCTGTGAAAACAGTGGGAGTTATTCTAAGGCTAGAGGACCTATGTCTTGATTGGATCTCGACATATACTCAGAAAGTTTTGTGATGCAAATGTATACATTACAAAGGAAAACGAGTATGTAGTGAGGTTGAGTAAGGTACAAGAAATTGATAAAACATACTAACCAAAGCCTTCTCAAAGGCTAAACATGATGAGTCATGTCATTTCAATTGAATTGAAATGAACAACTACGTACAAGATCAAATTAGATTATAGAACATGAAATAGTAATCAGGCATTGACTATTCATATGTGATAATCGCATTTGTCGTTCGAGTTTTACTTTAAAACTCTTTTATTATACTTTGTTACATCCAAACGGGTTGTAGAGACAATTGAACCCCGTTAAAGTGAACACGGATTAGCATTGTATTCGCCCATAGTCACTTACATGAGGTGACGTCTCGAAGTGACTAGAGTGAGATGCGATTGATGGCAAGTTCAAGTGCCATACAGTCATGTGAGATGACTAGTCGATCACATAGGCAGACTGTTAGGAACACTTTGTCGGGCAGTGACCGCTTATAGAGTTCTGGCAAATTTATAAAGCCTGGTCGTGGCGAGAGCTACTATAGTATTCTAATGAGTCGATTCTTTGACTAAAGACTGTTCACCTAAGATGGCACAGTTTTAGATTAACTTTGATTTGTGTTACTACGACCTTCGTAAATGGGGTCAAATGGGCATATTTTGGGTTATGATGGCTGTGGCTAGTCGAAGGGAATAAGTGCAATAGAATTGTCCACCCCTTGTCGGGTTAAAACAATATCTCAGGGCCACTCGAGGAGTAATGAACTGGAAATGCGTGGCCACGCTCGGAAGGTATCCATGGTGGATAGATTCCGGTCAATCAGTTATTCTCCAGATCGAGGAAACCACTCTCGATATGATCACTTGCAAGTACGACCCGAAAGACACCTTGCATTGAGTAGGAGATAGTAATAGGACAAGAGAATTGGTGACGCACACTTGTCGAGGACAAGTGGGAGATTGTTGGGAAATGTGTCCTCAACAATAGTGCGATCACATGATTTAAATATCATTATTAAATCTCATTTCAAGAATACGGAAAGGATGATACATTACATATATAGTCAACTGGTCCACACATATCGATAATGATTGGCTGGCTAGAGTTTGACATTACTGTCGTGCGACGGTGGTGATCAGTTGATCCCTTGAGGTCACACCTAAAGGACTATTCCCTTAATTAAAAAGGTTAATTAATTGTATACCGATACAGATTAATTAATTCCTTAAAAAATTGAACAAATTCAATTTGTGAGAGAGAATATTGATATCTTATTGTAATGGGATTAAATAAGATTTATTTTAGTAAATAAAATGCTTTATTACTAAAATTGTTTATTGTTTGAGAAACAATAAAGATAAGAATGAATGGTTGATTATAATTACAAGACATTGTGAATTATAATTATATGACCCATTTTATTTACGTGATCAAGTATCACTAGTCAATTTGTTGAAAGTAACTTAATTAATTCATAAAATGATATTTATGTGATAAATATGCATTAAATTAATTAATAACATGTATCATACTACATGTGACATATTGTGTGACAAATGACAAATTGACAAAATAAAATGGTAGTCCATTTTATGTATATGGACCGAAAATGGAGGGTGTGTTAGTGGGTTTTGGTTGTTTTATTTTATTTGATAAAATAAACATAATGATGCCTACCTACTACTAGTCTTACACATCTTACACACCTACTATTTTTGAGAAGAGTAAAAGAAAAAGAAATGATGCCATTTTAGGCTCCTCCAACCGTGACACTCCCTCTTAATTGAGTAGTGTTGGTTCTTTTCTTTTTCTTATACTACCATTCAATTAACATGCAAAATGTTCATGTATATTCTCTCTTCTCTCTCCTTAATATTCATCAAAAAGATGAGTATTTGATTCAAATTGTTCATATAAATTACTAAGATTACTAGAAGTAGTATATGAGTATTAGTAATAGATTTTAAGGTAAACTACATTACAAACATCTAGTACATGTTTATTTGTGGGATTAAGGGATTGTCTTGGGTGCTACTAATTGGAGAATCTCTACTTTGGCATTTTTGTATGTTCATCCATTATTGGAAAGCTCAAGAACAAGAGAGAAAGGTGATCTCTCTTGTGCCCATAAACCGAAAATCCATATGTAAGAATAATGCTTCTTCCTTATTTTGTTTTAAAGTTTGCATGCATAAGATCAATCTTTAATTTTATGACAAATTAATTTTATGACATATATGAGTATGTTAGTATATATAGATCTATATTTCTTTCAAAACCATCCTTAAGACATAAAAATACATTGTTCATGGGAGTTTTAAGAGAAGTTGGAAAATTTCACCCAAGTTTTTAAGACAAAATTGGTTTCATTTTGGGACCACATACTACCTTATCAACCAAGATAGTGGTCTTATAAGGCAAATAAACAAAGTTTTACTTATGAAAAATCTAAATTTGGGCATTACATACCTATATTTCGAAAATTTAAGATAAAGTTTTAAGACGAAATTTTCACATATTAAACAAGATCCATCCATAACAACAAAGGTTAAGCCTTTGTTGTCCAATTAGACACAACAAAAAGCACCAAAATCCCATTATTGACTCAAGAACACCATTTTCGAGTTCATTAATGGTGGACAAAATTTCATCACAAAAATTTGATTTTTATCAACAATAATGGTGTAAAAAGCTTACTAGTATCATGAATTAAGTAAAATGGACAACTAATTAACAAAACTCAAATGATTCAAGAGTAGATCTAAAGAAAACTCAAATTGGGGAAAAGATGGAAGAGGATGAATAAGCTTACCTTGACAAATTACTGGAACTGGGTGAAAAAAGTGGAGTAATGGAATGAATTCCAAGCAAAATGGAACAACAATGGAGGTTTTTAGGGAATTTTGGTGAGGAGAGAGATGAAGAGATGAAGATATGAAGATAAGAATGAAAAATGGAGGAGATAAGGGCTTTTAGTCGAGTAGCCCAACCCGTGTGAACTCACTCGGTCGAGTGCCGAGTGTACTCGGTCGAGTACGACTCTACTCGGTCGAGTGGAAGTCCCACTCGGTTGAGTGACGGGTTTTTCAAGAATGTATTACCTCCTGAAATTGGGTCCACTCGGTCGAGTCAAGGGTCCACTCGGTCGAGTTGGTACTCGCACTCGGTCAAGTGATTCCGTTGGGTCCAAATTCTCAATAAAGCCTTATCGATGGATTTTCTACAAGACAATACGAAGTTTGGGAGTCCACCGTCTATCGGTGACTCGTCCCGAGTTAGCTCATGCGACATCAAGATCGCCGTTTCTTATCTACTACATTCATACTCACACTTACTCTACCAAAAATAATCTCAAATAATATACTAGCGGTAACACTATCAAGCATTAGATAAATACACTGTATGAATTAAAAGAAGGGAATTATCATCTTTCAAAAAGGTGTCACGACATGTAAATCTACTCATCAAATTTTCCGTATCTTACCATACACATGTGAAACTCATAACATGCAAGAGTCTATCACAAACCATATCATTCATATAATCACATAACATTGTCTATATCGTTCACTATTAGTTGTAACCACCCACGTAGTGACCAACCGAGGCAATAGGCACTAGTTTTGATATGAGGGTGCCCACTCATCCAAAACCTATCTCCTATTGTACTCATGTCGGATAGGTTTTATTAGACACACATAGGTTCATTTTGGTTCATTTGTTTAGGTTCCAAAATCGAAACTCTGATACCACTTTGTAACACCCCTACTCACCCGGCCAAAGTAATTGGGAGATGTTACCATCTCGGTTTCCCGAGGCGGTGAAATCGGAATTGCAATTAAGAAACAGTTATCATAAATAAAGTATTTAGTGAATTACATAACCATAAAAGAATAAATGAAAGAATACAACTCATGACTACTATACTAATCTAATCAACTCTGCTTGACTCGAATGTCACCATGGCTCGTCCCTTCTCCCGCATGCTACCAAAGCTAACCTGTAAATAAATGCTCCCCATATGATCGTAAATATCATATGGATCGACACAGGACACCCCAAAAACAGGTGACATTTACACAGACATGCAAACATCAGTTTCAATACATAAACATAAGACATGACTCGATAAGTAGAGATGCGACATAATAATTATGTGAATGAGACTCGAATATGCAATCATCGTACCGGTACCAGGACACGCCCAGACCTACCCATAACCATCGGTGTCAGGGACATGCCCATGACACCACAACTCGCACAAAGGTACCGGGACACGCCCAGACTTACCGGGTCCGGAAGCCAACCAGATCCTCTGCCAGATGTCGTGCCTCAACCACACGGGTCCCCCCGTGACTCAAGCCATTAATGTGCACATCCCCCTTGGAGTGGGAAGCTCCAAGGGGCAACCCAAGCGCAAGACGGTTTCCCAACCGTCTTACGTCTCCTCAACAATCAAGTACCACCACCAAAGACTTCCAACACAATACAACCACAACCATACATGATAAATGGAAGAACAACATTTAACATATGACTAATTCATGAATTCAATCCCACATACATACTAATCGACTCATGAATGTACTAGCAAGGAAAGATACCCAAATATGCATACCCAATGTCGGATAACCTACCTTTTCGCATTCTTCCCAAGCTACTTGATTCCGACTCGACTCTGTCTTATAAAATCGTCTCATTAGACCGTCTCACCCTAAACAAATCATACAACGCTATCACAATACGTTCTACACCATAATAATATGAAACCATTTGTTAATAGTCACTAATTACTCATATTTCATAAGCTAAATACTAATTAATCTCTCTTAGTAAACCCTAATTCGACATTAACATAAGACAACGAGAAAAAGGTGAGATTTTGACTTATAAAGGTAGATTGGGGATTAGGAGAGGTGTTCCAACATCAATCCAAGCTTGAAGGCCAAGGAGAAGTGTAGATACCTCATTTCTACACCTCCCGCCAACCACCGAGTGATGATTGGGCCGCATGTTTGATATGCGGAACGATTTATGACAGTCCGTAAGTTCATCGTCAAGTGATAGCTCAAACACTCAAGTCAACCCCTGGGTCGTCATCTACGCACTGATACGGTTTGACAGTAATTAGAGTTCATTTGGAGTCCGGGTCAAAAACCGCTTCATTTTCTAAAAACCGTTTAAATGCTGAGTCGGAATATTTCGGAATGTTTTAGAATTCTCTAGATATTTATTCCTAATTAAAATTAATATTTTAAGTAAATATCTATCGTAATATTGTGTTTCATGGAATAAGGAAGTGTAAATCTACCGAAATTCCATAATAAAACGCGGAAATCTTTCTTGCAAATGAGGAAACTTCTGGGGAAACGACGCAGCAACTGCTGCACCTCTTCAAAGGATCGCAGTAGTTGCTGCGCCTCTTCTCCAGCCCTCTTTTCGCATTTTTCGGAATATTTTCGAGATTTGTTTCCATATCCGTGTCATTCCTAAACTCTTCCATATGTTTAGTATAAATAGAGACCTTCGGCCTCCATATTTGGCACGCGAGTGTTCCGCCCTTTCTCTCTCTCTCTCTCTCTCTCTCTCTCTCTCTCTCTCTCTCTCTCTCTCTCTCTCTCTCTCTCTCTCTCTCTCTCTTTTCATTCTAGACTACGCTATTGCCTTTCGATGCCTACATGCTTGATCAATCGACCACTTAAGCTCAAATCATTCTGAGTCCCAGTCACGTTGCATAGACCGACCAACTTGACCAACTCCACCTTTAATCAACCTAATCAATCTAATAAGTCCTCTAACGAGGGCACTTTCCACGCATATTCGAGTCGAGCAATCACTAAACGATAACTTTAGTCAATCTTGTTTCTTCAAACATGTAAGTCTGAGGGTGTAAATTCCATTTTATTATTGTACTTTTATTTTGTATCAATTAATGTAAATCTATATCAAGAGCACGTTCAAAAACCGATTAAAAATCCACCTTTGAAAGCCATTTTTACGAAACAGCAGAGGTCAAACGTCGAGAAGAAACGCAGCAGTAGCTGCGCTTTCAGGAAGGATCGCAGACTTGCTGCGCCTCTTCCAGAGGCTGCCCGCTGCTCCAGCTCTTCTTCTTCTTCCTCGGCTTCCTGCAAGTTTCCTTCTTTTCTTATTCGTTCATTTTCCTTCGTTCTTTTTGTTATTTCAGTACATAAATCTTATTTTAACAATTCCCTTTTAATTACAATGCTTAATTCGTCCTTAATTCCGAGTTGACTAAAGTTAATATTTTGGTATTGATTATTAATTATTGATTATGTTGGTATTGATTATGAAAAATTGGATTCAAGTTGGTAGTGTTTATCAATTTACCCTTTATAAAATATACAGGTTATATACACATTTATTTATTTATTCTCAAATAAATGTTGTATACTTTAAAAATACTTTAAAGTAAAACCGTAAAAGTAAGATTTGAAAAAAGTTAATCTTCTTTTATGTAAAATATTAAATGTCATAGCTAGATTAGGTATATTATTTTTCCTTCAATTAACAATAAGAAAATATACAAACAGACCGTGCGAAGCACGGGATACTACCTAGTTGTCACCTATTTCCAGGGTGGCCTGTGTCGATCCATATGATATTTCCGATCAAATGGGGAATAGGTTAAATACAGGTTTGCTTGTTGACGTGATCGGGATCCGGGCCACGCTACGGACTTTAGAGTAGAGTACATAGACACTAGGTAGATGACGTAGTCATAGACGAGTTGTATTTCATTTATTCATTAGTTTATGTTTGTAATAACTAAACTTGTCATTTATTCAATGAAGTTCTTAATTGTAATTCCGATTTCACTGCCTCGGGAAACCGAGACGGTAACATTCCCCTAATTATCTTGGTCGAGTAAGAAGGGGGTGTTACAGAACCAAACACTGACTCCCTTTTTAATGACCCCTTTTGCCTCATGAAAGGTCCTCCATATGTACGGAGGGTGGTGTCCTAAGTTAACATCGATAGGGTTCGACTCGGGATATTACCCTGCCTTCATAAATTTGATATCAATGGTATGTGGTTGCCTCAAAAGTCCCCACAATTGTTTCGCAAACATAGCTAAGTTAAAAGTTTCGAGGTATGTAGCAGAATCTCATTCCTCCCTCTCCCTAGCTTACTTTTTCAAAGTTTTTCTAAATAATGTTAATCAACACGAGATGTTACAAGATTGTCATGGAAAAAATGTCTTGTGCGTTGGCAAAGAAAGGAACATAAAAAACCATTGCTCATAGCCATTCGTAGTGGCATTTGTTCGAAAGTATACACGCCTCTACTAAGAGATAAAAGCATATTCTGTCATTGTAAAAGTTGATTTTTCCAAATTTGTCATTATAGACATTTTGTTTATATTATTGCCACTATACAATAGATATTACTCCATTTGTTGTCATCCCTTACACTATTAACCTGCTATAGCAGTAAACCTATTTTTCTAGTTTTTTCAAAACAAAGAAAGTTGCAATTTAAAATATTGTTTTCTTTTGCTATTTTATATGTTGTATGAATGTATTATAATTTGTGTCTTCTTTTACTTACAAAATATAATGACTTGATATGATTTCCATTTTTCGATTAAAATACATTCGATACTAGAAATTTGGCTATTACAACACTTTTCATGCAACAATGTTTTTTTAAAAGTATTGCATTGCGAACATTCAAAACAACACTTTTAAATAAGTGTTGCATACTTTACGAATGGAACACAGTGTTAAATGTTTTGCACTATAAGCATGTCTTGTATGCGACCGTTGCATGATGTAATAGATAAAAAGTGACAGTTTCATGATAAAAAAAATACTTTTATTATTAAAAGAGTGACCAAGTTTTATTCATTTTAACAATTTATCGTCTTCTTTTGTTTGAATGTATATGCGAGTTAACATTCAAACGATATTAGAAAAAAGGATCAATTGTTGAACACTACTTTATAAATACAATGTTTTGCATACTACTACCTTTTATTCAGTTTTTTTGTGTAACACTCCCTTGAAAATATGTCTTGATGTTAAAACACTACCAAAATGCAATTTCAGGCGAAAAAAAGTCAAAATCCGGCATAAGCCATCGTAGGATGTGACTGAAATTTGTTTACCTTAAACCCAACCTATTTGCGTCTACTTTTTTTTCCCCTTTTCATGTTTCCTTCCAAATTTCTTTATTCATTATAAATCTCTCCTTCTTTCTCTTCTATTAATTATCCCTCTTCGTTGTCTCTCTTATTAGTCAAATATCACTTTCCCAAATCTTGTACAATAAAACATGGACAATAATTATATCACAAAATCTCATTATAGACGGCACATATCCGCCTATAACTAAAGACGGGCCAAGTGACCACCCCCACAACCACCAATACTAAACCGACGATGATGACCACCCCTTGGCGCCGACAAAGCTCTGACGACAACCTCAGCCACACCACAACACAAAAGCGAAAAACCACCAGCATTGTTTCAAACCCAGATCTAACGACAACCTCTGACGAAGCTAGCCCTTGTTTCGAACCCAGATATCGTGGTGGTGGTTATTGGTGTCGGTAGCATTGTTGTCGTTATTGTGGTTGTTGTTGTTGGTGGTGGTGAGGTGGCTGGTTGTCGGTGACGGTTGTGATGTTTGATGAAGGGATTGTGGTAAATTTTCAGATCTATATCTTTAGATCTCCTTTTCTATTTTTTTGGGTGGTTGCAGATGTGGGGCTCGGGTGTTAGTTATTTAGACCATATTAGACTGATCTTATGATGTCAAAATTACTAACTAATTTTATGTAGTGGTCTAAATCTACATGCATGAAAAGATAAATAACATAAAGATGGTATAGAACCATCTTAAGAGAGATTTCCTTACATTGATGGTGGAAATATATATGGGAACAACTAAAAGACTCCTTCTTTTAGTTGTTCTTGTGCTAATAGATTGTGGATGATCCTCCAATACCCAAATTACCAACTTAGGTAATCTCCTTTTGGTGGCATCCAAGACAATCCCAAAAGACTACTAAAATTACTAACTAGATAATAGTAGTAGCAACCTTGTATTATGTAATATTATTACACTAATAATATTAGTTAATATGTATTATAATGTGTGATTTGTGATTTTTTATTTGATTATATGATCAACAAATTGATCAAATTTTGATGAGGAAAAATAAGAAAATAAGTCTCCTTTTCAGCTCAACAAGAACCGATCAAGAGGAAGAAAGAAGGGTGAATTTTTTGACTTAAAATTAACCCATGCAAATGTTTAAGAGGTGGTATTTATAGACATCTCAAATGTAAACAAATGAGAGGAACATTACATGTGATTTATTTCACAAAAATGTTGACAAATGGTGGTCTTTAAAGACCTTAAAGAAACCGGTCCAAATGGACCCTATTTGGTCCATTTTGATTTCCGACATTTGTCCCACAAATGCTTATAAGTCTTATATTTAAATATCCTATATAATATTAATTTGATTATTTAACACTTAAATAATACAAATTAACAAATAATGATCACTTAACATTTAGGTAATTATTAGACCATTTTATCAACATAAAATGTGTCTCATGATCCCTTATTAGCTAATTTTACAACCTCTTGTAAATTTAAATAGCTAATTACCTCCGCCTCAAAGCATAAATACATGCCGTATAAATTTAATTAATTAACTATTAATTATTAAATTTCAATTAACATTTATTAATTAATTATTGAATAATTAAATAATAAATCCCCTTGGCCCGAAGTCGCAACTCGTCATCAAATAATAAACTCACATGACTTATTAAAAGTCAATAAAATAAGGATTTAATTAATTTGTATCTCATACAAATAATTAGTTTTTCCATTTGGGCATCATCCTATAGGTGTGACCTAAAGGGATCACCTGATCACCGCCTTCACACGACAGTAATGTCAAACTCTAGTCATCCAATCATTACCGATTAACGATGACCGGCTGACAAATAAATAAATAAATCCTTGATATTCTTTTAACGAGATTTAATGTGTAAACGCACTTATTGTGGAGGACACTACTCCAACAATCTCCCACTTGTCCAACACAAGTGTGCGTTACCAATTCTCTTGTCCAATAATATCTCCCACTTAATGCAAGATGTCAGGTCTTTCTTGCACGTGATCATATCATAAAGTGGTTTCCTCGATCAGGAGAATGACTGTCAGACCGGATAATCTACTACAGATCTCATCCGAGCGTGGCCACGCATTTCCAGTCACCTCTCCTCGAGTGGCCTTGAGATAAAATATGACATGGGTGGACAATCCTGTTGACCTATTTTCTTTGTTCGATACAGATCACAATGACTCAGTAAATGCTCATCGGCCTCCTTTTACGGCGCGACCTAGAACAAAAACCTAAGCCACCGGAAAACCGTACCAACTCAGACAAATAGTCACCAGTCTAAAGAATTGACTCGAAGGAATAAATAGAAATCCTCGCCATGACCCAGCAACAAAAGAACTCTACAAACGGTCACTGTCCGACAAATCGTTTCACAATCTGTCTATGTAATCGATCAGCCATCATTATGCCCATATGACAGTCGAACTTGTCATCTATCGCTTTACAATCTAGTCACTCCGAGACGTCACCTCATTAAGTAACTAGGGACAAAATACAATGTTAATCCAGTTCACTTTAATAGGGTTCGACGTTGTCACTACAACCTATTTAGACAAAATAAAGTATATAAATTCAGATATAAAAACTGAATACAACGATAAATGTAATTATCATATATGAAATAATAAATTCAATATCTTAATTATTACATATCATATAATTTACAACAGTTCTGACATTCGTCTCAATCCCATCGAAACTACATGACTATTATGTTTAGCTTGAGACAATGGCTTGGTTAAAGGATCAGCGATGTTGTCAGCTGTCCCAACCTTACATAATGTAATTCCTTCCTCTCAATTAAATCTCTAATTACATGAAATTTCCTAAGTACGTGTCTAGACTTGTTACTAGACTTGGGCTCTTTTGCTTGAAAAATTGCCCCACCGTTATCACAATACCAAGTGATAGGATCCTCGGCGGTCGGAACTACTTTCAGTCCCTCTAAAAATTGCCTAATCCAAACAGCTTCCTTTGCAGCTTCAGAGGCTGCAATGTACTCAGCTTCCGTTGTAGAATCAGTAGTCACAAACTCCTTAAAACTCCTCCAGCAAACCGCCCCTCCGTTCAACAAAAAGACAAAATCAACCTGAGATTTCAAATCATCCCTATCGGTTTGGAAACTGGCATCCGTATAACCTCTTATACGTAATTCAGATTCTCCTCCAAACACTAAGAATGAATCCTTAGTCCTTCTCAAGTACTTCAGAATATTCTTGACGGCTATCCAGTGACTCTCATCTGGATTTTTCTGATAACGACTCGTCATACTCAAACCAAACGAGACGTCAGGACGAGAACACATCATAACATACATAATCGATCCAACAGCGGAAGCATAGGGAATCAATTTCATGCGTTCAATATCCTTAGCCTCAGTAGGACCCTGTGATTTACTCAAAGTAATCCCACTGCCTATAGGTAGAAAACCTCTCTTGGACTTTTTCATATTGAATCGGTCAAGAATTTTATCGATATAGGCTTCTTGACTCAAAGCTAATATCCTTTTGGATCTATCCCTATAGATCCGGATACCCAAGATGCGCTGAGCTTCTCCCAAATCTTTCATTTGGAAGTGATTTCCTAACCACTTCTTGACAGAAGCAAGCATATCTACATCATTCCCAATGAGTAATATGTCGTCCACATAAAGAAGTAAGAAAACAACTTTACTCCCACTAAACTTCATGTATAAACATGGTTCCTCAACACACCGAGAAAAACCATTCTGTTTAATAACATGATCAAAACGATGATTCCAACTCCTTGACGCTTGCTTAAGATCATAAATGGATCTCTTAAGTTTGCATACTTTGTTAGGATTTTTAGGATCCACAAAACCTTCAGGTTGTATCATAAACACTTCCTCTTCCAGAAACCCGTTCAGGAAGGCGGTTTTAACATCCATTTGCCATATCTCATAATCATGAAATGCAGCAATCGCTAACAATATCCGAATAGATCAAAGCATAGCAACTGGTGCAAAAGTTTCATCATAGTGTAAACCATGAACCTGGGTGAAACCTTTTGCCACCAATCTAGCTTTGTAGACATCTTTATGTCCATCCATGCCGATTTTAATCTTAAATATCCACTTACACTGAAGAGGTCGAACATCTTTAGGTAAGTCAACCAGGTCCCATACCTGATTTTCGTACATGGAATCCATCTCGGATTGCATGGCTTCGAGTCATAGCTTAGAATCAGAACTAGTAATAGCTGCTTTGTAGGCCTTAGGTTCATCACTTTCCAAAAGTAAAACCTCATAGTCACCATCTTCCTCGATAACACCAAGGTATCTACAGGCTGGCGACTAACCCTCTCTGACCTCCTAGGTTTAGAAGGAACAATAACCGATTCTGATGTAGAAGGAACATCTTCTTGTACTGTCACATCAGTTTGTGGCTCTTGAACTTCATCAAGTTCAAATTTTCTCCCACTCTGTCTTCTAGAAATAAACTCTTTTTCTAGAAAGACAGTTTCACGAGCCACAAACACTTTGTTCTCGTTACTATTGTAGAAGTAATATCCACAAGTTTCCTTAGGGTAGCCTACAAAAATAAATTTGTCAGAACGAGGTGCAAGCTTATCGTCAGACTTGCTCTTGACATAAGCATCACAACCCCATACTTTTATGTATCGCAAATTCGGGACCTTCCCTTTCCATACCTCATATGGAGTTTTGTCAGTTTATTTAGTGGGACTTTGATTAAGTGAGCGTATAGCAGATAAAATGGCAAAACCCCAAAGTGACTTAGGTAACCCAGTTTGACTCATAATTGATCGGACCATATCTAATAAAGTTCGATTCCTCTTTTCAGCCATACCATTCAATTGTGGTGTGCCAGGAGGAGTTAACTGAGATACAATACCGCAGTCTTTAAGATGATCTCTAAAGTCATTGCTTAAATACTCCCCACCACGATCTGATCGTAATGTTTTAATCTTCTTATTTAATTGGTTTTCTAATTCATTCTGAAACTCTTTGAACTTGTTAAAAGCTTCACTTTTATACTTCATTAAGTAGATATACCCATATATACTCATGTCATCGGTAAAAGTAATGAAATAGTCATAATTACCTCTAGCAGTGACTGTCATTGGACCACACACATCGGTGTGTATTAAACCCAACAACTCACTAGCTCGAGATCCTTTTCCTAGAAAAGGTGCACGAGTCATCTTGCCAAGAAGACAAGATTCGCATGTACCAAATGATTCGAAATCAAAAGGTTTAATTATACCAGTCGACACTAGTCTTTTAATGTGTTTCTCGTTAATATGTCCTAATCGACAATGCCATAAATAAGACTAATCGGGATCACTTGTTTTGAGTCTTTTATTATCTAAATGATAAACATCGTTGCCAGTGTCTAGAATATAAATACCATTGATTGAAATAGCTTGGCTATATACAATCCCATTAAGGGAAAAAGTACAACACTTGTCTTTTATAACAAAAGAAAAACCTTCTGTGTCTAACACAGATACTGATATTATATTCCTAGACAACGTCGGTACAAAATAAAAATTTTTAAGAAACAACTGCAACCCCGAAGCTAAATTAATAACATAGGTTCCTACTGAGACGGCAGCTACTTTAGATCCGTTTCCCATTCGGAGATCAACATCACCCTTGTTTAGCTTTCTTATGCTTTTTAGGCCCTGCAAATGATTGCACAAGTGAGAACCACAACCAGTATCTAATACCCAAGTTGTATTTGAAGCATAATTTATGTCTATCATAAAAGATTCGGCTGAGAAATTACATGTTGGCTTCACAATGCCAGCTTTAATGTCATCCAAGTATTTTGTGCGATTACGCCTCCAATGTCCCTTGTTATTACAATAATTACAAGTATCTTTAATAGGATTACCTTTCTTAGGCTTAGGCTTGGTAGAGCAACTCGCAATTGCTTTACCTTTGCCCTCCACCTGTACGGGCTTCTTACCTGCGTTCCTCTTAAACTGCTTCTTCCCCTTCACATTTATCACAAGTACATCCCTCCTCATACTCCCACTCAATCCCATGTCCTTCTTTGCTTGCACAAGCAGAGAATGGAGCTCATGTAAACTTTTTCTCATATTCGTCATATTATAATTTACCCTAAATTGGGTAAATCCTTTAACGTGAGAGAGAGAGTGGAGCACTCGGTCCACCACAAGCTCGTCAGGAATCTTACATCCCAACCCCTCTAGAGTTTTCACGTACTCAATCATTTTAAGTACGTGTGAACTCACAGGTTGACCATCTTTGTGGTTAGCCTCAAAGAAACGAACTGCGGTGTCATACTGAATTATCCTCGGGTCTTGAGAAAACAAAGTAGAAAGCCTTGAGAATACTTCATGAGCATTGCGGAACTTGACACATTGCCTTTGTAAGGCAGGATCCATTGAAAAAATCAAAACATTTTTAATTGCAGCAGATTCCTTTTGATAATCATTAAAAGCCTCCGTTACATCGGCAGTGGCCCTAGAACTAGGCGAAGGGGGAGAGGGATCGACAAGGTAGCGTAATTTGCCATCACCTGCGGCAGCTAATCGAAGTTGTTCCTCCCAATCTTTAAAATTACTACCGTCGGCTTTTAATACATATTTGTTCATAAAAGAACGAAGCCATGAATCTCTAACTATTGTAACGGTTTGACTAGTAGAAGTCATCGTGATTACTACAAAGGAAATAAAAGGAAAGATTAACATTTATCGTTTAAATATTTTAACTTGTGAAACTATTTTAACAAGTTCCCATTTATATAATGATCTCGCACTGAATTATATAAATGATTCCAAGATCCAATTTTTATATAAACACGGGCATGGTGGACCGATTCAACCCGTATTTATATAAATTTGGTGAGTCAACAACTTTGACTGATTCTACTATTAGAACTCTTGGTTGACGGATTTTCTTAAAATCTATCATTTAGCCCCATAAATAAATATGGGCACGGTGGACCGATTCAACCCCTATTTATACTTACCCAACGTAAAAAGAGTGTACCTCGGTGATCCGAACCTACCTCTAATGAAGAAGGGATTCATAGGTGTTATTATTTGGTAAGGCTAATCTCAAATTTCAATCAAAGGTGAGAGATCTAATCAATTTAATTGTCTATCACTTTTAAGTGAACAAAATTGGTGAATGCTAGACAATTAAATTGATAACAACAAAATAAAACATGTAGTGACGATTTGGCGTGAATGCATAAATATAAGACAACAAATCCTAATATGGCCACCTAGTTAATCTAATTAACTATTACACTTTGGAAACTAACTCCTTGGTCCCTAGAATCTTCATAAAAAAGCGGCCTCCTTCTTTAGGATTTCGAAACGCCTTTATGAAAACGACGTCTTCATGAAAACCCCGTCTTTAGATGCTTCATTTAACTACTAATAATTAAATTACATAACAATTTACTATTATACAATTTGTAACAAAAATAAAAATAAAAAACTTTTAATTAATTACAAATTGGGCGATACGAAATCGTAATTAATTACAAAACAAGTCGATATTCCCTTACATTAGGGGAAATACCAACTTCTACATATGGCTATATTAGGAAAAATTACATAATTAAAATACTAAAAACCCGTCATCCAAATGAATAATAAAAATGCATTATATAAAATGACATGCCAAATCGTTTAACTTACCAACAACGATCATTTGAGCTTGCTTTGACGGAATTTTTACCATTAAAATTCCATAATCAATTCTTAAAATAATTTTAAGATTTACTTATCATACTAATATGGTCTAATATCAAAATAATTATTCTCACTAATTATCTTAAATTTATATGGGATAAAAACATAAATTATAAGAAAAAAGATATAATAATTCCCAATTATTATGGAAAAATTCCATTTAATTAAAAAATTTATGAAAAATTTAATTTTTAGGTTTTGTACATTCTGATCTTTCACCAGAATGACTTGCATGTGAAATGTTTTGGTTTTAAAATTTATTTAAAACAATTTTATAATTTTCTCGGTAAAACGGCAATTTTTACGATTTAATTCTAAATCAAATCATAAAAATTGAAACGACTTTGAAATAAAATTTTGTACATTTTGGAACAATATCCAGGAGCTAAAAATCCAAAAATTTCGAGCCCAAAAAATAAATCAATATTTATTTGTAAAATACCATTATTTACCAATTTTTATCAAATAAAAATCAATAAACATCCTAAATTAATCACATTAATTTAAAGTTTCTATTTTCTTATAAATAGAACATGCATGTGGTTATTTCTAAATAAATATGCATAAAATTAACATGCAACATAATTTAATTAACTCTTTTTAGTGCATTTTTACTCAATTTTATGCCATTTTAAGTCATAAAAAATGATTAAATATTACAAAAATCAAATTTTCGTCCCATATCATTTTAAGACCAGATTATTTACATGCAAGACCATATTATGTGATAAAACTAATTTTAACAACAAAATATCAAATTTTATTAATTATCTCATAAATTACTAAAATCGTCTTAAGACTACATGCATGTATGTAACAATGCTCTGATACCACTTGTTAGTTATTTAGACCATATTAGACTCATCGTATGATATCAAAATTACTAACTAATTTTATGTAGTGGTCTAAATCTACATGCATGCAAAGATAAATAACGTAAAGATGATATAGAACCATCTTAAGAGAGATTTCCTTACATTGATGGTGGAAATATATATGGGCACAACTAAAAGACTCCTTCTTTAAGTTGTTCTTGTGCTAATAGATTGTGGATGATCCTCCAATACCCAAATTACCAACTTAGGTAATCTCCTTTGGTGGCACCCAAAACAATTCCAAAAGACTACTAAAATTACTAACTAGATAATAGTAGTAGTAACCTTGTATTATGTAATAATATTACACTAATAATATTAGTTAATGTGTATTATAATTTGTGATTTTTTATTTGATTATATGATCAACAAATTGATCAAATTTTGATGAGAAAAAAGAAGAAAATAAGTCTCCTTTTAGGCTCAACAAGAACCGGTCAAGAGAAAGAAAGAAGGGTGAATTTTTTGACTTAAAATTAACCCATGTAAATGTTTAAGAGGTGGTATTTATAGACCTCTCAAATGTAAACAAATGAGAGGAACATTACATGTGATTTATTTCACAAAATGTTGACAAATGGTGGTCTTTAAAGACCTTAAAGAAACCGGTCCAAATGGACCCTATTTGGTCAATTTTGATTTCCGATATTTGTCCCACAAATGCTTATAAGTCTTATATTTAAATATCCCATATAATATTAATTTGATTATTTAACACTTAAATAATACAAATTAATAAATAATGACCACTTAACATTTAGGTAATTATCAGACCATTTTATCAACATAAAATGTGTCTCATGATCCCTTATTAGCTAATTTTACAACCTCTTGTAAATTTAAATAGCCAATTACCTCCGCCTCAAAGCATAAATACATGCCGTATAAATTTAATTAATTAACTATTAATTATTAAATTTCAATTAACATTTATTAATTAATTATCGAATAATTAAATAATAAATCCCCTTGGCCCGAGTTCGTAACTCGTCATCAAATAATAAACTCACATGACTTATTAAAAGTCAATAAAACAAGGGTTTAATTTTTTTGTATCTCATACAAATAATTAGTTTTTCCATTTGGGCATCATCCTATAGGTGTGATCTAAAGGGATCAGCTGATCACCGCCGTCACACGACAGTAATGTCAAACTCTAGTCAGCCAATCATTACCGATTAACGATGACCAGCTGACAAATAAATAAATAAATCCCTGATATTCCTTTAACGAGATTTAATGTGTAAACGCACTTATTGTGGAGGACACTACTCCAACATCGGGTGGTGATGTCGAATTTGTGGGGCATTTGTGATGTATTAGGTGAATGGTGATGAAGGATAGGATTTATGAAGAAGGAAGAAGATGACCTGTTGGGCAACCGGTTTTAGCAGGTAAAAAATGAGACGAGATCAATGCAAGTTAAATGATAGGAAAGATCAGATTAATATGGGATAATTAATAGGTTGGATTAAATAGGGAAGAAGAGACTTAAGTTGGATTATTGTCATTTAATAACCCTATAATCAATCGTCCATTTGTCATATCAACCCCCACAAATTATCATTGATTTTTGTATCAAAAATAAAAGTAAATAAATGACCTAACGGAGGGAGTAGATATTTTCAATAGATTTTGGAATTTATGCCTAGGTTGCGCACTTGCGGGATGGAAACTGTAACACCCCCATACTCCAAGTGCCTTACCAGGACCACTCAGGTATAAGGATGCCACCATCTCGGTTACCCGAGGCATGATAATCATAAGACAATGAAGAAACATACTTTATTAAATAAGTTTAAGTGATTACATTATAAAACCAACTATAAGCAAAATACAACTGTTCTCAAACTATAAACCAACTGAAAGGAACTGTCCTAACAAACACAGCGGAAGACTAAAGACTCTGATATGTGATGACTCCATCCCCAACTAGATCCCACGCGTATCCAAGATATACCTGTCAAGCAACTGCTCACCACCCCCGAATGGATCACCACAGTTTTTAAAACATTTAAACGGGGTCAGTACTAATCACACAATTAATATAGATAACAACAATAAGATAAACAGACAGCTGAACTGTCACACACACACACACCACCAACCAATTCCCATCATCTCAATCGACCGTCCTTTGGACCACCCCGCCGATGGGGGACCGCAGCCGTTCCCACCTAAGCCCCGCTCATCATACCGAGCGATAACCCTGTCCCATTAATGTGCACATCCCCTTCCGTGGCGGGTTCCACGAAGGGCGAAACTAGGGCGTGAAGTCACTCCCGCAAGTGACCCCACTCAGCCGAGAACGCATCTCGAGAACCATCAACAGCAATCACAACCACAAATATAGTACAATCATCATATCAAACAACTAACTACAGCACATCACCAATATCCCATTATGGGACTAATACTGAGTAGGAAATCCTACCTGGAAAGCAACACAATCATCGACGATCTAGCAAATTTGTCTCAAAACCTCTCCTTTACAAATCCTTCTCCTATCACATAATCACATAATCACAATCTAACCATAACAAATCATAAAAACCCCCAATCCCAAAATTAGGGTTTAACCAAACTTAACAAAACACAATACGAATTATATTAAAAGCTTACCCTCGACGCAAGGAACTCAACGACACGAATAACGACAAGAACCGACCGTCTGAACTCCGGGAATTGCTAAGAATGCGATTAGGAAGATGAACTGGTTGCTTTCTCTCTTAAACAGGGTTTTAGGTTTTGTAAAAGTGATTTAAAACAATGACGACTATGTTTAAATACCTTAATCGCATAATTAACAAAACCCGAGAAAACTCCCCGTAAAACCGGACACTCGATCGAGTACCCAAGGTACTCGATCGAGTACCCCCTTACTCGATCGAGTACCTCAGCTACTCGATCGAGTACCCAACAGGTCAGAAACTATTTTATATCGCAAAACTCCCTTACTCGACAGAGTAAGGCCTACTCGATAGAGTACCCCAAGACTCATAAATACGGAGTATTACAGAAACATCCGTAGTTACCTCGTGGTAGACTAGGTAGCACGGACACTTCTCTTAATCAGTCGTCCCGTGTCCGACACCGTGTCCGACACCGACACTCGTCGGACACACGCCTAAATGTGTCGGACACCTATAAAGCTCTGTCTAACTTTCTACTTTTATAAGGGCACGTGTCCGACGCGTGTCCATGGTATTTTGGCATGTGTCCGACGCGTGTCCATGGTATTTGGATATCATTTGGGGTGAATGATGTTATTTAGACAAGAAATGAGTCGCCGAAAGAGATTAATTAGAATACGAGTTTGGCTGGGAAATGCATATGAGTTCAAATCAAGGCCAAATTTTACTTTCTTTTATTTAAATTTAATATGAAATACTTTTACAAAAATAAAATCGGACGTTTATATATAACTAAAAAATATACTCCCTCCCATCCACTTTATTTTTCTCCCTTTCCTAAAACGGATTATTCAGGTTTTCTTCCCTCTTTTCTTATTTGGAAAGTTTTTATTAATATTATACTCTTTGCTCTCTCCAATCACCAAACCCCACCATATTCTTTATTAATATTTAATCCTAATTATTTCTCTCTCTCTCTCTGCAATTGTAACACTACGGATTTTCATAAGCTAAATACTCGACCGAGTAGAGCCTACTCGACCGAGTAGTGTCAAAGGTGTAGTTTGTTTGGGTTCTGCCGAGGAATACTCGGCCGAGTATGATGAATACTCGACCGAGTAGAGGATACTCGGCCGAGTATGCCCTATACTCGACCGAGTATCCGGTCTGGCGAGTAATATTTCAGCGGGTTGATTCGGAAGTAATTAGAACGATATATATTTCGTTAAGCAGTTTCCTAAACATAATTTACAAAACCTAATCATCGTACGACGCTCTAATCACTCCGAATCTCTCCTCTGTGTGTGTGGATAATCGTAGCAATCGCATTCGATCCTTTATTCCTCCGTCGGTAAGTCTTTATCCCCAAGTTTGTTGATGATTATTCTAGGGTTTGTCTTTGATTATGAATTTGGGGGAAATGGGGTTTTGCAGTTAGTGATTAGAATTATATGATTGTTGTTGTAGGTGACGATGTGGTAATTGTTATGCATTTGTATGATTGATTACAGCGTAGCGGATTGCGAAAAGGTAGGGTTTCTCCTACTCAGTACTGTTAATTGATTGAGATTGCATATGTTTTATAATTGTTGTTATCTGCTGATCATCGGAGGTTGGGTGTTGTGGTGACGGTATTGGTGTGGTTGTCTTTGTGACGATTGTGGTGTTGTGACATTTGTGATCTTGTGTGTGTGATTGTAGTGGAGTCACTTGCGGGAGTGGCTTCACACCCTAGTTCGCCCTCCGTGGAACCCGTCACGGGAGGGGATGTGCACATTAAGGGACAGGGATTGTTAGTCGCTCGTTGATGAGCTGGACTAGGTGGGGATGGGTGCGGTCACCCATGGCGGCGAGGATTACTGTTGCGATGGGTAATCTGCGGGGGCTACACACTTCGGTGTGTAGTCGGTTCTTGTGTGAGATCGATGATCAGCTGGTTGTATTGTTGTTGTCTTATATTGATTGAGTAGTATCGACCCCGTGTTGTTGTTTTGTAAAACTGCGGTGATCCATTCGGGGATGGTGAGCGGATTGTGACAGTAATGCGAGATGTTTAGCTATGGGACGGTCATGGGGAGTCATCACGTCAAGTCTAGCTTCCGTTGTTATGAGTTTAGATGTCTTGGATTTCATTTGTATTGAGACCTTGTACGTTTATTTTGAGTTGGTCCGAGATAGTGTAATCTTTAACTTTTATACTTTAATAAATGTGGTTTGGAATTTGTAACTTTGATATACTAACCTCGGGAAACCGAGATGGTAACAACCTTTCATGCTAGGGTAGTCCTTGGTAAGGTACCTTGGTATGAGGGGGTGTTACAAAGTGGTATCGGAGCCGACGATTCCGGCACCTGAAACAAATGAACCCAATGAACTTAGGGAGTCTAAATAAAATGAACCCGGGAGAGTTGTTTGAGTCGCCGCAAAGACTTGGGAGACGTCCGAAGTCGCATTAAGGCCCTTACGATCTCAAGCCGGTCACATGGGGGAAACTGTTGTATGTTTGAGTCATGTGAGTTTGATATTTATAGTTTGAATCTTGTGCATGGTTGGATGAAATGATGCAAGAAGTGGAATGTGATAGTTGTTGAAAGATGCATCGAGGATTGTTGATGTTAAACTTTGCGCATGAATATGTTGGCATGTTAAGTGTTGGAACATGGTAAAATATGAAAAGTGAATTGTGAAATTGTATCTGGTTGATATTGAGCATGAAGAATGTGATCATGTTACCTGTTTAATACAATGTTGAACATGAAGTATGGTAGTGGTACATGTGCATATGAACATGATGATTTTAATGCTTGATTGTTGGTAGAAGCATGTGATTAAGGTCATGCGTCTATATATGTGAATGTCGTGTTTAATTTTCATGTGAGTATGATAAGAGTTCACTTGTGTATTGGTTTCTTGGAGTTTTGAGTCATTATTGTTTGTTTTATGCATGTTAAAGTTGTTTTGATAAGTAATTTTGATTTGTATACAAACCGATTTTGGAAGGGTTGTCTTAAAACTGTCATAAGTAGAGTTCTGGAAATGATATTGCTGTGATTCCAGGTTGAGGTGATAGCTTGTCCTCTTACGATTCTAACGATAGGTCACACGCCCAAAATGACCAAGTAACGAGTGAGATATGACTGTTTTACGAAAACTGGACGGTCTTGAGAAGCTGGCGATACTCGACCGAGTAGCCCTACTCGGCCGAGTATCTTTTATACTCGACCGAGTATTCCATATTCGGCCGAGTAATCTCTCGTGATAATACTTGTTTAGCGTGCCGGAGTCGTGAACTCGGCCGAGTAGTCTCATACTCGACCGAGTAAGGTCTACTCGGCCGAGTATTCCCAATACTCGACCGAGTAATCCTTCTGCGACAATTGAGTTTGCTTCTGGAGTCGAGAACTCGACCGAGTAATATAGTTACTCGACCGAGTACCTTGTACTCGACCTAGTATGTTATGTACTCGACCGAGTACCTCATTGGGCGGCCACTTTGAGTCGATGGCTATGTTCTTACTTTTGTTTTGAGTCGGTGGCTATGTTCTTACTTTTGTTTTGAGCCGGTGGCTATGTTTTTACATTGTTTTGAGTCGTAGGGTATATACACATGTATGTTTTGAGTCTTAACGCATTCTTTTATATGTGAGACGGTCTTGATACGTAAGTTCTAGGAAGTTATGACATGGAGAATGATGGCTTATGAGGGACATGTGTTGGGTAAGGAAGACATGTGTTAATGTGGTTGTGAAGGATAGTGGAAAAAGAAAAGGGAAGAATGATGAGCTAATCGAGGTAAAGAGCATGTTTTGTGAGATATGATGAGTGATATAGTTGTGTGTTGAGTAATATAAAAGTAAGTGTATATGGGCAAGGGTGATGTAAGTGTAAAGAAGCATGAGAATGAAAGATTGAGATAAGGGATACGAATAGTGGCATATTTGGATGTGTAAGGATTTATTGAGGAAGACAGCTATGATAGAGTTGCTTAAGGATATATGTAATGGAAGGTTGTTGTAAGAAGATAGGAAAGAGAGGTATATAGTGAACTTAAAGGAAGTTATGTCGCGATGTGGATTTGTAGATAGTGGCTAAGTTTGGGAAGTTGGAATATCAAGGGGTGAGCCTAGTGTGTAATTCTTTGGACAAACGGTATGAAGTGAATTTTGGTTTCTAGAAATGCGAAAGGGAGATACGACTAATTGAAGAGTAACTGTTAGTGCGTGGACTTGATGGTGACAAGGGTGAGTGTGAAGCAAGATGAGAGATGATAAATGATAAGAAGAATGATAAGATATTTATATGAATTAATGGAATTAGAGTTGTGGAGCTATGGAGAAATAAACAAATTACTAAAGAGTTAGGTAGAGAGAGGAAGGCGATGAATTATTAATTGGTATTATTGAGTAAAAAAGGGGAAATAAGGATGGAAGTAAGTTGGGAGAATGTTGACCGGAGTTATGGAGCATGAAGGTAAGAAATTATGGAAATGTACGATATCCCCACTAGAGGGTGTGAGTTAATGGTTATATAGGAGAGCAGGACGACGTGTTAGCCGTGAGTTTCGAGGTATTAAGGGAATAAGGAGCTTGTAGAGTGGTTATACGATCTGAGATTTTGGTGGAGAGTTAGGTAACGATATGATAAAGGATAGAATTGGGAATAGTGTTGAGGTAAATCTTGTTGATGGATTGGATGTTCGTTATTTGGGATGATAACCAAAGAGAGAAAACGGATTGTGATATTAAGAAGTGATAGTAAGAGAGTAGTCACATGAAGGATGTTGGTGCCATAGTATTGTCACTAGTGGTTGAGGGTGATGTTACTTTAGGGAAGCTAGTTGATCTAATGAGGTTGATTTTGTAGAGACCAGATAGATATGTATGGTTGTGAGAGAGTATAAGATGTGGTTATATGAGGCGGTTGTTAGTAGTTGAGTATTAATGGTATGGTTACATTTGGCAGGGGGTGATGGTTATGCGGATGGGAGAATATGTTATGAGGGGTGTACGAGTTAAGCTCGGGTGAGAGGTAACTTTTAACAGGTGGTAACTTACGTGATCAAGATTGACTAGTTGGATGTGATTACGGGTCTATGATATGTGTAAATGTTTGTGTGAGGTTCTGACCTCACAAGAAGTGGTATGGTGTGATAATTATAAAGTTATATGAATGTTTTGTAATTTATGTTGGGTACGGTATACTAACGGAATAAGGTTCAAAAGGTAATAATTTATGGATAGTTAAAATTGTATGTGTATTGATGATACATGTTTATTCCGTGAAATGGTAAGGATGATGTTCATGAGATTCTTGTCAGCTTATTCCGTATATTATGTTGTGTTATAATCTAGTAAAACGGTTTTGAATTAGTTGTCTTGTTCGAAATGTCATACTGAGTCAGTGTTTATGGGAATTATATGTGATTGTGATGTTTATCGATGTGGTTGTTGTGCCTCGAGTGGTGATCCGGGCATGTTACTTCATGTTGTGATGCGGGCATTTTCGCATGCTGCGGTGTGCATTTGTTGGTGGCGGTGTTGCGATGCCGTCACCGGTTGTGGTGGAGTAGGCGGGATGATTATGATTCGAGTTTCGACAACGATACATACCGATTATACATAGATTGTTGTTTTGTTTGATGTTGCTCCTGCGAGTTTGGTTGTGCAAATAAACGGTTGTCTTGTTTATTGATGTTTACTTTACCAGGTTAAGTTTGGGAATGAGGGTAGAGTATGATATGAAATAGAGTTGTATATGTTTTCGTTGTTGTCATGGTATAGTGATATTCATGTTGATGGGACACGTTTGTGAGAGGTTGTTCTGATAATTTTGATCTTGTTCTAGATAAGGCTTTAGTAGACATGGTAATGGCAAGTGATTCGTAAAACATGTGTGGTAATGACCTGAAAGATGCAGGTGGTTCATAACCCTTTGTTGAGACAGTGAGTGTAGGGTGTTGGGGAATTAGTGTCATGCTAAGTTATGAATGAGTTTTGCGGTAATGAAGGAAAGAACTTGAGGATCTAGTGTGAGCGTACGTAACGAGTGTGGATCGTGAGTTATGCTTTTGGGAGATAGGTGCTTTACATAGAGAGGTATATATGTTGTTTTGCAGTAATAATGGAGAGTTAGTATGGTGATTTTACTACGAGTTTTATGGTATAGGTTAGGTGGTGTGCCGAATGAGTTGAGGTATGAGGAATGTTTAAGTAAGAGAGCCTTGGATATATACATGACGAGTGTTTAGATTGTAGGTGGTTATCTTTGACATGCGGTGGCGATGAGGATAATGAGACGATATAGCGAGGATTTAGTATTAGTGAGTTACGAGGACGTAACATTTATCTTAAGAGGAGTAGGATGCGATAAAAGAGATTTAGATGGTTGTGCATATGGTAGTATAATTGGACGTAGAGTGTTGGTGTAGCATAAGGAATGGATGGGTACATATAGTGGTTGATAGTGTTAAAAGGCCATGGCTGTGCTTGTAGTAGTTCGATGTTTAGGAGTGTGAGAATTTTTCGATAGTGTTGATAAAAGTGGATGATGATATTTATGAGTTCGAGAGTTTTGGCAGCTGGATGATGATGTTGATGAGTGTGAGTAAACTTCGAGGACGAAGTTCCTTTTTAAGAGTGGTAGAATGTAACATTCCGTTTTGATGGTTGATCTTCTTTTGTGGATTGTTTTGGTATTGAGTGCTATTGAGTGTTATGGAAGTGAGACAAGATTGGAAACATTATTTTGTGGTTATTCGATAATGTTATGAAGTCAATATCGAGAGGATATGTTATCTAGTAAGCGTGGTTAGTGGAGCTGGTGTTAGGTGTCCATGTTTTATAGGTTGGGTTGGAACTTCGGGGACGAAGTTCTTTTTAAGGGGGGAAGATTGTAACACTACGGATTTTCATAAGCTAAATACTCGACCGAGTAGAGCCTACTCGACCGAGTAGTGTCAAAGGTGTAGTTTGTTTGGGTTCTGCCGAGGAATACTCGGCCGAGTATAATGAATACTCGACCGAGTAGAGGATACTCGGCCGAGTATGCCCTATACTCGACCGAGTATCCGGTCTGGCGAGTAATATTTCAGCGGGTTGATTCGGAAGTAATTAGAACGATATATATTTCGTTAAGCAGTTTCCTAAACATAATTTACAAAACCTAATCATCGTACGACGCTCTAATCACTCCGAATCTCTCCTCTGTGTGTGTGGATAATCGTAGCAATCGCATTCGATCCTTTATTCCTCCGTCGGTAAGTCTTTATCCCCAAGTTTGTTGATGATTATTCTAGGGTTTGTCTTTGATTATGAATTTGGGGGAAATGGGGTTTTGCAGTTAGTGATTAGAATTATATGATTGTTGTTGTAGGTGACGATGTGGTAATTGTTATGCATTTGTATGATTGATTACAGCGTAGCGGATTGCGAAAAGGTAGGGTTTCTCCTACTCAGTACTGTTAATTGATTGAGATTGCATATGTTTTATAATTGTTGTTATCTCACGATCATCGGAGGTTGGGTGTTGTGGTGACGGTATTGGTGTGGTTGTCTTTGTGACGATTGTGGTGTTGTGACAGTTTGTGATTGTGTGTGTGATTGTAGTGGAGTCACTTGCGGGAGTGGCTTCACACCCTAGTTCGCCCTCCGTGGAACCCGTCACGGGAGGGGATGTGCACATTAAGGGACGGGGATTGTTAGTCGCTCGTTGATGAGCTGGACTAGGTGGGGATGGGTGCGGTCACCCATCGGCGGCGAGGATTACATTGCGATGGGTAATGGCGTGGCTACACACTTCGGTGTGTAGTCGGATTCTTGTGTGAGATCGATGATCGTTGGTTGTATTGTTGTTGTCTTATATTGATTGAGTAGTCGACCCCGTGTTGTTGTTTTGTAAAACCTGCGGTGATCCATTCAGGGATGGTGAGCAGATTGTGACAGGTAATGCAGATGTTTAGCTATGGGACAGTCATGGGGAGTCATCACGTCAAGTCTAGCTTCCGTTGTTATGAGTTTAGATGTCTTGGATTTCATTTGTATTGAGACCTTGTACGTTTATTTTGAGTTGGTCTGAGATAATGTAATCTTTAACTTTTATACTTTAATAAATGTGGTTTGGAATTTGTAACTTTGATATACTAACCTCGGGAAACCGAGATGGTAACAACCTTTCATGCTAGGGTAGTCCTTGGTAAGGTACCTTGGTATGAGGGGGTGTTACAGCAATAACCAAACCACACCCATATCTTTTACGTAATTTATTTTCGCAGTACATTTTTTACTCATGTCAGTACTTTTTACGCAAAATTTTCCATTTGATACCCCCTACCTCCCTTTGACTAAGAAAAAACACAATCAATTTTTCTCTATTCCCAGCCCTTCAATTTATCAAACAAATCAATTTCTTCATCAATGAATGGAAATTTGAATATTAAAAAATACGAAAAATTTACGTGGTACCCTCGAACTTTGTCATTTTGCACATGGTACCCAACTTTTTAAGTTTGTGTACATTATAACTTCCATGTTTGATTTTCATGCACAACATATCCTTTTTGTCGCTGTGAAAAAACTCAATTGCGCATAACTCCTAGATCGGAATTAAGAATCGACCAAATTTTTTTCGTTAAATGATTATCTCGTCATAATCTACGATTTGAGGAAAAAAATTGCCAACTGACATTTTATAGGGTTTTTTTTAACGAAAATCTCAAATCAAACATATCTTCGATCATAAATTTCCGAATGACCATTTTCGTTTTATCAATTTATAGATTTCGAAGAGTTAATCAATTTGAAAAAAAAAATTACTCAATTCCGATTTCTGGTCTATAATTTATGCTCAATTGAAAATTTTAAAAACGATAAAAAGGACATGTTGTGCTTGAAAATCAAATTTCAAGGATATCATGTGTATAAATTGAAAAAGTTGGGTACCACGTGAAAAATGGCAAAGTTCGAGGGTACCAAGTGAATTTTCCGTAAAAAATATGCTTGATGCGTGAATTGTAAATTAATCAAATAATTGATGTTCTTCCCATAACTTTATTAATCTGTTTTATGGACTTATATGGTTTTGGGTTAATTAGGGTTGGAGGTTGTACACTGGTGGTTGGCCGCCACAGTACGGATGAGTGATGGGCGGCGCTCCTAATAGGAGGCGGCGGAAAGGGAGGGATAGAGACGGATGGTATTCAGGCTGTAGGCCAAGTGTAGGGGCGATGGCGAAAGGAGGGAGTTGGGTTGGTTGATGTTGGTCGTGGGTGAATGGTGACGCGGTAGTTGTGGTGTTCATTGGAGGAGGCAAGGGCTAGTGAAGGTGATAGGGATGGTTGAGAGGTAAGGGATGACGGTGGTACGATGATTGGGTAGTACGTAATGTTGGTGTTTCCTTTTCAAAAGTTTTCCATTGAATGTAGTACAAAATGGTAGTAAATGACATGGGTAAAATTGTGAAATGTGTACTCTAATGAGTAATATGTGTACTGCGAAAATCAATAACCATCTTTTATTATTATTACTAGATTTAATGCCCGGACGATGCCCGGGCCAATTTGTAATATCGTATGATTATGATGTAATAATACTCTACCGTCCTGTTCGTGGACATAATTTTGCTGAACTGAACATATATAAGTTGAACTGAACTTGAAGAAGCTTAACTTATAGAAAAATGGGTATGAATTGAGTTTAACTTTTCTGAACTGAACTTGTAAGAATTTAACTAACATAAATGAGCCTTACTTTTCTGAATTGAATTTATAAGAGCCTATCTTTTCTTAACCGATCTTATAAGAACTGACATCTTACTTATTTTTTTTTTATAATAGATTGTTAAGTGTCTTTTATAATAGTTTTTTTTTTTTTTTTGGTAAAAGGTAAATTATATTAATAAGGCACCAAATTACATCAACTAATAAAGTCTGACAATATAGTCAGACAAAACACACACACATTTTAGTTTAATTACATGAGTTTTTCAATCCACGCAAGATCTTTCCTAGCTAGCTTGCCCGTGATTTGCTTGTTAATTTTAGTTCTAATTTCATACTGAATCATGGTCACACATCCATCAGGCCTTAGGAGCTTCATGTCATGCCTGCACCCGTTCCTTTGTCGCCAAATGTGGTAGGTAACAGCATTCAGAATGCTGTTCAGAATGCCTACCTTCAGTCTAGTCATTCCAGCAGTCCTTTTCCAGTCATGACCCCTGGACTTTTATAATAGTTTGATAGTGTCATAGACTAATAAAAGTGTAACACGCGAAAATGTCATTTTTTTTTTGTCTCAATAAGTAATTGATAAAACTGGCATATACAATAAAAATGATGAAAAATGAAATTAATTATCTCATGTTGCCTATCTTGTTTTATTTTCTCCTAACAAAATAATGTAAATGTAAACTATTCAATTCAATGAAACAGAGGGAGTATAATTTTCTGTAATTATTATTAACAGTCAAATATAAGATTTTTTTATACATAATAAAAAATGCATATCCACTTCGTTTATGAATTATGTTCACAATATACTTATGAGAGATCAAGGTCTTTTCACCTATATGGCGGATTAAAATAAAATCACGTGATATACTGCCCGCTCGTTCAACTTTTATTCAAGGGCTCACAAGTCGTAATGAACATATATAATCAACATAGTCAAATGTTCGCCTACGTATATGATCGTTTATATTACTCCGTAGTTGTTTGTTGACCTTATAATAATTGAGGCACTTCTCATTACGGGATTCTCTTTATTGAGCATAATACTTCTGTTAACTATAATCTAATTTGATAAGAAGATAGTAGAGCAGAATATCAGAATAAAAGTTGCCAAAAAAGTAAATCAAACCAATCTAATTAGTAATTTTACAATAATTGAAAAATGTAACTTTTAGATTATCAAATACGGAGTACTTCGTACCCAATAGGACTATGAGTCTGAGTTTGACCGTAAAACTACTTTGTCATTGACATTGTAATCCATTTTACTATTACATTGCTACAAATCTACAAAAATTGTCGCAAGACTTATCTTCTTATTTAGCAAATGCGAGAGAGCTTTCATGATCATGTATATTCATATTCTACCCGCTACTTCACCCTTTTTATGTATAATAATGTCAATTTTAAGACTCCTTAATGAACAATTTTAATCATAATGGGACTCTAATAACTAATAGCGCATCTTGTAAGAGGGTCGGGACAAAGAGAGTATTTGATAAGTCATACGTTTTATCATTGATATGTTAGTCAATTACTCAATTATTTTGGAATAAGATCTTAAAAACAGTTTGGGAAAATATGAGTGGAAATGTGTAATACTGAAATAATTTCTCTTCTGAAACGTTAATATGTGAGATTTTCTTTGTTCATTAAAAATCTACACTCTGTTCTTCCATTCAATGTTTCTAATTTGTATTATCACGTAATAAAAGATTGTTATTGTCTTAAAAGTAGCAGAAAATCAATATTATTTTTTTGGTTAACAATACGGTAAGAGATGCATACATAGATAGATTCAAAAATCTCAATGCGTACATATACCTTGAATAGCGAAAAAATCTCAGTCAATAATATAGACTTGTTTTATTTTTCCGTTACAAAATAAAGCAAGTGTAAACACTATTCAATGGAACTGAGAGAGTATGAATTAAAAATACTAATACCGTATGAAGTTTAAGTAGTACGTTTATACCATGAATTTTGTATCTCTATATATGATCAGATACTTTAACACAATTTCACTAAAGCTTTGCATACAACATCTGCAAGAAATTAATTAAAGTTAATTATCATATTATATTAGTGCAATAGAAACAAAGAGCTTAAAGAATCTTTAATACGAAAATCTAAAGGAAGCAATCCGAAGCAATATCATAATTCATACACAATCAACAACAAAAGTAACAAAAATAATAAACTTAAAAATAGAATCAATACATATATATAAAGCAGAAACTTTTCAAGCGATATTAGAGAGTCCAACTTTTTTAGAATCCCTAACAAGAGAAGATTTCGAAACAAATTTAATAAAATTATCCTAATAAAAGTAGATTTTCTAATATTTTAATAAAGTCAGCATCCTAATATAAGTAGATTAAATTTATTTTAATCAGATTATTCTAATATATAAGTAGGTGATACTCAAAATACACAATGTAACTAATGATATGGTATATTAATTATAATATAAACATTATTCATATACTATATCGAGTTAATTAGATTTTACTCCCTTTTGAAATTTACATTTTTAAAATTACTCACTTTTAAATTTTTTTGCTAAAATTACTTCCAAGTTGCATTTTTTCTTAAAATTATTTCAAAACTCCAATTTAAGTGACCTATTTCGTCTGTTTTTGAACTTATTCCCTTTTATGCCTTAGCCAATTTATACTTTGAAAGGTATAACTATGTAAACAAATGGAGGGAGAGTCCAAAAACAGATAAAATAAGTCACTTAAATTGAAGTTTTGAAGCAATTTTAGGAAAAATGCAACATAAGGGAGTAATTTTAGAAAAAAAAATTCAAAAGGGGGTAACTTTTAGAATGTGGATTTCAAAAGGGAGTAAAATATAATTAACTCTACTATATCTTAAATTTCTTTTGTCATACTAACTGAAAAGTTAACTAAAACCTAAAAATGTAGATTGAAAGGTAACTGAAAATTAAAAGGTGATAATTTAATTGGTTAAGCCAAGAATGTTTGGCAAACTAATCGAAATGTAGCTGTTGTTTTGGTAAAATGATATAAAAGGAGATAATAAGTTCTATATATTTCATATTATAAATTGAATGAATAAAAAAAATAGGTAACTAATTTCTTTGAAATAAAACCTAAATATGAGATTTTTCATGATCTCCCGACCTTTCTCATATCTAATTAATTACTTGTTGATGTTTTTTTTTTGGCCAATATTTACTTATTTTTAACCCTGTTGTTAGTAGTTGATCTTAAGTTTTATTTTTAATTTTTATAATCTCCATTATAGCTATTGGTTCAAAATAAATATTAACAATTAGGCATTGTAACACAAGGTACATATATACTCCAAAATCATGAGGAACAGAATAAATAAGTAATTGGCTCAAAATAAATGTTAGCTTTCTACATAAGAATAAAAATTATTGTTAGCTCTACAATAAGAAAAAAGTAAATTAATTTGATCAAAAAGGAAAATCTATCACAAGTGTCCAACTATATCGCATTTGTCTTGGATGCAGCGAATATAAATAAAATGTTGGACTCAAATTGAATTTTAAATCGTGCCAACCATATATAAGGGTAAAATAATATCATAATTATAGAGAATGTTATAGAATAGACAAAGTTGAAGCGGTTATGTTTTTGAAAATCTTTACTTGCGACAAGTAGGGGCATGTAATTTTTCTATTAAATACGGGTATGAGAAGGCCTACATTTGTCATGTCTTATCCCCCATTTGGCATCCTTACTTTTAGGCATCGCTTTTGTTTTCATTATGCGAGATTTTGTCGGGTATTTTAGTTCGTGTAGACTTTGGGAGTAAGATTCATTATCTCTTAGGAATTTCACACTAAATGCATTTCACCTTCTTCACAATGATCTTCCGTATTGCTTTTACACAATTATTAATGCGGAAGTTTGATCATGATTTCGACATATTAATGGTCAAAGTTGTAAAAGTTTAAACTCTAAGAAGCCAAGTGGAAGAGTTTAAGAAGGGGAGAGTGTATACATCGTGATTTTTTTTTAATATAACTCATCATAATAATATGCTCTACCAAATATGGTATGCCGGTTACTTTATAAGAGGATTATCTAACGGGACCTCTCTTATTATCAATCGCCCTAGAAAATTCATAGTAGAAGGGAAGATACTTACGGGTTCCAAAGTCGGCAAAAGGTATTGAACCCGAGGATAGTGATGACTTCCTCAGATACAAAGATTCTTTTCGTTCTTAAGTAGAGACAATATATACGTTGAGGTCATGCTACGTAGACATGACAAACAGATCAGCTCATGTCGGGTTTCAGGTGTCGCATTTAAACGGGTCACGAACTCTTCAACCCAAACCCGACGCAATTAAATCTCGTGTCATGTTCGTGTCGATCCAGTTACATTAATAGGTCATCAAAGCTCAACCATAACCCGTGAATTTCGTGTCGTGTTTGGAAAGTGTAAGTATATTTATGTGAGGATCAAGAAAATTAGGGATTAATTTAGTAAATAAGTTATTCGTGTCGGGTTCGTGTGTAGAGTGCTCAACCCAAACCTAACCCAATTAAATCTCGTGTCGTGTTCGTGTCGACCCACTTACATAAATGGGTCGTTAAATGTCAACCCAAACCCGTTAATTTCGTGTCGGATTCTTGTCGTGTTTTTGTGTCGTGTCATTGTTTGCCGGCTCTAATGCTGCGCCATAACAATAAACAAGAGTTAGGGACAGTTACTAAATCATGTTGAAATTTACTTGCCGAAACCAATTTTTATTAATGGCCAGCTTTATGTAGTTTCAAGAACAACGTCATCCGAGAGATTAAGATTTTACATCGATGATAGAGACCAATTGTATCAAGTCCACAAGAAGGACATTGTTTACAAAGAAGTTTTCATAATTTACCAAATTAAGATGTCGTATTATATATTTTGCATGGAGTTTTTAAGGATAAGTAGTCAAAGACTATTTCGTTTAAAAATAGATGGTGCTAAGACAATAAGAACGGTAACTCTATAATCCAACTATATCTCTGAATGTTAGTATACAACTGATATAGTTAAATACCAAATGCCACAATGCTTTTGTTGCTTTTTTGTTATAGGAACTGATGATTAATCTGTCCTCATCTAAATCAACCTCCGAGATTTTGTTTGCTTCTATTTGTAGCATAATTTGACTTTTTGTTAAATTTAATAGTTTTCTATTACCAAACCATGGTAACGTCAAATAACGTTTTTAGCGGTAACATAAAATATATACTACTAATTGACATTATTATACTAACTTGGTAACCCAACTATTTTAAAAAATGACATAAACTACTAACTGATATTGTCACAGATAATACTACTAGGTGCCCGTGCATTCTATGTAATAGAATCAGAGATATTGCGAGATGTCTATAAGGAGCAAATACTCTTAATTGTAAATAGTCAAGGTAAAATTATGTTGTAAGAGATCTAATATTTTCTCTCAACGCCTTAAATATATATAATTACAATAAGCTGCTTGTTTGTTTTTGTAACATCATTCGATTTTATGTAGTTGTAAAATAATTTGCAAAACTCATAAAGATATGTCTCCATTATTAAGGGTTCATATTGGTGAGCTCCACCATGTTTTTAGAGAAAGCCTTTTGTATTTAATTAAAAACCGGTTTGTATGCCTCAGAACAATGAAAAAGCGGCGACATACTATAACTAATTAACTATGTCACTTGATGCTATACTAATCGATGGCAAAATGTTTATGCTAAAAGCATTAATAATTCATCGGTTATCATCTATACCAATCACGATTTTTTTTTCGTCAATGACAACATAGTAGGACTTTTTTTTATCAACTTAAGAATATATTTTTACAGATAATCCTAATGGAAGCCCCATTCATCGCACGGGCTTTCCAACTAGTAGACATGTATAAAAAATAGAATAGATAGGTATGACAGGAAAAAGAGAGAAGAAATTTTCTTTTATAGACAATTGAGGTGATCAATTTCACCCCAGTAATTGATCACGTTGAAGAGTTGGAATTCTATTACAATTCCTACTCATAAGTTAAGTCAAATACATATATTAGTGTCCTATCCTTTATCATTTGCCAATATTTAATTAGCTTAATATAATTATCTTTAAGTTATTTTATTAATAAAAATAAAAAAAGCGTTTTAAAAAAGTTAGACTCTCTATAATCGCTCGGAAAAGGCTTCCTTTATTAATATAGATAGATAGATTTAATCCTAACTATTTCTACCACCCTCCAAACACCAAACCTCACCCACATTCCCACCCTTAATCTTTTGTTCACAAGAAAGGAGGAGAATATAGTGGATGAAAGGGAGTATATTTTATTAAATTTAAATAACGTGTCCCGTATCTTAAATTTAATGGGATGCCGTGTCATGTGTCCGTGTCGTGTCCGTGTCCGTTTTGGTGCTACCTAGGTGGTAGACCTGACAAACGGGTCGATTCAATTTCGGATCGGGTCGGCCGGTTGGGTTATTTCGAATTCAGGTCATTTTCAGGCAAGCTATTATCAAGTTATTTATGGTAATAATCAGTTTGTAATAATAAATATTCGGATTGAGTTATACTGGATCGGATCAATTCAAATTTGGATCTAATTCGGATATTGAGTTTGAGTGTTGGGTCATTTTTGCCAAATCTACCTCGTGGCACACGTTAATGAAGGGAGATGATGAAACACAGTGGGAGTTCGCAAATCCTGAAACCTTAAACAACTGACTCCCAATAATTGACTGCCACACAGACACTCTCCCTCTGAATCCCCAAAAGCATAAATAATTCGCCGACAACACAGGAAAATGTCAACATTAACAAAATTGCTAAGATTTCTCATTTTATATTATTTTTATTGCATAATTTAACTGCCACTAAAATTCTTTGGGTACTAAATCATTTACTACTTACCTTACAATTTACATGCACTTAGATTCCTATATTTAAGCATTTTATTTCTCTAACAATTTTTTACTGATCAAAATGCAAACCATAACCAAACTGATTTAGTATTTACAAAAACAACACACACCAATACTAACAATGGGTTTAAATTCTGTTGAAGCATCTGTAGAATCAATTTCACTATTTGTAGTGTTGCTTTGCGTTTCTATTGTGTTTGGTCATTTATTGGAGAAGAATCGATGGATTAACAGTACAATCATCGCCCTACTAATTGTCAGTTTAATCATTTGTTTACTTTTTTTTTTTTTTTTTTTTTTTAATTCTGTGTGAGGGGTATTTTAATCATAGGTTAATAAATGATTGACACGGAGGAGTATTATTTATTTTAGTTGAATTTTGCGAATTATGTTGCAGCAAGTTTTAAGGAATGAATGATGGTAATATTGTTTCTGAATTTTGCAGGGTTTTGGGACTGGAGGTGTAATACTTCTTATAACTCAACGAACTAGTTCATTGTTATTTAAATTTGATGAACAACTCTTCTTTAACTATATTCTTCCTCCTATTATATTCAATGCTGGGTATGTCTTTTATGTTTTTTTTTTTTTTTTTTTTTTGGCTACTATTTGTTTCGGTTATTAATTCCCTGTAATTGTTCATCTTGGTAAACTGTAAAAAAGGAAAATATTTTAAGCTATGATGTAATTTTTAATACATGCTGATTGATCGAAACTCATGTGGTAACCCATTCCAGCCTCGCATGTGAGTGTCCTAATTACTCACTTACAGTATCGAACTCCATCCTCGTGGGTGTAGTCCAGACCCTTTTACGGATTTCTCATGGTACGAATAACTTAGGTTCATAATTCGATATTGCTCCATTTCTTTGCAGCTGGATCACTAATGACTAATGTTTGTTCCTCATACTGGTATTTGTGGAGAATAGAGCCCTAGTTTGTTCTGTAAGGACTCCAATGTGAGGGGGTTTGCCCCATTTAAATTTCACAAGTTCAAGTCCACATTTATTGCTTGTTAATTTTGATATTGGACCTTCTTTTGGCTTTTGGAACAAATTCTTTCGCCTCTTTGTGAATTTAACCAACACTTTTTTATGGATTTCATACACATTAGAATATCACCGCACCAATACTTTGCTCAGATCGACTTTGTTGTAAGTGTCTGACATAGGTATGTATTTGGTTGTGAGAGTAGACGATTCTCTAATAAAAAGAAATTTCTCTTGCCTGAAAGAGAGAGTTGAGTGTTCTTATCGCTGTCCAGTGTCAAGTGTACGATACACATACTTGAGCAACCTTATACCATGTGATTGATTTGTGGAGTGTCTGAAGAGAGTGTCTTGTTTGTCGCAAACTTATACCATGTGATTGATTTGTGGTTCTTTCCTACAGCTTCCAGGTAAAAAAGAAACAATTCTTCCATAACTTCACAACCATTATGCTATTTGGTGCAATAGGAACTTTGCTATCCTTTGGCGTTATAACGACAGGTACACTCTGAACTACAAATTTGATACTTGGTCACTGATTTCCCATTGTCTACAATTGCAGAGTTTTACTACAGCGGAATTCTCTTTTCTGTTATACTCCCTCCATTCCAATCATTTGTTTACCTTTGATTAAAATACCCCTCACAAAGAATATAAAAGTAAACAAATGATTGGGAATGGAGGGAGTATCATTTTTGAACACACCATTTGAATTCAAACTTTGTTAATTGAGTGCGACAACATTGAATTTAAATTCTGTTGAAATGGAGTAATTTAAGATGCTGTGACTTTTTCGTAAAAAGGCAGACCTTGCAGCCCACAACTAGGTCCCACAAACCTTCATTTATATGATAACACAGACAAAACTCTGGATTTGATGTTGCAGCAGGGGGTAATCAAACTCATCATTGGGACGGTTTTATTTAAATTCCAATGATGACTAAAATGTTAAGCAAGGCACCCGCATAGTGTATGGTGTAACACATTACACATGTCTTCATTCTGTGCAAAATCAGTTCAATGCTTCTAGTCTTCTACCAGTTATGTTTTGCAGCTGGATTAAAGGTTTAACATGACTTTATTCTGATTTGTAACATGAACAATATTCTGAAACTAGTTCAATGCTTCTAGTCTTCTACCAGTTCATGACTTTTTTTTAGCCAGACCTTTTCTTATTTAATGCAATGTAACTGTTGTGTGTTGCAGTTGCAGTTACCTCTTCTTCTCTGACCTTACCGTTTGCATTTTGAACCAGGTGCTCTGCTATGTTTTAAAAACCTTGATGTTGGTTTCTTGGATACGGCAGACTATCTTGGTACTTGATCTCTTTATTCATGTGTATTTTATGAACATTTGGTGTGAAGTTTGATCACATAATATATCATGCATTCTCTATTTTGTTGAGCTATCATGAGTTGCAATACTGATGTTGTACTGTTGCACATGTTATATACGTATGTAACCTTTAACAATATACTTCAAAAGTTCTATCTGAATTTATATGATTGTGCTATTGTGTTTAAAAAAACCTATTTTTGAATGGTAAAGCTCACGATCTCTTAGACTGATAAGGGTTACCAAGTTCGCTCAACCCTAACAAATTGCAAAGTGGTTAGCTTGTATTCATTTCATTGCAACTGAGAATCTTGTATTTAATATTCATTCGAATTAGAGAATCTTGTACTGGTTAAGAGAGTCAGAAATCGATGATGTAAGGACCAAACTCATGGTGAAAATGAGACTCATTTCCTTTTCTACTTTTGGTTTTAGTTTTCCCAGCATTTATGGTTACACTCGCAATTGATTAAACTGATCTTGTAATCCTTAACCCTGAAACTATTTTTTTTTTTTTTTTTTTTTGAGAAACTGAAACTATTTATTAATTCTGTAGCAATTGGAGCAATATTTGCAGCAACAGACTCTGTTTCCACCCTACAGGTCCATAAACTTCCTTGACTTCAAATATTTATCTTTATGTGAGAGATCAACCATTGTTTCATGAAGTTCATAATGCCATTGCAGATTCTCAACCAGGAGGAGACACCCTTTGTGTATAGCCTGGTTTTTGGGGAGAGTGTAGTCAACGATGCTACATCTGTGGTGCTTTTCAATGTGATACGAAGATTTAAAATGTCTGATAGTGGTGCAACTGTTGCTCTACAGTTTGGTTGGCAGTTTTTGTATTTGTTTGTCGCTAGCACTTTGCTTGGTTCACTTGTAAGTTCTTCTCCCGGCTTATCTTCTGCACTAAATACTTAAGAGAAGGATTGAGGGCAATTTCAAAGTATTAATCAGTCGACGTAATTTTCAATATGGTTCACCCGGAAAATGGTTTGTGCCTCTAACACAGGCTGAAAGCTAGGTAGAACCAAGTCCATTTACCTTGCCATAGGGGGGAGCATTTGAATCATGTTGTTGCTTCACTGTCATGCTCTTTATGTGCAAAATGACTGTTTATCTTGTTAGCAATTTTTGAATTGAGGGTTGGTCTTTTCTCTTTAGATCTATTATCTTACAACCACTGATTTAAAAAACTCGAAACAAAATTTGAGGGTTGGGTCAGAGCATGTAGTTCCTCTTCTGAGTATTCTCTATGAATAATATGTTGAAACAACAAATGAGTGGAACTTACAAGACAAGCCTATGAAGTGGGAATGTCACACATCATATTTTCTTTAACGAAAATAGCAGTGTTATTCAAAGATGCGCTTACTAGGCTTATTGATACTCTGATAGGGAAAGAAAAAACTATTTGTCAATTTTTGGAACCTCACTTGATGTTGACCATGCAAGCAGTGATCATATCACATTGTTTGGGAAGAAATATTTTCTTTTCCAAGAATATAAGCATAGATGCTTTAACACCAATAATCCTTGATTTTGTGGTGCTAAGTTGATAGTCATATTGGCTGGCTCTCAAAGTTTCAACATTCCCATGTTGGTACTGACTGACCCGCTATAAATGCGTTTTTCCTGCTCTCTACTTTTTGTGAATTTTGAAAGCGTAGCTTGTTAACCTTTTCTGCTTCTTTAACAACAGGTCGGGTTACTATGCGCATATATAACAAAAAAGCTTTACTTTGGCAGGTATGAAATAGTTACGGCTTTATCCTCTTAGTGAATAATTCGTGTCGCTTCTCCTGTTTACTCACAATGCCTAAGATTATTAAAAAAAAAAAAAAAAAAAAAAAAAAAAAACAAGTTCTTTATGGTATAATTGGAGGTCTGTGTGCTTCTGACGTTCGCATGCTTACTTGAAAGGGAATCACAGCAATATCGAGTCCTGACGTTTTTTAGTACTTGTTATATTGTACTTGTAACAATGAAATTACATGTTATCTATTGATGTCTCCCTAAGATTTTAGTGCCAAATGTAACAGTCATCCTTCAATATTTTTTATTGGAATACTTGTTCAAAAACTCCTTATCCTTGAGTCTGTCCATATTCGTGTAAACTTGCACCATGTATTCATGATGCTGTAGAACCGATATTTTTCTCTCTTTTACTGAAACCTGATTCATGCTAGTTGCGAACAGCGGTTCTGAGATTATTCTTGTATGTATAATTTATAAACCGTTCACTTTCGTGTTAATTTCCAGGCACTCCACTGACCGTGAAATTGCTGTTATGATTCTGATGGCTTATTTTTCCTATATGTTAGCTGAAGTGAGAACTTCTTCATGAATTTTTTCTTTTGTTTCTATTACCGGCTTAGTTGTATATATCAGTAATATTCTGAGCCTTTCGTTTTGCAGCTATTCAATTATAGTGGCATTCTTTCAGTATTCTTTTGTGGGATAGTAATGTCGCACTATACTTGGCATAATGTGACTGAAAGCTCAAGAATTACAACAAAGTAAGTAAACCTATTTGAATTTGTCTTGCTTTATTTGTTTTGGACTATTCTTAATCAAGTTTGCTTTATATTTGCATTACTCTTTAGGCATGGTTTTGCAACCATGTCATTCATTGCAGAAATTTTTATATTTCTGTATGTTGGTATGGATGCTTTGGATGTCGAGAAGTGGAAATTCGTGCTTAACAGGTATGAACTATATATTCATGTTCGATATAATTAGTAAGTAAAACCTAGTGGCTATGTTAATATAAGATTGTCAACTTTTTAAAGCATGCCTTCCTTGTTTTAGTGACCTATACCCTTCTTTCATGCATCACTATTTCTTCTAAATGCTCATCCCATAAGCATATGCTCTTGAGATGCAGACTGAACTTTCATCTTTGCACCTTTCATATTCTTCAATGGACGAGGATCAACAAATTGAGTATTTTAACGTGCTTTGGCACTATACTATGAGTATATAATAGCAATATATTCATATCTCCAACATTCTCGCTTACTAATGACACCTTTTATCACAAAAGTTAACACAATATAATCTATCTCAAAAGAAAAGGAGACTAATTGAAGAACCTAGATGCTTTCCTCATCTATCTTCCTAATACTAGTCTGCACAATCCTATTAGCCCTCTCATACATATCAATGAGAAATTAAGTCTATATTTCTGCAAAACACTTGGGCAAGATTATTTTCCTCTTTATTTGAGGTACATCTAACTTGATATTGAGGTACCGATGCATATAACAGTTTACATGCTTCCCTCCACTTGGACCACATTACGGTCTTTGTTTGTCACTTATTCTGTTTTATATTTTTGTATCTACAGTGTTGGTACATCTGTTGGAGTAAGCTCAATTCTATTAGGCCTTGTTCTGGTCGGTCGAGCAGCATCTATCTTCCCGCTTTCATTGCTAGCCAACCTTACAAAAAAGGACCCTGATGAGAAAATTGAGTTCAAGCAGCAGGTATTCTCTCTCTCTCTCTGTGTGTGTGTTAATTATTATTATTACGGAGTATTAATTTCTCTTATCTTTTCCTTTTTACTTCGTCCGACCAATTAATTGACTGTTTCATTTCTGCCACTTAACAGGTGATCATTTGGTGGGCTGGCCTGATGCGGGGTTCTGTGTCTATGGCACTTGCTTACAATCAGGTAAATGATACTATTTTGATCAGCCTTTTTCTGTGTCCCCTCTAACATGATGGCTTCGCAAGTTGGAAAACTCAATTCTATGAGAATGTTGGTATATTTGGCGCTACTATTAATGATGGGTTTTATTAAACCAACTGGGAGGCTCATAGCCTTGTACAACCCACCTTACCGGCTACACCGATGAGTCTTGTATACGATGGTTTCATATGTTTCATATGTGAGATAATTTCATTTAAGTTTTTGTGTTATCTAAAAGACTTTCTGTCTACGGTGTGGTAAAGGGTGTTGCCATAATGAAGAGTTAAGAACGATAAACACCTAAGAGGGGGAGGGGGTGAATTAGGTGTACCTTTTAAAAAATTTCTCTTTTACTTGGTTAATGACTAACACAAGTAAGATCTATTAAGTACAAGTTTGAGAAACTTAATGGATTGTAAGTTCACAAAAACAGACAGCAGTCTATGCAACAAGATGAGAGAGATTTGTTGCACAAAGACGGGAGCGAGATTAACGTATAAAAGAAGAATGATAAGAAAACGTGAAAGTAAATAAACAAACAAGACGATGTTTAAAAATTGGTTCAGCTCCTACTCCGGAGCTTACGTCCAACCGTTATTTTATTGCTTGTTTAGAAATTTATTCAAACTTAGCTAAACCATTACAATGAAAACAACTCGCCAACCTACTCCGGTTGCAATTGCTTAAAGCTACTCCGCTTCAAGACTTTCTCTTGCTCAAAGCTACTCCGCTTCAAGACTTAAGGTTCTATCTCAACGGTTTACAAAGTCAGAATCTCAGTGGTTCACTTAAGAACATGGAGATTACAATTAAGACCTAAACACGAGAATCATTGAACATATTCTTTATGCAACTTGTTTAACCGATACTTGGAGATTTTCTGACTTTGAAAACAACAATTGAAGACTTTTGAAAAACAGAAAACGGTTTTGCAAATGATTGAAGAACAAAGCTTTTAATGCTGAAAAGATTTGCAAAGTGTTTACAATGAATGCTCTTTCAAAGTGTTGCAATAAATGATAAATGAAGTGGCTATTTATAGAGAAAGATAGTGTGTAAGAGAAGGGTCTTAACACTACATTAATCTAATATTCATAAGTTTGTAGTATGCATTTTCATTTAAAATTATAAAAGAACAATCAGGTTTGAGAGGCTCAAGGTGGCTGCATTTTTCCAAATCGAATGAGTGTTTCCCATAAAATATGGGAACTCACAATTTTGCCACAAATGGAAAAAGCATAAGACCTATTTTTAGCATGAAAAACAACTTGCACAAATGGGATTGTCATCTTTTAAATTATTGTGCAAGCATATTCTTTTTGTTCTTCAGTTTTGAAATAATGTTCCTCTTGAACATAGAAAAGCTTTTTAAAGAATTTCAAACACTTGTGAATTTTTCGGAAAATTCTCCATACGTTAGTACCAGAAACCTTGGTGCAACAGTCACAAGAACTGTTGCACGGTTTTGCCATAACTTATGCATAAAAAGAATATGTTGAACTACCTCGTTTACAACATTTGTTCTAAACTATGGGCATGCTTGACTTGTCCTTCATCTTGATCATCTTGAACTTCTTTGAACAATCATTGGATACTTCAATTTGCTAAACATTTACTAAGAGGCAAACAATTAAATCATAATGAAACTTGGCATCATCAACCAAGTGTGTTCTAACGCATAACAAATTGTCAAATACATGGATTTCAAACTACAATCGATCAGGCTGATGAGAAGTAGTCTGTCTACCTTTCTGCAACTTTGTATTCTTCGTCAAAATTGTTTATACCTTAATTTCTCTTCCAAATTGGGATTCTGAACTTAGTAATTACCCGCTATGTTAAGCCGTTGTTGCATCTCCTTTGCTTATTTGCTTCTACACGTTGATTACTCTATTTGTGCTTTCCATGATGCTTATATTAATTACTTGACTCACACTGTTTTGATGACTCTGAAGTTTGCAAGATCGGGTCACACGCAGCAGCGTGGAAATGCTATAATGATCACTAGCGCGATCACAATCATCTTTTTCAGTACACTGGTAAGAAAACTCCTTCATTAACTTTTGAAGCTACATTTTCAAATAGATCGAGCGACATTCCTTGATGTTCGAAATTATGAAATTAATTTACATTATTAACCTTTTACTATTTGAAAGGATTCGCTTTACTCTTCTTGGTCTGGTGATTCGATTCTACACTATTACATTGCCTTTTCTATGTTAATGTAATCTCATGTAACTCACAAGAATAACAATAACAACAACAATAAGTATTATGTTGAACTGAACTGAATTTAAATGGAACGAAACTGATATGTACTGAAGAACTGACATTGAGTCCAAAAGAACAGGGCAATATACTGATTAGGTTAGTATCTAAATATGTTTTAACAAGATTATAGATTTCATAATATTTGCAAATATATTTTGAGACGGAGGATTGTTATGTATTAGCATTGTTAGAACATGTAAATGGGACACACGTGTCATCGTTCAAATAGACCGAGAGATAATAATGAGAGAACTATGCGTCTCTCGACTTGTATTAAAAACATAGGTAATAATACTGAGTTTTAATTACGAGTAGTATGTATTTAGGTGTATCAATGTAGTGTCGTAAATTTTGCTACTTCTAAACCATGCAAATCTGTCTCTTAATGGTACACACTTTGTCTGCATAATCTCAGGTCTTTGGGATTCTTACTAAACCACTGCTTAGGCTTCTGGTATCTCCCTCAATGTTACAAAGCAACACAGCTTCGTCAGAAGTAACTAGTCCAAAGTCGATGACACTGCCACTACTTGGCATTGGACAAGACTCAGATTCAGCCATGGAACGTAATATTGCACGTAAGAGCACTCTGCACATGCTTTTGACCACCCCTACTCGTACTATCCATTACTACTGGCGTCAATTTGATAATGCATTTATGCGGCCTGTCTTTGGAGGACACTTTGCTCACTCTCGTGGACCGACATCACAAGGTGAAATCAGACAAGGCAATTGAGAATGAGAGTTTAGTTGATTTTGTTAGGTTTACTTTTGCTTGCCATAGCAGCGAGTACATTCTCACGTTAGGCATGTACATAGTGCAGGTAGAAGTTTTAACACTAACAGATTGACTGCTTAGTTTTGCCGAGCAGCTTCTGTTCTTGTTCTTGTTTTTTTAGGTTTAGAGGATAAAAGGAAAGGGTTTAACAGAAATTCTTCGAACTTAATGAAACTGAAATTATTAACTTTAGCCATGAAAGTGGCTTAGCGGATATTGTTTACGTATGAGCAGAATGCAATTGAGGGTGACATTTTGTGTTACTTGGCTATCTCATCTAAGAATTTGCGATAAATTTATCAAATATCGTTTCAAGAGGGGAGGGGAGATCTTGGAGATATGGAATTGTTGAGTACTCCGTAGTATTTAAAGCGAAAAGAAACGTTTAAAAATATTTTGGTATTTTTCTGTGAACAAAGCTTAAAAGCAACAAAGAAGCAGCCTTTCCATTGACAGTATTTCAATTATTGCCTCATTATGCACTAAAAAATCAAGGGAAAGCAAAAAGGTTACACCTAATGGCATAACCAACATATACTCTATACTATTTCCAAACTAAGCAGTACTTGTATTAACATATACTAACTTTATAAGATTACGCTATCAAGTACTACAAGATGCCAACAAATGAAAAAAAAAAAAAAAAAAAAAAAAAAAAAAAAAAAAAAAAATAAAAATAAATCAAATACTAGAAAGCTAAGGCAACTAGAAGTAGCATAGCCAAACTGAGTAAAACAGAAAAGCTGAAACCAAAAGCAGACGATTCCAGTACGGCCCCACTTGGCGCAATGCCGAATTCAGGATGAGGATTAGCCAGAGAGTCTGGGTTTGGTGGGCTTGGGCTTGCCGGAATGGTAGGAAGTGATGAGTCTGGACTCAAGCCTGAAGCTGGTGTCGGAAATAGTGGAGTTATATCAGGGGATGATGCAGGAGCCGGAGCTGAAATCGGAGACGACTCTGGTAAAACAGCTGGTTCTGCAGCTATAGTTGTTATTATTAGTCTAGCTGTAGGAGATGATACCGCAACGATAGTGTAAGAATTGCAGAATGCTATGAATATGATTATACTAATAAGTAGTAGTTTTGAAGTGTTTAAGGAAGCCATTATAGAGTTAACACAAACATAATAAGAAACACTGAAAATAAGATGGTTTTTATGAGAGAATGATAGGTAATGGGGGTGGTTGTAATATACTATACAGTTTGGCATGTTTCAGTGTTTCACTAAGGGACAAGCTTCATGTATCTAACTTTTTGTGAGCTCACATGATAGTGAGGTGTCTTCCTCTTTTTACTTGGTATTTTTCTCACTGTCTTTTCTTCCATCTTTTCTCTCATCAATTATTTTTAATTCAACCCTCCTAATTATATTCCAATTACATTTGTCATCATACAACAATCACAAGACTCCAATTTAAGCTGAAATTAAATAGATATCAGGAGTATCCAAGAAAACAGCTTCCGTATTTTAGTTTTTAATGGTTTTGGCAAAATATGAAAAAGCACGCCAGACTGTGTTTAAAAGGCTTTAAACTGTAACAAGGATTAAACAGCAACAATGAACAACCAAAGCAACACTAAGATTGGAACTGTGTTTGGTGTTTGTAATCAGAGAAAACAAATGGCGGAGATTCGTTCCCTTGACTCCATTTCCCTCCGAATCCTCAATCCAAACAAAGCAGCTACGGAGTAGTACTTAATAATGTTAGATAAAAACAAGTAAGGCAAAAGTGAAGACTTGTTTAGAGGGAGGGTAAATGAAAATTGAGGAAGTTAAATCTGATAGATATATAGACAAAACTAGATTGATTAACCATACAATGAGTTTTCACACATAAACATCATCAATTCAGGTCTACTGCCCCTTGAAAATGGGGTTAACTTATGCTCCAATATACAGAACATCCGTCTCTCTTCCTGTATAGTTCCTTGACTTTCCGAGTTGGTGTGGAACAATAATCCATGGATCATGATCCTCCGACATGTGAATGCCCTGACTGTTGATGGTGGTGCTGTGGCGACTCCCTGCGTTCCATGTCTTCCACGTTCTCTAGAGACTGCTGCTGCTGCTGCTGCTGCTGCTGCTGCTCCTGCTCTGTCCTTAATTCCATCCGTAGAGGTATAGGAATAGGAACAGGAATAGGTGTTTGCAGCTGAATGGGGCGTGGATACCGGGGTGGTGTGACGTTGCCGTCTACACAAGCAGAGCACTTGGACTCAACCCATGATTCTGCGTCCATGTGGGGTCCGTAACCCATCACTTTCCTACCACTACACAGTCTCCCTACCAACACCGCAACTATTCCCATTACTGCTATCACCACTACTACTCCTATTGCGCCACCTACAGACCCATGCTGCCTCACCCTCACACTTGGACTCAACACTTGCTGTTGCTGCTGATTTCGCCTAATTTCCATTTTTTAATTTAAGCATATCGCAAGGTTTAATGTTTCAAGGCTACTCATCTTTAGTTGGGAACACCAAGGGGTGGTAAACTGGTGATTATTATAAGCTATCTTGAAAAATTAAGGTAGATCAACACTACTTTTTCCGTTTCCTTCTCTTGCTTTTTTCACAACACTTGGATAAAGCTTGAGGAAAGTAGTAGTGTTAATCAATTAGGTAGAGGTGGAAGATGGTGTGAACATAATTGGGGTATACCAGAGACTAACACGGACATGAGAAACAATTGGTCTCCCTGGTGACGGGTTACCATTTGTGGGGGATATTTTGTGAGTTAAAATGGTAACAAAATGGGTTAGTGGGGAAAGGGGACCACATGAATAGTGTTGCAGAGAGAGAAAAAGTGGGTACTTTGTGAGGTAAAATGGTATCCGTCACTCAAGAGTGACGGATATGTGCCGTCACAAACAAGAATTTGTGCAAGAGAAATACTTGTATCTTCCGGGAGGACGTTCTGTTTAATGGTTCTCCTCCTTTAAATGTAAAGAGGACGTCTTTTCGGAGGACAATTACATGAGTGGAAACCCTCTCCATTTCCTAAAAAGAAATGGAGAGGTCATTTTCTTTCGGTGACCCAAATTGCATCTTGGGATTATCAAACAGTTCTAAATTTATGTGTAAAAAGAAAGGAATTATGGGGTTTAGTGGAAAAAATATTATTTAAAGTATTTAAGAGAGGAAATGGCCTCTCCATTTCTTTTTAAAAGAAATGGAGATGATCCAAATCCCAATTACATAGGAGAAAATTTAGTGAATGTTTCTGCCATTTTGTAACACTCCCTTCTTACCCGACCAAGGTAATTGAGAGATGTTACCGTCTCGATTTCCCGAGGCGGTGAGATCAGAATTACAATTAAGAAACTCCATTAATAAATGACAAGTTTAGTTATTACAAACATAAACTAATGAATAAAATACAACTCATGACCACTATACCTCTCTAACCAATACTCGTCTCGTGACTCATCAAACTCGTCCCGTCTCCCGCGTGCTATCCAAACAACATGTACTTAACCTGCTCCTCATATGATCGGAAATATCATATGGATCGACACAGGCCACCCCGGAAATAGGTGACAATTACACGGACACACAAACGTCGTCAGTTTCAATAAATAAAGTGTGACACGACTCGAATGTGTGGAAATGCAACATCACTATGATATGAATGACATACTATCAAATGACCACCACCACGGTATCGGGACACGCCCAGACATACCGACAACCACACTGGTACCGGGACACGCCCAGACATACCAACAACCACAAACAGGTACCGGGACACGCCCAGACGTACCGGGTCCCGAAGTCAACCGAGTCCCTTGCCAGACGACGTGTCTCAACCACACGAGTCCCTCCGTAACTCAAGCCATTAATGTGCACATCCCTCTTGGAGTAGGAAGCTCCAAGAGGCGACTCAAGCGGAAGACGGTCTCCCAACCGCCTTCCGTCTCCTCAACAACAAATAATCAAACACAATCATCAAGTCCACCAATACACATGACAAACACAATAGATGCCAAATGCCATACAATATGCCCATATACCGACTCATCATGATACATGTTATAATGCAAATGACTAATCAATGCCGACTCACATGACCATATAAACATATTGAAACTGAGTAGGAATAACCTACCTTTTCGCAAGCTCTATAGCAAACCCAAATCCAATAATAGTACCTCTTCATAAAACCGCCAACTAATTAAAGTAATTAAATACGTTTAATTTCTAATTAATCTAATTAAATTAAATACGAATTAATTAATTAAATAAAATCCGTCTTAAAGCTATTTAAAACCCGACTTGTACCCATCCTCCCTCTTAGCCCGACAAACACCACACCCCGCTGCCACCATGGACCACCACCAGCGGCCGTGGTGGGCCACGACCGCCATAACACGGCATCACCGTACACCCCTACACACACCCATACCCGACACCCTTCAAACACCTCTAAACCACCACCACCATTCGTACCACTACGGCCACCACTACACTGCGGCCCCCTCATGTCGACACCATCCACCACCGTGGTCCCCCTGACCACGGTGGTCCCAGCAACCACCCTCATGACGACAACAAACAACATACAACAACAATAACTAACACGACCTAGTCACCCCTCTTTTCCCCTTCGATTCCACCACCTAAAGCCACCATACCAACCACCCAAGACCTCACTACCCTCGACACAACCACCCCAACCCTAACCCAGGTCAGTTGCGACAAAGGGGTTAAAAACCCGTCTTAAGACGGTAGCACAACAACAACAATAACCCATGTATATACTCGGTCAATCCGATTTGGGACGGTCAGCGGTGGCTATATGGGTGGTCAACGACGAACTAGATTGGTCAAGGTCAAGGCGGGTCTAATAAAATAATATATAAGCTAGTCACACGGTCTTACCTTACGAACTCGAGGCGGAGGGACGGAATCTCCACTTTCTCTTCCTTTTTCTCTCTTCCTCTCATCTCTCATGTTTGTGGATTTTGTTGGGATTTTGTGTGGATAAGATGATGAGTGGATAAGGTGGAGTATATAAGGTGAGTATAGTATACGTATATTTTACATGTATCGTATTGCGTATTATTATTATCATTACAACTTATTATTATTATTATTATTATTATTATTATTATTATTATTATTATTATTATTATTATTATTATTATTATTATTATTATTATTATTATTATTATTATTATTATTATTATTATTATTATTATTATTATTATTATTATTATTATTATTATTTTATTCCGTCTCAAACATAACTCGTATAAATGCAAAATAATATAATATATATAATTATAAATACGGGGTATTACACTTTTAACATAATTTTCTTTCCTTTTTTTGTTGGTACGCAAATTGTTGGTGATCAAGTGAAATTATTGGCCATTTGGTGTTATTAGGGTTTGGCTTAAAGAGGGGCGAATTCGGCAATGCAATATAGTGGATTTGGGAGGATACGAGTGTAAATTCATTTAACCAAATTCTGAGTTTGCGGGGTAGTAAAATGATCAAATAAACAAGCTAATAAGCCTTTTATGCTTTTGATGTTGCTCGGTCTTGTAGATACCTCATTTCTGCACCTCCCGCAAACCACCCGGTGATGATTGGGTCGCATGTTTGGTACGGGGAACGATTTGTGACAGTTCGTAAGATTATCGTCAAGTGATCGCTCAAACACTTGTGTCTACCTCTTAATTGTCATTTATGTGCCGATATGGTCGTTTTGGCAGTAATTAGAGTACATTTGGAGTCCGGGTCAAAAAACCGCATTCATTTTCTAAAACCGAGTCAGAATGTTCCGGAATGTTCCAGATATTTCTATTCCATATTTTGCAATCTTTTAATCCTTGGCAAACAATTTCCCGTAATATTCACACAAAATATTAAGGAAAACAAGATTAATCCGTTATTCCATAACCAAAACACGGAAATCTTTCTTCCGCAGGAGGAAACCACTTGGGAAAGGACGCAGCAGGTGATGCGCCTCTTCCAAGAGACGCAGTGCCTGCTGCGCCTCTTCCCAAGTCCTTTTCTGCGTATTTTTTCGTATCTTTTCATATCTTTTCGAGATTCACTTACAAAGTTTCTCCGAAAACCCTATTTCCTCCACGTGATTAGTATAAATAGAGACCTTCGGTCTCACATATTTCTCACGCGAGTGTCCGCCCTTCTCTTCTCCCTTTGCATTCTAGACCACGTTCTTACTTTTTGGCGTCTACGTGCTTGAACATTCGACCACGTAAGCTCGGATCTTCTGAGTACCAGCCTCGTTTTGCATGACCGACCAATTTGACCAACTCCACCACAATCAACTCTAATCAATCTTGTTCGTTTTCCTCTTACGAGGGCACTTTCGTCTACATTCGAGTCGAGCATCACGAAACGTTAACTTAGTTCATCTCGTTTCGTCAAACATGTAAGTCTGAGGGTGTAAATCCTTCTTTTATTTATTGTTCTACACTTTTGTATCACAATTGTAAAGTTTATGTCGAAAGTATTCTTAAAACCGATTTGTAAAACCATGTTTTAAACCCTTTTTACGAATTACCAGAAGATGACCGTCGAGAAAGGACGCAGCAAGAATCGCTGCGCCTCTTGAAGGGGACGCAGCACTCTTTGCGCCTCTTCGTGAGGCTGCCGCAGTTCCTGCTTCCTTTCTTCTTCCTTCGTCTTTTGTTAATTTGTTTCTTTTTCTTCTGTTTTAAATCGTTCGTCGTTTCTTTGACATAATAATTCTAACATGTAGCATATATTATTAATCGTCATTAATATTTAATTCGTCATTAATATTCCCGGCTTAAATCCCTTATAATTCATATTTGCGGGTTTTCGTCATTAAAATCAATTCGGATTTTTAGAGGTTCGATTCATCAATATTGAGTCTCTGGAATTCGTCATTGATATATTTCTCACCTTTATTCATCGTCACCATCATTAATTCGTCATTCATGACTTGTTTAGCCTAATTAATTAGTTAGTTCATTAATTTGTTAATTAACCTTATTAATCTTATATAATTCGTTCTAATCGGTTTCATCCATGTTTATCGCTTTCATAACCCCCAATCACATGTAAATAACCTGCTAATCACTTTCATCCGAGTCAATTATTCATAATCAAGCATTAAAATCACCAACGAATATTAACAACTTGCGATTCCGGCTTCACAGCCAGAACTGAGCCAAAGAACAGACGCAGTGACTGTTGCGCCTCTTCCAAGGGACGCAGCTCTGCTGCGCCTGTTCCTGGTTTATTTCTGTCTCTGAACTTCCGTTTTGCCTTGACCTAGTTTACTAATTACGTATTTAATTAACTACTACCCGTATTATCACCCTAATTCCTGTTCGTTAATTTGTTTATTTCTTTCTTTCTCAAATTATCCGTTTTAAAATTATTTTCGACATAAATCATTAAACCCAATGTAATTATTGTAATTTTTCATTATTGTATTTATTTTATTTATTGTATTGTATTGTATTTTATGCCTTCACATGTAATTGAACTTAAATCCCAACTTTGACCCAATTGTATGATTAAATTACGTGATAACCGACTTAGTATTAATTCTCACATGCTAGGATTAATCTAATGGATGTTGCATTGCATGCATATAATCGACAACATATCGAGTATAGACAATTTCCCTAATCATTAGTAGAGGCCGCTATCGAGGCGGGCGGGATTAGGTGTTCGATCAAAAGAGCTTCCTAATACGTACCCTCACCCCTTACTCCAGATCTCTGTGAACATCCGTGTTCATTGGCATCCACGAGAGTCATTCTAGACACAAAATGCTAAGGGTAACGAGTTCTTGGTTTTCATGTCACTACTTTGGGTCTTGACATGGCATGAGGTATTCGAACGGTTTCCAATTTTCCACAATAAATTGGTGGTGACTCCACAAATGCAAACGCTTGTTCTCCCAAGCGCCCCCGTGGGCCCGCGTCCACAGTTTGGCGACTCCGCTGGGGATAATACACTTACGTGTAGCCAAAAGAGTGAAACTTGAACAAGGTTAGGAAATAGTTTGTACTAGACAATTGTCGGTTTTCATAACTCGGTCTTCCTAGATCGTTTCATTCGGCCTTCCTAGGCCCAACCCAACCCATTCAACCAATCGTCCCGTCTAAACGGTCCTAATTCCTATTTGGGCCTAAGGATGGATAGAGATTGACGTCATCCATACCATGGTACTTACTCTTGTTTGTATCAAGGACTTTTACTACTTGAGGAAATGGACTAGGAATCGGCCTTACTACTGTTTGGTACGAGCCTCTCCACAGACTTCGGGTTTCATTGTTCGGTATGGCAACCCACCCTTTAAACCAAAACCCTTCTAAATGCACTCAGCATCCCGTTATAATGCCTGTATGTATGCTTGTATGTGATCACCATTTTCTAAACGAAACTATGACGAATTTTGTGAAAATCAAAACCTCTTTCAAAATGTAAAATTTCGAAATATAGGCCTAATATTAGCACAAAACAAGTCGAAACTCTGTCCAATTGTCGAGTCAAAATTCGGGCCTCAAAACCCATTTCAAAACCTCACTTCGAGTCCACTCCTACAACTACACTAAAGTTGACTAGGACCAACATTTTTCAAACTTTGTCATTTCCTCAAAACTCACTTGACACAAGTGGCACACTCCCACTTCACGATTCAAAACATTTCTTTTCGAGTAAGTGTGCTAGAATGGTCGATCGTGTTTTGATTCGTCGTCGGTCTCTTATTCAGTTTCCAAGATGCCTGAAACAAGCGACGTGAACTTCAACCAACTCCAACTTCAACCGGCAGAGGAACCTTCTCAGCATTCCCTCCTCTTCTTCTCCCATGAAAGCTCCTTGAGACTCCTTTCTTGCTTTAGTTCTCTAACCGACTCATTCCCTACAAGACGAGACGGACAAATATAATATTAGAGTAACGGCACAAAATGCAAAAAAAAGGGATAGAAACAGTCCCGAAACGCGTCAAAACGTGCGAAAAAAGAGGAGGAAATGCTAACCAAATAAGCACGCATCAGTGCTTCATGTTAAACCAATAATACGCTCTATATATTTTAAGAGCTCTTCTCTCTAAAATGAAGCTCATAAGCTTCATTTCTTCTTATAATGGCTCTCACACATATTTTTCATACGCAATTAATTAATCTTTTTGGCATTCTTGCTAACATATTTCATTTGGGGTATTCTTATCAACCTATGTAAGTCCATTTCTAATCTCTTATTATGAGACCATATAATAACAATGATAGTTTAATAAAACATCAAAGTTAGAATCTTGATAGTATTAAATAATGTCGAGTCAATTAGGTATTATTAGCGTAATAATGTAGTTAAAACTAGTACTTTAGTATGGGATTTAGTAAGTTTCGGGATATGTATTAAGGTTCTAATTTGGATAACTTAAGTTTAGTTTTATAATTCCTAATGTTTGAACTTGATGCTTATGGTACTTGGTTGTGACTAATGATAAGCATGGCTTGAAAGTGAAACTCAAAGTCAACGCTGACCGGTCAACAAAAGTCAACGCTGGGTCAAACAACCGAACCCGACTTAAGCTACCGGGAGTGATACTAGTAAGTCATGTAAAGCCCAAGCCAAGGAAATGAAGTCGGGATGATATCAATAAAGGCCAAGATGAAGACAAGTTGTGGGGCCAAATTTCCAATGAGAAACCGCAACATGCGGTCACCATCGTAGCTTATGGTCCACACCGCAGCCTGCGATCCCTGTAACTACCACATCATTTTGTTTCCATCTCATCCGCATCTCAAGGCCTAAATCCCGCCTTAACCTAGAAAGGGGTGCAGCCTTATAAATACCTCAAACTTTTGAGATCCAAAGCCTCAGTTTGAATAATTACTCTCTAGAAAAACTTAATCTTTCCTTGATTTAATGTGTTAGGATTGATCACCCTTACATGTTTTTCCTTAAACTATTGCAATTCCTAGAAGACGTGTCTTAACATTTATAAGAATTAGGGAAGCAAACTTATTTGGTGAAATCTTGGTATAAAGGTTGCATCTTTATGCACGAGCAGAGTTTATATGTTAGTCTTTAATTTGTTGTATTAAACCTTTTAAAAGACTAATCCTAGCTTGATTCATTTGGAATTGTTTGTTTTGCTCTTGTATGCAATCCTTTGTGTGTCTTTCATAGAGGTGACCATATAGGAAGGTTAATTAGTCTAACTTAGGGCTAATAGTCACTATCTCATGAATTTTTTTTAACAGCTATCTCATAAATTTAAGTAGTGGGTAATTATAGTAAAGGGGAAGTAGGAGTCTTACATGCTTTAGAGTTGAATACTTGGGATAATTGCATCACGTTGTTTCCATATTTTACATTGTCAATATCCATAGTTTGTGAATTTACTTAATTAGAGAGTCTTAATTATTCGTTGGAGTCTTAATTAGTTTGATTAATAGTTTAAAAATCGAGTCTCGATTAAAGGTCCTTCCTTTGGGGTTCTTTTTCCAAAAAATATTTCCTCATACGTAAAATAGATAGAAAACTATTTTCTTTTAATAATATCACTCGGTTTATGGTTTACATTGACTTAACAGCGCAGACGTATAAGTAAAAACCTGAGACTATATAAATAACCGTTGTCAGGACTCAAACACACCTACTAAACTGGTTACTGCTTATATAATTCATGACAGTGGCGGAATCAGGATTTGAGCTTAGGGGAGACGAAAAAGTTTGTTTTTTTTTTGGGGGGGGGGGGTTAGTAAAATTATAAGATACACTTGAAAAAATTCAAAAAATTTAGTTAAAAATCGAAAATCTCAGGGGAGGGCCCTTGCTATCCCCTCTAACCCCACCATTGGTTCATGACATTGTACTTTATTAACCTACTCTCTCTGTCCCGGTCATATGTTGTGCTTTTCCATTTTGGGGTGTTTGAATCAATTGTTGTCCTTTCTATTTTAAAAGTGAATTTGATAAGCAATTTGATCATTGACACTTAATTTAATCCACTTGTCATTTAATAATTAGTCACCTCATCTTTCTTTGGTCTTTGTGATAAAATCAAAAGACAATAATTGACCGGGTAGGAGTAAGTACTAAAGAAGCGGTCTTTTCCACTATTACGCAAATTCTTTTTAGCTTGAATCATCACTTCTACTTAACATATCATCATTATTCCAAATCCACAAAACTTTAAGCACTTCAATGATCATCGTATGCTTTGATCATAATCTTTTAGCACTTGTTAAGAGTATTTAAAGATTACAAACCACATGAACTGTCAACTACACTTGTTACATCAAAACATATTAAAATCAATAGTAGAATTTAAAACTTTGACTTTGGTTTTACTATGAGTATTTGCATAACTTTCCTAACCTCCACATCGATTACACCGTTATTCCGTCAAAATATTTAAATTAGAAGTGTATTAACCTCCAATTAACTTATATATTTAATTTTTGTGTTCCTATCCATTCTTGTTAGGGTGTAAACTCATGTCCCATGTCGGTACAATAAAGATGGAAGATCATCTTTATAAGTGTTTGCAAAATATAATAGTATGAGGCCTTTTGGAAAGGATGTAAGAAATATGGGCCTAATACGATAATATATATGGACAAATTATTAATTCAGTTATTATTGTATTTATGCGCTATCTATTAAGTTAGGCTCAAATATAAAGTGATCCACTATGGTGTATTAAATACGGGTTTGTTTACGTCTTAAAAAGTATGGATATGGGTTTGTTTACGTCTTAAAAAGTATGGGTCAGTCTATTATCTAAGTGTAGATACCCATTAGGTTTGCTAATGCATGATGGGTGTATTAGACTAAGGAGACTATATATAAGTCACCTGGGTTATGGTCCCTGGTAGCCCATAATAACCTAATCTCCCTGCATCCCATCAGTAGAGAGATCCCTATTGGTATGTGTGTCTACAAGAAGACCTAATCCCAAAGACCTTCCTTAGAGGCGGTTCATCCCAACCTTTCATCATGTAATCAGGTATGCTTCCGCTCTACAGTTTACTGAGTAATTTAATATGAAGTTATGGTCTCTATTTGAATTAAATCTAACAAAGGAGGCCAAGCGTAAATTCCTGAGGGCTTGGCCCAAAGCGGACAATATCGTACTATTATGGACAGTAGACACAGATGCAGCAGAGGTCCAACACGGCGTATTCACGCTTCTGCACAACAGATCTATTTATTTCTTTATACTCTCGTAATCTCACATGCGGGTTTGTGCCGAACAATGCACTAATTACATCCGATCGAAAGACCACTTAAATCTTTCAAAATGACGGTCTTATTGGTACTATATCCATACTATTTAAAAAGTCCAAAGTTGGGTTACTGTTCCCAGAACAATAACTTTGGTTATTTCTCCCCATTTTCCCCTTTCCTACCATTCTTCCTATTTTCGTTCTATTTTTCCTGCGTACAACCCATTTACCCCTTTTCACCTCTAAATCCCTACCATGTTTCCTCCCTCTTAGCAAGAACATCCACGCCATTTTCGATCTGTTTGTTACATATAATCAAGCTACTTTTATCCATAGAAGAAACCAACCCAACAAGGCAAGTTTTTTGTTAATTTGTTTGTTTTATTCCGAACTTGTGATGAAGATTAATGTTTATTCGCATCTGATTTTGGTTATTAAAAATACTTTTTTGATGTAGATTTTCATTGTTACGTCAAATTGATGGGTCTTGAGGGTTGTTCTGTTGTCTGTCTTCCTATTTTTCCATTTGCATGTTAGGATCTATTATATTCCAATTAAAGTTTCTGGGTTCTTTTGGGTGCGTTACTGTAGGTGGATGTTTGTGTCAAGATGATGGAACTTGCAATTTCAGAGCTTTTTTGTTGGTTTATACCAAGAAATAGCATCGATTGATCACTTAGAGAGGTAACTTCCGGATTTACATGCACTGTTAATCTCTTTCAATTTTGGGATTTAGTGTTCGCCATTGTCCTATTGCTTTGTATACTATTTTTGTTAACCATAATTCACTTGATGCATGAATGTTTAATTGGTTTGTTTCTTTAACTGTGTCTTCAGTGTTGCTGGGTGATATGTGTGGGACTCCAATGTTGGTTTGGTATTGATGGCGAGTTCTCCTTCTTAAGAAGAGTTTTATTTTAATGGGTTTCGTTTGCTTTTTGTTTCCCGTCATTACTGTGTAGCCATTTGCAGCATCTCACTATTAGTGTGCGTGGAGCTGTTGCTTTTGAGGACGAACATGGTGACCACCTCGGTGAGAAAGCATATTTCATGGAGGATAAATCGTATCTCCAAGTCGTATATGATTGATCTCCAAGTAGTCCTGTGATTCTGGTGCTGCTAAAGACGATGGGATGTGCGCAGCTTGTTATTTGGATTCATAGTCTCACTTTGGTATGTATCTATCTATCACCCTTTTTAATTTGGGCTTTAAATTGAGTGCATGTAGCTTATAACTTGGATTCAGCCGCTCGCTTTGGTATGTATTAATTTAAAATTGACAGAAAATATTCCCTCCAGCCCGATCATTTGTTTACCTTTGATTAAAATACCCGTCATAATGAATATAAAAGGTAAACAATATGTAATGACTGAAGTTTATACACCTTAAAGTTATCATCTTTGTGCTAAACAATTCTTAATTGGGATGTTTATTGCTTAATTAAACTAAGATCTTTCTTTTCAGAGTAAATTTAACTTCTATATTTTGGGTTCTTAATAAATTTTTTTTTTTTTGGTATTTTGTATATATGAATTGCATTGTGTGTGTTTAGAATTGTGGCAGAATAATCTTGTAATTTAATGCCTTAAAGTTATCATCTTTGTGTTAAATATTTCTGAATTAGGATGCTTATTGCTTAATTAAAGTAATATTCTTTCCGCCTCATTCGTTTGTTTCTTTTTTATTTCTCGGGGGGGGGGGTGGTGTGGGGTATTCTGATCAAAGGTAAACAAATGATTAGGATGGAGGGAGTATCTCTCTTTTTAGTGTAAATTTACCATTTGTATTTTCCTATTCTTTTTCAGTAATTATTGGGTGAGACGGTCCTTTTATATATGAAAATATTAATTTACTAATACTGTATGAGCGTTTAACCAAAGTGTGAGACGGTTTTATTTTATAATTTGCGTTATGATTTGTAATTCTGAGTTGTGACAAAATGTTCTTGGAATTTTGCACCAATAGATAATGAAACATATGACCACATTTTACAAAATGTCCAAAAAATGTCATAATATTAATCTTGACTGTTAGATTGGAGAACAAGCTAAAATGATGTTAACTTATTGTGGTTCCCCATGCAGAATGTCTATGAATTATATTGTTCAATGTCATGATAGCTAAATTCGGTGAAACGCAGTTAACTTTACAATTTCTGTAGGACAATCTTGTTTTTACACCAGGAACATTTTTGTTTTACAAAGCTTCTTCCTTTTTCGAGTTTGACGATGTAAATTAGTTCAGTTTTTTTGAATTTGAATAAACTTTAAGAAAGACGGTAAGGATTCTCCCTAAATTTACTACCTTAGGCAAACCACTATGTCTGCTTTTTAGAAAATCGATGGTAGTTAATATAGAGAGGCCTTTTAAAAAATGTGAGGTTCATTTAAAAAACTGGCTTAATCTTTTTCATTGATCGTGTTGAGAAGGAGCTCCTACCATTGTGGATGCTCTTTTAAATGCACCATGTAGTTCTGTAGGATGATCTTGCTTTAATTGTATTTTTGTTGGGAAGGAGCTCCTACCATAGTAGATGCTCTTTTAGCTGCACCATGGCATTCTGTAGGATGATCTTTCTTGAATCGTATTCTTCCAGTTTGTGATGTGTAGCAATGTTGGATACTGATTTCTCTGTCTTATTTTTATGTTATATAGAATCCTCTTCTAAAATAACAAGGGTAAGTCCTGAGCTCGAATATGAGGAACATGACGGTGTTGCTATGTCGGTCTTAGCTTACGTTAGCTTTCCATCGGATGGGTTTCCAAAGTATATGATCTGGCCCAATAATGAGATTGTAGGAGAGCCTAGGCCTAAGCCTGGTCCTCCACCACTCATGGAGGTTGTTTCACAAGAAACTGCTCAATTAGCCGAGCAAAAAACAAGCGCCTTTTGGTTAGAGATCTTGCCAGTAAATTTGATAAGAACTTGTCTGCTGCTGCTAAGTTGTCAGATGAGGTTATATCACAGTTTCTTCTATTGTACAAGCAAATAAAACTCTTAAGGGCATTTCATATTTAAACATGTTTTTCTTGATTTCAGGCGAAACTTAGGGAGATCCCTTCATTGGGGGGACATGTTCTATTGAAAAAGTTTAGAGATGCTCTGGAATTTATGAAAGGGTGCATGGCTAGAAGAAACAAGGAAGATGTAGAAAAAGCCATATCCATGGTCAATCTTCTATCTCCTCTATCCTTTACGCTAATTTTTTTAAAATATAAATCGATCACAACTGATGTGGTAGTTTGGACTTTCAAGTAATATCGAGTTTTGACTTTAATGCTCTGTAATAGTTTCTAGGAAACTATGATGAATTCTCCACAGTTCTCAGCTGTGGTGTATCTATTATCTCAAGCCCTTACATATATTTGTTTTTTTATATAAGAAAATTGTGGTGCGCAACAGAGAAACTATTCATATTTTTGAGGCCTTCAATGTAATTTAGAAGGGAAACATTTCTTTATGGTTGTAAGGGTGAACAAGACCAGTTTTGATGCTGATGGCCGGGTTTCAAACTTAGGTCATGACTCATGGGTGCCGATTCCCCGATTATTTTACAAGTTAATTTAGCAAAAATCTGCATATGCTGAGCATGTGTGACAAAGCATGTTAGATCTGCTCATACTTCTATTTCAAGTTGTTAGCAGCCTACAGTTTGCCAATTGATTTAATCCTTGTCATTTGTGCTGAACTATTCTATTACTTAAAGTGTTAGCTGTGTGCACTGTCTAATATGAGTTAGCCTGCTTTGGTATCTTAAGTTTTATAGAGGGTGTTCCTCATGCTAATCGTGAATTAGACAAAGTAATATATATATATATATATATAGGGGCGGGTTCAGGTACGAACTAGCTTATCGTACGAACCGTACGAACCATCTAAAAAGGAAAGTTCAAGCGCTGTAATAAAACTCACACTCACCTAAAAACTCATCCCAACAAAAAAAAAAAAATTGATCGAAGAAACGCGAATCTCCATTGCTTCAAATCATCCTACTTTCCGCCATTATTGTTCCTGTCCCATGCGAATCTAAGAGGTAAGCTTTTACTCAGATTAGGGTTTACAAAATTTAAATCGTAAATTAGGGTTTGAACAAATTGAAATTCTTAAAATTAGGGTTTACCAATTTTAATCGTATTTTGAGATTTTGATGGTAATTTAGTTTGTGTTTTGATACTATTTTTAGGATGGTTATAATTTCATCATCTTCTACTGATTCAGGTATGAATTATTGTTGTAAATACATTTTTGAGAACTATTTTTTCAATTAAATTTGGGATCCATTTCTGAAATTGCTTAAGGTGTTGTAGGTGATAACGGAAAAGAGGATGAATCAATGATGAGAAGAAGTTATAGGTACACATTCTTGTTTTTTTTTTCTTATTGCGGGGATGTCGGATACATGTATCTACTAAATCTGAAGTAGTGTATCTAGGATCACAAAGATGTGTACCTCTGTATAATTTTTCTAGCCGTGGATAATTTTTCTCGATTGTTTTTGTATTTTTTTGGGTGGTTTAATGGGGGCCAAAAGATATATCTCTCGACGAGAATAAATTTTTTAGCCAAAGATACATCTCTGGTTGTTAGATACATCATTCCAGCTATTTTGAAAAAAATGTATCGGCTAGCTAAAACAGTGTATATCGGCTAGCTAAAAAGCAGTGTACCTAATGTGGCTTGGGTGGGAAAATCGTGCTCGTATGTGATAAATACTCGATCGATTATGATTTTGTGCACCGTAGAGAGTCTTTCAAAAACTTAAGCTAGTATAGCATTTGAAAATTTTTGGATGAATGTTTAGCAGTTTGAAAATCGCAAACTTCTTTCTCTCTGCACAAATTGTTGATGTATAGTGACATATGAATTATTGTATCTAATTTGAATGAGATGTGTACCTGTGCGAGATAGTATACCGCTACTAATGTCCATGCCTCGGATATCTTTGGTTGTACTTCCCTTGACATATGCAACAGTGTACGCAAAATGTAGCGTAAGCATGTATCTAATATCATAGTAATGTGTACCTATGGACTATATTTTCTTTGATTTTAGTCTTTGGAACATAATGCGTTTCCTCTTGTGTGTCATTTCTGTGCGACAGTATAGTTGCTTCTAATGTTGATGCTCTAATGAACAATGATATACCTCCTATGATTCCATTGACTAATGCACCAGGTAAAAAAATTGTGGTTTGTTCATTTACAAGGTTTGATTTCACTAATATAATGTACTTGCCTTAAAAATAACAACCTTTTGGTTAAATTGTCTTGTAGAAACCCCACAAGTTGGTTCTGAAAACACAATTTTTGGATTCCCAAGCTGTCCAGAAGATCTAAAACCAATCAACGGTATGATGTTTTCAAATTTGGAAGATGGAATAGATTTTACAACAAATATGCAAAAGTTTGTGGATTTATTCCAAGGTTAGATTCAACAAAATTGGTTAATGGGATTGTTACACACAAGCGCTGTGTGTGTAATAAAGAAGGTAAAAGTAGGAACAAGGGGACTAAAAGAAAGAGGACTGTTACGAGAACAGGATGTGAAGCTAAGGTTAGTTTTAAGAGAATTGACACCGGTGAATACCAAATTTATGATTTTGTTGAGGTACACACACACACAATGGTTACCCCAGCTACAATGGTTCATATGAAACCATCTAGGAATTTGAATCTCTTTCACAAGAAAATGATCATGGATAATTCAAGGGTAAATCATGGTCCAGTGGATTCCTTTAGAATGTTTAAGGAATATGTAAAAGGGTACAAAAATGTTGGAGCTTCTTTAGAAGATTTCAAAAACTTTTCAAGGGATGTTAAGAAATATATCAAGGAATATGATCTTTGAGATGTTATTGGAAACTTTCATGCAAAAAAAAGGCTATGTCTCCATCATTTTATTTCGACTTTGAGGTGGATGATGAAAAAAGACTAAGTAAGGTTTTTTGGGCAGATCCAATCTCAATTAAAAACTATGCCCTTTTTGGGGAAGCCGTCTCTTTTGATGCTACTTATAACTTCAATGAATATAAAATGGTGTTTTGTCCGTTCACTGGTGTGGACAACCATAAAAGATGCGTCACTTTTGCGGGTGGTTTGTTAAGAAAGGAAGATGGAGAATCATTTACCTGGTTATTTGAGAATTTTGTGAAGGCTATGGGTGATTGCTATCCTACTACAATTATAACTGACCAATGCAAAGGCATCAATCAAGCTGTAAAAGATGTGTTTGGTGACAAAACACAACACCGATTATGCATGTGGCATATAATGAAAAAGTTGCCAGACAAAGTCGGGCCGACAATTTGCCAAAACACAAACTTTTTGAAGGAAATAAATTCTATTGTTTGGGATGGAGAGATTGATACACAAGAATTCGAATTGAGATGGAAATCAATCCTTTCTTCGTATGAGCTTTCTGATCATGAGTGGCTGAAGTCAATGTTTGACATTCGTTCAAGTTGGATTCTGCCTACTTGAGAGACATATATCTTGGTGGGATTATGCGCACAACATCAAGGTCAGAATCTGAAAATAGCTTCTTTGGAAATTTCACAATCCCGCACCTCACTCTTGTTGAGTTTTGGATGCGTTTCCAATCGGCTATGGATGCGCAGCGTTGGAAATATGCTAAGGTGACTGCCGATGATAAGAACTCTTCTCCAAAATTATCAACACCTCTCCTTCTAGAAAAAAAAACCTCTGAATTTTACACCACCACTGTTTTTTATCAATTTCAAGAAGAACTCCAAGCTGCGTGTTTTACTTGTGGTCTTTCACCGAGGACAACTGAAGACAACAATGAGCATATTTCAATAATGGACCGCGAGAAAGACAAGGTATACACAGTTGATTTAAGTGGTAATAAATTTTCTTGTTCATGTAAGATGTTTGAAAGGATTGGGTTACTTTGTAAGCATGTTCTGTGGGTGTTAAAAGATAGAGGGTTTGATGATATCCCTACGGAGTATCTATTAGACAGATGGGGCAAATATGCAACTTGTCGTCCCATTTTTAATGTTGTTGGGACAACCCTCCTAGCTGATTGTATGTCAATAGAAAACCACCAAAGTAAGATAAGTGAATTGTGGTCGGAAGTATTTACTTGATTTCGCTTGTTGAAGATAATGAGGAACTTGGTGATGAGTTGCTTGAACTTCTTCGCGCTTTCAACGAGAAATTGATGATTTGATTAAGCGTGGGAAGTCAAAAAACAAGAAAGCTGAAATTGAGATGCTTATTGGCTCGAAAATACCGTCTGAAGCTAGTGTTCTACCACCAGAAAAGTGTAAGAATAAGGGATCAGGAAGACGGATTACTTCAAACAAGGAAAAGGCAGTACAAGAAAATACAAAGCCCTTGAGGAAATGTCGTGCTTGCGGTGAAATGACTCATCATGATAGTAGGAATTGCCCAAGTCGAGCCACTCAAAAGTGAGTCCAGTTTGATTTCAGCTAGAAAAAGTTTAAGTTGTATTAAGTATTCTAAAAACTTTCTAGTATGTAAAGACTTCTAAGAAGTATGTTGTATTTGACTTTAAATAGTGGTCTTTCTAGTAAGTAAAGACTTCTAAGAAGTATGTTTAATTAACGCATCATGATAGTAGGAATTGCCCAAGTCGCGAAGTTATTTGGTTGTCTAATGTCTCACGTTTACTGTTCAAACACTTTGCTTCTCTATTATTATACTAACTTTTATTGCGTACCCTCAAAAGTCGAGGTGTGACACACATAATTAAAAATAAAATATAAATACAAATTGAAGATTAAGTTCTTTATTTTAAAAAATTGATGAAACAATGGGAATAGTGAATTGGTGTAGTTTTTCTCGTATCTTGAATGTTGCATGTGGTGTTAATCGGTATGAGCGAATGACGTTCTTTGAAGTAATCTCTTGCACAAGTGATATGATAGCGCTACTCATCAAAGCCCCCAATTCCTATGGCACCATAATCATAAATTGTGGGACTAACCACCCTACACTCATAGGGACAACACCCTTGGGAACATCAATAAGTCCATTCCTACTTGCATCATGGACCCTCTTTGTCTCGATCAAGGCAGCAACAACAATTGTAATAATTGATAACCGGATCCTGATCCTTTGAAGGGTATTTATTCCGGAAGGGATTTTAGTGAGTTTTCTCATTGTAGGAACAAAGAGTTTATCATAAAATGGGACAAAAATTAGGATTACAATCCCCGGGATAACTTGTAAAGAGGCCGGAGGGATCTTAAATTTAGGTCCAATTGAAAAGGTTAAGGGTAGAGGCTTGTTGGATGAAAAATGTATGCACTTGGGACCCATCTGAAACCGTCATTCACAGGACCCATCTGAAACCGTCATTCACTTGGAATTAAACGAAGAATGAGTTTCAATTCTTTTTGGATTAAACATACTTTATGCATTGCATCTGCCTTAATTACAACGTTTATGCATTGTATAAAAACATTGACTATTTACAACGTTTCTATTTACCACACATTTACACATTTCTCTTGGTTTCACACCAAACATTCATTCGTTCAACTCTATGCATTGCATCTGCCTTAATTATTTCTATATAAATAGGTTTTCATGTGTTTAGAAGGGTATTACATTCTCTTTGTTTCAAAAAACTTCAAACTTAATCTATCTTGAATTCCCTCTCAACCATTATGTCTTCTAATAATTCATCGATGCATCCGATGCATCCTATGAATCGATGCATCCTATGAATCGATGTAGAATCCTTTGATTCAAAAGAGAAAGTTTGGACGCCATTCCGAAATATTGTACGTCAAACCCGTGATGTGTATTCTTTATAATTTGCCAAGCACACGAGATGGGTTTGGAAAGGAAACTCTCTCATATGATCTTGACAGATTAGTAGAAATTATTCGGGGTGCTGGATTAAATTTAGTTCAAGCTATCCACCCGGCTATTTCTTACAATGGGTCGTTCAAGGGACATGCAATGATTGAGTTTGGAGCGGGAGATGAGCGCAAATGCTTCCTTCAAGCTCGCAAACCTGGAGCGCTTTTTCTAATAATGAAGCTTCGAGGTGGTGGTTTGAAAACGTTAAACCTCCGTCAGGACCATATTTATGGGTTGCTAATAGAGATGATTTGGGACTGGTCGCATATTTGTATGCTTAGGGGCCTTCCTTTGAGTTCGGGACAATTCCGCTTGCATGGGAAAACGACCCGGTGGATTGGGTTGAAGGTGATAATGATGTTTTCAGTGATATTCGTTTTGAAATCCGCAATTACTTTCCGGATTATTAATTTGTACTGTACTTTTTATAATGTTGGTTATATTTTATAACTTCAAAGATGGGCTACAATCCACATTTTACAATTTAAAACTATTACGGAGTAGTAGGCAATCAAACCGAGGACAATAGTAACAATAAAAAATCATTTTACTTTTTATAATGTTTTAGTAAAATGAAAGCACTCCAATTATCATTGTTTCGCAAACAATTATAGTTTGACTATTAAATTTACCAATGTGAATTTTTGTGACTTACTTTTATTTAGCCCAAATTATATCACAAACTATAGAATAAGACGGTCTTATATCCGAGATTTATCTTATACTTGTGGATCTAAATACATTTTCGTTGATAAATATATGTCCTGCTATTTTAGCCTAGGAAGAATGGGATAGATCAAATATATGATGTGCTATATATGTAGAAGTTGGAAGATCAAATGATTGATTGTTGTTAAATGAAAGAACAACAAAGCGAACGCAAAAAGAATATTTTGAAGTGTATCCACAAAGCCGGGTATGTGTATCCACACATCCTTTTATTTTGGAGTGTAACTGTCCAATGGCCTATACCAGGAACATTATGTGTATCCACAAAGCCGGGGATGTGTATCCACAAAGCCAGGGATGTGTATCCAGACAAACCGACAATGCGTATCCACAGATGCGGTGTGTATCCACACGACCATGGGTGTGTATCCACACAAAGCAGTTTGGGGTGTATCTCGTACCGAGAAAGTCATATATGTGTATTTACACAACCAGTAATGTGTACCCACGCAATAACCGCAAGATGTCTTAATAGGAATTTAATAACTGAATAGTATTAATAGTAGCCATACATTGAAAAAGGATTGAAACAAAAATACATTTGATGAACAAAAACAATTGAGTCAAAAATGTTCCTGGAATGTTTGAACACAACACTATTAAATTCAAATACATTTCACTACGCACAACACATCCTCAAAACACACTCCCATCTACGAACTCACCTGGTCATAAAACATGAAAAAAGTAACGTTAAGTTAGTTTAAAATAATTTTATATGTAAAATAAAATTAACATCTCCGGCACATAAGTGCCTACAAAACAGTAGGGATGTGTATCTGCGAAGCCGGGGCCGTGTATTCACAAACCAGCGGGTGTGTATCCAAACGAGCCGAGAGATGTGTATCCACACTAGTTGCGGTGTGTATCCACGAATATAACCACGAGGTTGTGTCTAAATTTGGAGTTTTGAAACTTCTACTTTCTATATCTATATTAATATTACCAACTTGATGAAAAGTAGACATTATAATCAATGGCAAGTGGGAGTTAGTCTTGTGTAAGATGATTTTACACTAATATAGTTGTAAAACGGATCTAAACACAAACTCTATTAGTAGCTAAACAAAAGTGATTTAAAGATTCCGTCTTACAATAAATTTGTGTAAAACCGTCGAACACGAATATTTGTGTTTGTTTTCCTCCCAACATATATGAAGGCACAGAAAAAATGTAAACGTCTCAAGGATGAGAAGGTAAAATCTGCCATTTGGTGAAGGGAAATGAACTCTAAAACTAGTGGAGAGACATTTGGTGACATGGATAACTAACTATAAACTACTACGAAATTACTATCGGTGTGTATGCAGCCGAGAGATGTGTAACCGCACATTCGATATGTGTATCTAGACGACCAACAATGCGTAACCGCACATTCTCGCGGTGTGTATGCGAGGCAGACTGCGCAGTGTGTATGCGAGGCATTTGCAGTGTGTATCCAAGCGCAAAGATCTGGGATGTATCTTCACGGCCCCAAGAAGCGTAACCTCACAACCTCGTGGACCGGATAAGTGTATCCACACGGCGGGAGGTGTGTATCTACACACTTGAAAGAAGTCTATCCAAAGCAATTTAAGATTGTGTACCCCTACTAATGTATTCTATCTCACCTACATATATGTATCTATCAGTTCCACATATTCAAAAATTACCTTTGCAGTATTTTTCTCCCACTTGAGTAGTTTCAACATAATTTGTCGACGATAAGCAATCATATTACGCAAATTAAAAAACATTGATAACAACAAGTAAAATACGATAAATAGAGAAATGAAAAACTGACATTTAGCTAATTTGGCAAGCTTACTTTGAAATAGTTTTGGTCCTCCCATAATTTCCTATCGTGTATTGCACCCTCCGGAAACTTCATAACAAATAGTCCGCAATCATAACTACACATACTGTTAAGATTATTAGACTAAAAAAGCGCATCCATTTTCGGGCTAATAAATAAAGGATTTTTAGAAAACTTACGTGTTTTTTCTTTGAGGTACATTGATAACAAAAGTAGTAAACAAGATGATGCCCTTAAGATGATTGTAACCCTTGTGGCCCTCAAATTGACTTGCAACATGGAACACCTTTGAATGACAACAACTTATCAAAAATAGTAATAAAATAATTTCATCCTAACTGATAATAAAAATGCAAAAATATAACAAAAAAAGTAGGGGCCATACAATATCCTCCACATAAGAATTATACTCCTCAAGATCATCTGCTTTTTCTAACTTTGGCTTGCATGAGTCCAAGATATAGTTTTCCTGTTTCTTGAGGTCCGACACACAAGCTAACCAATGATTACCATTTTTGCCAATTGTGAAAAACACCTACCAATGTCATAGCAGCAAAGGTCATACAATGACATTCCACCCAACGCCAAAACAACTTTTCCGGTAGATTCCCAACAAATTTACCTTTTCAATAGTTGCTCCATTTTCAGGCTTGTAGTGCATCTTAAGATGAGGGCACCAGACAATATTCCCTTTCTGAGGCCTTAATGAGGGCTTAACAAACTGAAAATTATAAAATTGTTTAGATATTGAGGACTAATACATCTGAAAAACTGCATTTTCAAATCTGAATCAACATGTATAAAAATGCATTTTTGAATCTGAAAACCTGCATTTTCGAATCTGAATCTTAATTATCTACCCGGACGTTGTTGGCAAGTAGAGAATATCAGTTCTATCATATGTGCACATCACACCATACATATCAAGCACCTACATATAAATGATCATGTTCTAAATATCACAAAAAGATTAGTATAAATAATAATAATAATACTACTAATAAAGGTGTAGGAAAACTTACCAAATCCATTATCCAAAGTCCGATTTTGCAAACTTTGCATTCCTTTTCGACACACTCGCCATCCACTCGGTATTCACAAGAGTCTCGTCTAAAGCGTAAATGAATATAATTAAAACATAAAAGTGCATCAACAAAATTTAATTGTGCAAATATGTTATCGATTTCACAACTTACTCGATGCCTTTACCCCTTTTCATTACAACAACAAGAAGTTCCGTGTATGCGTGAGTTGACGTTGACATTGATGTTGTGATTTGCCTTCTCATTTGGAACTCTTGGTCAACTGCTTCAAATCTAGAAAAAATAAGGGACAAAACAAAAAATTAAATTTATCAAGAAAATTACAACTTCATTAGAAAGTAATTTATGATTATATTTACTCAAAGGAATAGAGGGATACCTCGTATCAAAACTCAAAGATCCATCTTTTGATAAGAGTTTATCCTTGATTTATTACCGTCGAAACAACAAATCGAGAGCAAACTCTTGCGACAAAAAGCTTAACTTGGTTGTGCTACAAAACAAATTGGAATATATGTTAAGCATTACATGTGTCTAGAAACAAATTGGAATATATCTTAAACATTATAGACTAGAAAATTGATTGAATTGTATCTAGGTAGCTAGATGTATACTATATGAAATCATAACTTACATCATTTAGACCCAAAGGGAAACCCTTTCTAGTGCCTCTGTACTTCTCCAACAAACGCATGAGATAAATCCCAGAATCAACTCCATCACCCATATTTGATTTCGGAATATATTCCTCTCTCACCAGATTCTTGACGTCTTGTATAGATGGAATCTTGTTTCGGACCAAGCAATTCATAACAAATTGTACCTGCATTTGGCAAAATTGTTTAGCAAACCAAAATAAATATGACATTCAGAAAAGGACTTTACAGGTCATACCGTAGACTTAATAATTGTTGTATAATTCATGATTTTGGCTTCATCACATGCGGGATTTCCAACTTCATTGCTATGAAGTTAAAACAAAACACAAATGGCGTCTCGGAGATTATTGGAACAAATATCTGCAATTTCATGTTTGTAAAAAGTCAAAAAACTTGCAGTTTAAAAATAGTAGTAAACTGGCACATTGAATAAAAAACTTGCGGTTTAAAACGCAAATATTTACTTACGAGATTTGCTCCCGCAAAATTGTGATTAATGCCGGTAGTATGAGTAGCAATAAGGGGATCCTAGTGATTAGAAAAAAATTATAAGAAAATGTAGCGGAGTATGACTGCAAAAGAGATAAACATGAGTAATCCCAAGAATATCATCAGATTATTATACAAAACTTACTTCTTCATCGGTTTGCGGGAGATACACCCTATACGGTGAATCGGTCATTTGCTCTCTACGTGTTTCACTTTCGTTCAAAATGAAACACCAAGCATGTATGACAGATTTAGGCACTATGTCACCTGTCACTACGTCTTCAAATCTGCCCGACTAAGTTTATGGTTATCACATTGGAAGAGGATCTCACTGAATAAACATGTATCGATAAAAGTTAGTTACGACAATCATACTTTATAAACAAAAAAAGTGTCTAACACAAATTCATAGACAATGTTAGAAAAATCATACCTTTCATCAGATGTCTCTGAAAATACATATTCCAATACATCTTTTTCAACTTTATTCAAATTCCCAGCAACTATAATACTTCTCTGAAGGAAAGGAGATTTGAAAAATTGTGATTTAACTCTCTTTCTCTTAAGCATTACTCTTGTAATGTGCACTGGTTCTTTTGGTGGCAATGAGGAAATCGGTTCAACAACAAGTGGTTCCACAACTTCAACCCTATCTCCAATATTTAGAGCAATATCACAGAACTTTTTTAACTCATCTTCTTGTGATTGTGATTCTGAACTTAGTAATCTAAATGAAGGTGGGATAAAATCATTATCCGATGGGAGGGAAGGTGGTGTAAACTTTGGAGGGGAGGGGTGTATAAACCGTGGAGACCGTCGAACAAATGTAGAAGATTTTTGTTTCTTCTCAAAATTCAGTGGCTCAAACTCTTGAGACTCAGAGTCCAAAACAATAGGAGAAGCTGGCTTACCTTTGGTGTTGTGAAGAAAAGGAGCTGAAGCCGTTATACAAGTTGGTTTGTTGATAACATTACTTTTCTCCTTTGCTGGCCGTTTTCCCAAAGCAATTTCTAATTTAAGAAGAGCTGCCAACAACTCATCCTCATTATCAAATTTGAGTTTACCAAACTTAGTAAGTGGATCCTGCTCCTCACTATCACCTTCATTACAAACAGCTCCATTATCTCCCACGTTGTCAGCTCCTCTCTTGTTCACTTTTTCAGCCCCCTTCTCTTCCACTCTTCCACTCTGACAGACTCATCAACTTTATTCCCAGGAATATTCAATCCCTCTGTTGTAGGTTGTGATGAATAAGAGCAATCACTTAAAGCAGACGCGATTTGAGCCATCTGTTGTACAATCTTACTGTCAGGATAATTCATTCTAGCTTCTACCAAAGACTTTGAGAAGCTAGAATAGGCAAGAGAAAGATTGTTTGCATCTTCGCAATTTCTTGAAAGTAAACATCTTGCTCCGCTCATTGTCCTCCTCCCTTTGTCTCAGTAGCCTTCGGGTCCTCAGTAGGCTTTGGGTCCTCAGTAACCTCAGTAGGCTTTGGGTCCTCAGTAACCTCAGTAGGCTTTGGGTGCTCAGTAGCCTCAGGTTCTCGAATAAAAGCCTCAGGCATATCCAATTGTATTGGGATAGTAAAAGTTACATGCTGAACCGTAGCCTTGACAATGCGACATAGAACACCTCCAGTACCAAACCCATCCTTCATCTCATCCTTAAGCCTAGATTTTATCCTTTCTTTCGTCCATGATGCTATTGTTGGGAATACCCGAGGGACTGAAAAATAACTGAAGGATACTCTATCAAGATAGATGAAAACGAACACCATGATAGGCCCAGCAAAATTATCATTTCCAGACATTCTCCAATCTTTAACATGACTTCAATAAATCTGTTGTCGGTAAATTTGCACCGATTAAATGATGCAACAAACTGAAATATCTTCTAAACACTTCAACACTCGTAAGTGGCACAAGTCCCTTTTACGCCCATAAAAATCTTTGAGACAATGAATACAATAAAGTTTCTTTTAAAATCTTCCCCGCCGTCTCTTTGGCTAATTATCAGTTGTAATATATCCTTAACATCAACCTTTGTGGGATCTTTTGTATTGAATTGTCTCAACTATCTACTCTTTAACTCAACAAAGTCAACACTCCTATCTGTTGAGGAAGCTATCGTGACATCATTTGCACCCATAGGAATACCAAGTGATAAATGAACATCTTCATCCGTTATTTGAAGTTGCCCTTTCATATAGGAGCATGACAATATGTTGAATTTGGTAACTAACCAATGCGCAAGAGCACCTGGAACCATATCTGTCCGGAGATTAAGAACCCCACCAAAGCCCATGTCCTTTACATCAGCTACTTGTTTTGCACTCAAATTACTGTTGATAAATGTCAACAACATTTTAGGTGACATACGTGTCCTCAAATAACACTGCCCCAAGCCATCATCATCTTTTAAATTCGTTTTAACAGCTTTCTTGCATCGACTTTTCTTAGTAATAGCATTATGGGTTTGCTTGCTTGTACTTGCACCATCATTATATAGCGTCAACTTATCCATGTGTGGTAATCTGAAAATATGATTAAAATGTGTGGTTAAAAACATGTGTATCTATAAACCAAAAAATACCATTGACAAAATACATTATTCACGAATGACAAGAATTTTACATTGTGAAGAAGATAAATGGAATAAGAAGCAAAAATAGGAAGCACAAATCTGAAAGAAAGTGAGACAATGACATTTGACAGACACACCTACCAAACTTTAAATAGTGAATCTAGCGTGCTAGATGTAAGTATCTAACTCTTTGTAAAACATGTATCTACCTAAGAAATAAGAGCTATGTATCTATCAAACGGAAAAAGGATAAAAAAACGGGACATAAATCATAAAATTAAACTAAAAAAAGTAAAAAATTATACAAAAGAAGATGATGCTAATATTGGATACAAAAGTAAAAAATTATATTACAAATAGAGAGTACGCAAAATGTTAAACAACTTACTACAAATTATACAAAAGAAGTACATAATTATACAAAGGTTTATAACAACTACATAATTATACATAATAACTACTAAAAAAAAAGAGAAAAATTACACATAAACTAGCTTGCGCTATATGTCAAGCGGGAAAGGGAAACCAAAAAAAGAGAAATTTTCACGAGTAATTAGCAAATCTGATGCAATGGAAATTCTTTGTGCTTCTTGTCTCGGATGGCGAGCTCTAAGCAACAACAACACTTCGCCAATTGCAATATCATTAGGAATGTTAAGATGCATATTAGGACTTTCATTTTATGCCTGGTGAAAATGGAGGATGAACTTTGCTATCATATTGTCCGTTAAAAAACATTTGCAGCTTTGATAAAGGATGTTAGGACCCCTACGAGCAATCCGTACCCCATTCAAATCATTTAGAACTAAAGACCCCAAGAATGCCATGTCAACACGAGGTGCATTTCGATGTATGAGAAAGAGTTGACACCAATTTCTACAAACCATTGCCATATTTGCCTTATCTTCGTACAAATCAAGTCGTGTGAATATCTCATTCATTAAATGTTGATTATTAAAAACATCAAATTAAGCTTCAGAGCTTGTGCCATTGACGGTAACTTCCTTTAACGGATCAAATGAAAACTCCATTCCCGTTTGCTTTTCAGATACATAATTACTAATAAAGTTTTCTTTATCTTCTGCTAGAATATTAACAACACACCCATTGCACCAATTTTCCATAGATGATTATGTAGACTTAATTAAGAATAAAGTATTTGGACCTACATTTTTAGCAAGTTAGGAAAAAAAGAAAATTAGTTACAAAAAAATAAAGCGAAAATAACTAAGATGAAATTTAATTGTTTCGACACAACTCCCGCACATGTGTAACCTATAGAAGTATCATGTGTATCCTATAGAAGTAGCATGTGTATGTTGTAGGCAAGAGATGTATACCTAGAGGTAAAAGTACAGCTATGAACACAGCAACACATGCTAATATTGGAAGACACACAGGCTAACGCTACCAGATACATGAAAACAAATTGTGCATCCAGTAAGAGTATCATGTGTATTCCGTAAGTGACAAATGTGTATCCAGAATACAAAAAGACCTAATATGGCATCCTAATTGTGGACTTAGCCCAAAAAACGTGAGACTCTTCGAATTATGACTTATTGAAAAAAAAATCGCAAACATTAAAATAGTTTCATCCATTTTTAAAAGAGATATTGTCACTTTGTCAGTCACTGCCAGTAAGAGATCTATATCTAGAGGTAAGGTACAGCTATGAACACATCAACACATGCTAATATTAGAAGATACATAGGCTAATGCTACCGGATACATGAAGCAATTTCTGTATCCAGTAAAAGAAGCATGTGTATTCCGTAAGTGACAAATGTGTATCTAGAATACCAAAAGACCTAATATGGCATACTAATTGTGGACTTAGCCCAAAAACGTGAGAGTGTTCTAAATTATGACCCAGAACAAAAAAAAAATCGCGAACTATTTTATATAAGAAGGTACATAGGCTAATGCTACCGGATACATGAAGCAATTTGTGTATCCAGTAAAAGAAGCATGTGTATTCCGTAAGTGACAAATGTGTATCCAGAATAACAAAGACCTAAGATGGCATCCTAATTGTGGACTTTGCCCAAACCGTGAGACTCTTCTGAATTATGACCCAGCACAAAAATCGGGAACATGAAAATAAAATGGAGGGACATGCACAAGCTATCGCATCGCATACGGGGAAACAGTTGTGTGGATCCTATAGAAGGAGCATGCGTATCCTGTATGTAAGAGATGTGTATCTAGACTTAAAAATACACCAATAAAACACAGCACAACTGAGCATACCACTTAACAGAACTCACACCAGTACGCCAACCAGAAAAATCAATCGCATCCCCTCAAAACACATGACAACATAACACAACAGATAACCATAGCAATTAAAACAGTAATTATATACGTTTGAGCTTCAATAATCAACATGTGAAGCTTAATAAAGATCAAAAATCAAAAAATATAAATCAGCTGAAACATAAACAACATAAAAATGAAGAAATTAGGGTTACAGCAGCATAGAAAACGTCACCGTTGGAAGGCAATGGGAGATCAAGTCGCCACCGTCGCCGTCGCGAGCGGTCGTCGGTGATGTCGCCGTCGGGGGGGCGGTGGTCGGTGATGAGAGAGAAGTCGTCACCGTCGGGGATAAGAGTGAGATGTACGGGAGTGTAATGGGAAATTGTGAGTGACAGTTGTGCTTTAAATAAAAAGTACACAGTGAGGGGTATTAGTAGTTCGTACGGTTCGCACCGTAATTTGGTTCGTACAGGATCCTGATTCTATATAAAATAATATATATATATATATATATATATATATATATATATATATATATATATATATATATATATATATATATATATATATATATATATATAGTTAGGATCTATTGAGTCTACCTTCTTAGGGTGAGTCCAGCCTATTAATCCTGACCGTCAGATCTGCCTTGATCAACGGCTGAGTATCGCGCATCTAAGTAAGGGCAAAATCGTAATTCACCTATAATTATATAAACTATGACCCTCTTCAACACCCGTCATTATTTAGCTTAAAATTTCTCTCTCATCAATTTTTTGTTCTCATTCTCACTGAACTCTTCGAATTCTCTTCCAACTAGTACACAAATTTCAATCTGGCTCTCAAATTCTTTGTCTAATTGCAAATTTTCTTCCAGATCCTTTTGTGGTAAGTTTTCTTTTGAGTTTCTTTGTAAATTTTTTATTTGCTCAGCGATTTTCAGTTCGTCTAAATGTTGAAACCCTAAATTGATCGTGCTTTAAATTTTTGTGAATGTTTTGTGCGATTTTATTCAGCGATTTTACTTCATTCCGAAGTATTTGGTATTATTCTTCATTCTAGTTGATTATTAATTGATGTATGCATAATCGGCTTATATTCCTTAATCTGCGTATTCTCAAAATCAATAACCGTCTCTCTGTTTGTTTCATCTTGTTGAATTTAGATTGATATTTCTTTAATTTTGTTCATAGTTTTAGGACATCGTTCAAATAATTGAGGATATGAACTGTTTTTTTCAAAGAAACGTTTTGTGTACTTAGTATTGCTGGTGAAAACAATATTCGACATCAAGTTATCACTGAAGATTTTTCATTATTGAATACAATATATAAGATTTTCACAACTAAAATGTTCAACGCTTTTATACATACTGGAATAAATAATGAATAGTGACTACTAGAACAATTGCGTAATTATGTTACTCTAATGGTGTATGTGTGTTACAGTAACGGTATGGTTGTGTTATTATAATAGTTGATTATGTTACTCTATTGGCGCAAACATGTTATTATAATGGTATTTTGTATATTTGTGTTATTATAATGGTGTGCTTATGTTACTCTAATGGTATATGTGTGTTATTATAATGATATTAGTGTGTGTGCAATATAAAGAACTAGGTCTCTTTGTACTCGTGTTATCTTTGAGCAAAAATATGCAATTCAGAATTTAACGATTGCAGGTTATGTCCACAGCCAGCTTGCTATATGTTGCAGCACGAGGTACGTGGCAAATGCGTTTTCTCCTATGTTAATTAATTTTAACGTACTTATATCTGATGAACTAAGCTTTGGCGGTGACATATTACTTTAATTTGTTGATTTTTGACTATATTTGTTGTTTCTCTGAATAAATTCATTCCTATCAAATAGTAAATTTATTTAATTTCGATTAGTTGTCTGTTTTTTCTTCTATAACATGGTTGTTAGAGATCCATATGACTCCTTAATATAAATGTTGTATGGACTTGATGGAGAGGAAGCATGGACAGTTTGAGTTGTGAATATGGGAGGATGACCATAAAATCGCCCAACAAATCTTTAATTTTTGTTGTTTTTAATTTGTTACAATCTTTAATTTGCTTGCCAACATGAAGCTCTCATCGTGTAATATTTCATCCCAAGTCAACAATTGTTTGATGTTTCTTTTTTTGTGAAGTACATAGGCTTATTTGATTGGTTTTCGATATAAATATTGATAACCTGCTGTGTTTTGCTTATTTGTCTATGCAGGAAGTCAGGGAGGCACAGGTCAATGGTGACCTACGTTACCAAGTGCTTTTTTTAAGTATGTTACTCTAACGGTATTATCATGTTATTCTAATGGTTTAACGATGTTACAATAATCGTATAGTAGTGTAAATTACTGGAAAGATAGTGATAGTGATTGCTCTCAAAGAATAAAGCATTTTGGATTTGTTTGGGATGTTAAGTTCTTTAGTACGTAGTTACTCAAATAGCGCTATTTGTGTCCTATTTTACTTTTATGTTATTTATGTTTCCTGTTTTTATTTTTGATGAGATTTAGGGAGTGTGACACGAGTTAGTCTTTAATGTAACACTAGTTTCTCCTTAGAGTAACACAAGTTGGTCTTTATTGTAACACTAGTTTGTTTTTTAAATAACACGAGTTAGTCTTTATTGTAACATTAGTATGTACTTAGAGTAACACGAGTTAGTCTTTAATGTAACACTAGTTTGTCCTTAGAGCAACACAAGTTAGTCTTTAATTTACCCTTTTCCTAAGCATTCTAATTGTAACACTAGTTTGTTCACAAGTAACACAAGTTGGTCTTTATTGTATACCCTTTTCCTATGAATTATTATAATGCTATTAGCTCAATGGTAGAGCGATGTGAAGTTATTCACATAGATGTGGGTTCGAGTCCCATATAGCATAATTATACGTTGGTGATGTTTGTGTGAGAGTAATGTTTTAGTTATTACTCAATGGAGCAGTACTATTTACCTTATAAAGTCACAGTTCATAACAAAGAATTTAGGCTATGAGGGATTCGAACCCACATCTTTGTATAAAATTGCACAATGCTCTTCCGTTGAGCTAATAGCCTTCAACGGTCATTTGACCAAAAAATTGGACATCACTCCCAAAACAAATTCATCACGGGAAAAATAAAGCCATACATTAGACTGGATGAGTAATGTATATGATATGGTTCTGGTATCATCTACCATATTTCAGTTGATTAACTACAAGTATAGTCACTTATGTATCCTACTCTTTACCCATGTCTCACTTTCCACCATAAAAACCACTAAAAGTATTTCAAACTAGAGCAACATAAAGGTATCAAAGGCAGAATGATATATTGAGTACCGTATATAATTTTTTACTCATCTCCCATCAATTTTTCGTAGCAAAGCACAATACCTCTATGCTCCATTTGACAATTTTGAAGATAATAAGTTCGTTTGCTTTGCAAGCTCAAAATTAAGTGACCCAAGCTCAAAAGGAGAAGGAGAAACTAGACGGATGTCCAATAGTCAAAGAAAGGTTAGAAGATAGATTAATTGTTACAAGTAACCATTTCTTTTAGCAATGAGATCCCACATATCTCACATGGGTTACAATAACAAACAATTAGTGTTACAATAATAGCTCATATGGGTTATAATAATAGTCATATGGATTCGAGGGGATTGAGATAAATATGTTACAATAACAGCTTATATGTGTTACAATAACGCTTTGAGCTACAGTCGATTCAGAGGTAAAGGTAAGCAATTAGCATCAACATTCTATATTCTCAGTCTCGTAAATTTACGCCGAAAGCGAAACTTCACGCTGTGGGGTAATATCCGTATAAGACCCTTTAAATTTAGGACTATAACGTAAATTTTAACATGTGAAATATGGTCATAAACGAAATACAACAATGAAACGATAAAGATTAAGAATCAACCTCGGGTCCTTTGTAGTGCGGCGTAAAGAACAGAAATCAACAGAGATTTCCTCCTAATCGTTGCACCCAAGACCGTCTGAGACTATGCCCTTGTGCTAGAAATGCTCTCTAATTGACTTGCAATATCGAGAGAGCTATTGTGAGGTTTTACAGATGTGAGATCTAGGAATTTCAGAGAAAAATGTTCCGAAACCCTAATTTCTGTAGAAATGAAATTGTCTAGGTCAAAAGGAGAGGGAGCCTCTCCTTTTGTTGTCTCGGTCCGCGGGTCATGAGAGGAGGGAGTGGGCTTTCCACTTTCTCCTCATTTAACTCGTGATCCGACTGATCCGACTCGTCTCGCTAAAATGTATATGACGCGGTTTTTATTATAAATCGTCATCGGTTATCGGCTATCAAAATATCAACTAATAACACGGGTTAGTTGAAGTATTAATACATGTCCGACAAAGACGATATTGTATAATTTATTCAATATACATTAATTAAATATAATCGTTTATATTTAATTTACGAATTAACTGTTTAATTCGCCTTAGCCCATAATATTTAATCCGTATTAAATATAATATCTCAACATCACATTTTGACTAATTACTAGTCAAATAACTCGGACTAACTGGTTAGTCAAATTTGGCATCTACATGACTGTATTTTCATACTGTCACGTCTCTCAAACGTATCCTATAGGTGTGACTTTTAGGGACCAGTTGATCACCGCCATCTGTATGACAATAACGTCAAACTTATCTAGAAAGCCAACCGTTATTGATAAACGTGGATCAACTGATAATAATACCAAAAGTATGCCCTTTGATCCTTTTAGAGATTTATAAGTCCTTGCACTAACTGTTAAGGACACCAACCCCAACAAGCTCCCACTTGTCCGTACAAGTGTATGTGCAATGACGTTATCCGCACTAACTGGAGGACACAAGCTCCAACAAACTCCCACTTGTCCGTACTAGTGTATGTGCGATAACCGATTCTCATATTCATTTAAAATTTCTCCCACTCAATGTAAAACAATTTGCAGATCCGGATCCGCAAAGGTCGTATTTTACAATCGATCTGTATCTAGAGTGGTTTCCCCGACTAGAGAGTAACTTAACTGATAAAACGAATCCGTATCCGAGCATGGCCATGCATTTCGATTCTGACTCCTCGAGTGGCCCCGAGAAATATCGAGTACCGATAAAGGCTGAATATTTCCTTCAACTCGACTCCTTCCGATCTAAGCACAGCATGAAATGACCCAGAAAAAATCTACTTGGCCCCCTGTTACGGATGACCGTGAGAAAGAAACCAAAGTCACCCAAAATCTGCCTTAGTCTCAAGAGACAGTCGATAGTCAAAAGAATCGACTCTTAGGATCACCATGGAGGTCCTATCCACGACCGGGCACCGAATGTTATAAAACATTTAGGACTCCACGTCGATGTCACAATTGTGTCCTACGAGATATCCGTATAAATCGCCTCTGTGATTGGTCAGTCAACCGGTTGACTTATGGCTCGTTGAACCCACCATCAACCAACGTCACAAAATAATTGCCAGAGTTATCAGCTCATGTGGGCAATTAAGGACTGAAAAATATAATGTTTGTTCAGTTCACTTTGTGGTGTTCAAATTTGTCGTACAAAACCACATGAAAAACAAAATATATAAAATATCAAAACGATGATGTCGTATAGAGTACAAAAGGAAATGAATCTAATCCATAAAAGAGTACTACAACTTAGGAACACGTTTTATTCCCATGGAATTAACGTGCCCTTCATGCTTATCTTGTCGTAATGGTTTAGTGAGAGGATCTGCTATGTTATCATCTGTAGCAATCTTTTCTATCACTACTTCCTTTTGCTCCACGTAATCTCGGATTAGATGAGCTTTCCGTTGTACATGTCTAGACTTGTTGCTAGACTTTGGCTCCTTAGCTTGGAAGATGGCACCACTATTGTCGCAATAGATGGTGATCGGGTCATTCGAACTAGGCACTACGGATAGTCCATGTAAGAATTGACGCATCCATATCGCTTCCTTTGTAGCTTCAGACGCGGCATAGTACTCGGACTCGTCGTAGAATCTCTTGTAACAGATTTGTTTCGAACTCTTCCGGTGATCGCAGCGCCATTAAGAGTAAAAACGAATCGGACCGAGATTTCGAGTCATCTCGATCCGTTTGGAAGCTAGCATCTGCGAACCGGTTGCGCATAGCTTTTGAGGGCCTCCATAAGTCAATGCCCAATCTTTAGTCCTCCGTAGGTACTTAAGAATGTTCTTGACAATGCCGCCAATGTGATTCACCTGGATTTGTTGGAATCGACTTGTCATACTCAATGCATATGCCACGTCGGGACGTGTGCATATCATGGCATACATGATTGATCCTATAGCCGAAGCATAAGGAATCCGTGTCATGCGCTCTTTTTCTTCCGGTGTGTCTCGGTGCCCGAGACTTGCTCGGATGCACCCCCGGAGCCATAGGAAGAAACCCCTTCTTGGAGTTAGTCATGCTGAATCTCTCTAGGACTTTGTCTATGTAAGACTCCGACCGAGAGATAATATCCGACGTGATCTATCTCGATAGATACGGATGCCCAAATTCTTTGTGCCTCACCCGGATCTTTCATCCGGAAATGGTTTTTCAACCATACTTTCACCGAAGTTAAGAGAGGTATGTCATTCCCAATCGGGAGTATGTCATCGACATACAATATTAGGAAGACAATCTTGCTCCCACTCGACTTGATATAAAGACATGGTTCCTCGACCGATCGAGTAAATCCATTTTCTTTAATCACTTGGTCGAAGCGATGATTCCAACTCCGAGATGCTTGCTTAAGTCCATAAATGGAACGCTTAAGCTTGCACACTTTCTTAGGATGTTGTGGATCGATGAAACCTTCGGGTTGTACCATGTACAACTCTTCCTCCAAAAAACCGTTTAAGAAGGCGGTTTTCACGTCCATTTGCCAAATTTCATAGTCATGAAAAGCGGCAATCGCTAAGATAATCCGAATGGAACGCAGCATGACTACGGGTGCAAAAATTTCATCGTAGTGCAAACCTGGCACTTGGGTGAAACCTTTAGCAACTAGTCGTGCTTTGTAGATATCTTGTTGACCTTCCACAGAATGCTTTCTCTTGTAAAGCCATTTGCATTGAAGGGGACGAACCTTAGCAGGTAAGTCAACGAGATCCCATACGTTGTTCTCATACATAGAGTCCATCTCGGATTGCATGGCCTCAAGCCATAGCTTTGAGTCGAAACTAGTCATGGCACCTTTATAGGTTGCGGGTTCACTACTCGTTAAGAGTAGAACGTCATCTATGTCATGTTCCTCGACCATACCAATGTATGTCTGCGGAGGAATAGAGACTCTTCCCGACCTCCTAGGTTCCTCGGGAATATTCACCGCAGCCGGGATTGAAGGAATTGGTTCCTCCAATGGTTGCTCGGTATTTGGTTCTGGAATCTCCGACAGGTCGAAGGTTCTATCACTCTTTGCATTCTCGAGAAATTCCTTCTCTAAGAATGTCGCACTAGCCGCAACAAAAACACGTTGTTCGGTTGGCGAATAAAAGTAATGACCAAGCGTTCCTTTAGGATAACCTATAAAGTACGTCTTGACCGATCGCGGGCCGAGCTTATCCTCGTGTCTCCACTTGACATAAGCCTCGCAGCCCCAAACCCGTATAAAGGACAAGTTAGGGACCGTTCCCTTCCATAGTTCATATGGAGTCTTGTCAACATCTTTAGACGGACTTTGTTAAGTATTAGAGCGGTGACGACAAAGAGCATAACCCCACAATGAGTCGAGGCAACACGGTGTGACTCATCATGGATCGAACCATATCAAGTAGTGTTCGATTTCTCCGTTCGGACACACCATTGGTGAGGTGTTCCGGTGGAGTTAAGCGTAAGGCAATCCCACGAGTCTTTAAGGTGTTGGTCAAACTCGTGAGAAAGATACTCGCCACCACGATCCGAACGCAGTGTTTTAATCTTTCTACCCAATAGGTTCTGTACCCTATTCTGGTATTCCTTGAATTTCTCAAAGGATTCACTTTTGTGCTTCATTAAGTAGACATAGCCATATCTACTTAAATCGTCCGTGAAAGTGATGAAATACCTATAGCCTTCTCGTGCGGTGATTGACATAGGTCCACATACATCCGTGTGTATGAGTCCTAATAGGTCAGCGCGCATTCCAACACCTTTGAAGGAAATCCGAGTCATCTTACCGATGAGACATGATTCACACGTGCCAAATGATTGAAAATCAAAGGCCGAGATAGCTCCATTCTTGATGAGTTTGTTTGACGCGTTTCTCATTAATGTGTCCCATACGGCGAGTGCCATAGATACGTTTGATCTTTGTCACCAACCTTTAACTTTTTATTCATTACGTGTAATATTTCGGTCGTCTGATCTAAAACATAAATTCCGTTCATGGAGACTGCCTTGCCATAAATCATATCGTGTAACGAGAAAATGCAAGTATTATTCTCTATTACAAATGAAAATCCAAGTTTGTCAAGTGCAGAAACTGAAATAATGTTTTTGGAAAGACTGGGTACATAATAGCAGTTATATAAAAATAACTCAAATCCGCTAGGAAGCTGGATCACGTATGTTCCCCTCGAGAGGCAGCGACCACTCGTGCTCCATTCCCGACACGCAGTCCACCTCACCCTTTACGAGGGGTTCGATGTTTCGGAGCCCCTGCACATGATTACACAGATGAGAACCACAACCAGTATCAAGTACCCAAGTTCCGTAACTTGCGTGGTTAATCTCAATCATATGAATAAAAGTAGAAGAAGAAGAAGATATACCAACAGGTTTAACACGACCTGCCTTTAAGTCCTCATGATAAACAGGACATGTACGCCTCCAATGCCCAGTCTTGTGGCAATGATGGCATTCCATGTTTTCATTCTTGCTCTTTGTCGCGCCTGATGAGGTGCTCGACTCACCAGGCCCACTCTTACCTGAACCCGACTTCTTGAACTTCGGTTTACCCACTCGCTAGGTTTGCTCGAGCTTTGCCCTTACCTTTCCCCTTGTTTGTCACAACAAGAACATCCTGTTTCAAGCTCCCACTGAACTTCATGTCCTTCTCGGCCCTGCACGAGAAGGGAGTGCGATTCATGGGGACTTTTCTTCAAATCATTCATATAGTAATTCGCTCTAAATTGCGAAAAACCATCGTGGAGTGAGTGAAGCATGCGGTCGATCACAATGTTCTCGCTGATCTTACAATCAAAGGTCTCCAGCTTCTCGACATTCTCAATCATGCTGAGAATGTGTGGGCTAACTGGTTGGCCCTTCTGGAGTCTCGCATCAAAGAAGCGAGTGGTATGCTCATAGGTCACGATTCTCGGTGCTTTCGAGAATTCCTTAGTGAGCGTGGTGAAAATCTTGTTTGCACCATGGGCTATGAAGCGTTTCTGCAAATTGGGTTCCATTGCAAAAATGAGTACGTTTTTAATCGCACCCGCTTCCATACAGAAATCATTAAACTTGGTGATTTCAAAGACTCTAGCCGTGGGACCTGGGTTTGCGGGATGGGATCTAATAGATATTTGAGCTTCCCATCAGCAGCGGCAGCATTCCGTAATGCCGCCTCCCGGTCCGCGAAGTTTGATCCATCATTCTTGATCGAGTAGGCGATTCATCCGATTCATGAAGATCCGAAGCCAGGACTCACGGTCCAATGTGGCACTTGGCATTGGGTTATCAGTAGAACCAGCCATTTGTTATTAGCAGTTTAAAAGTTCGTGATCTACACTGAAAAGAAAGGAAAACAAAAACGAAATAAGCAACTCATCGAGGTGATTTAAGTCTATTAAAATTCATTTTAACGTGTAGACTCTCGCACTTGCATAATTGATCTCCCTCAAGAATGATACAAGTGATCCCAAGACTCAATTTCAGTAAATTGATAAGCCAACTGTTTAGCTAATTCTTCCGTAAGAACTCTTGGTCGATAGATTTCCGTAAATCCTATCTATAGTCCACCATGATCACAGGATCGTACGAGTGACCATAGTGTTGAGATAAAATAGGTCAATCGGTTCCAATTTACCCGACGTAGAAGGGGTCATATTATGCCTACCGACGAAGAAGGGACTCATTGGAGTTTGACCTATAAAGACCGTTCTCAATTTTTGGTTTATACGAGGAAGATCCCATCAACTTAATTATAATTCATTTTAAGTGAACGAATAACTAGCGTCTGCGTGAATGAATTAATTTAGGTGATGGCTTAGCATAAAACGTGTGACATGAGAATGTCAAAGAAAACTAACTCGTGACCTCTATATGTGTCAGTTTTCATGCAATAAATAGGTGGTTTGGTTTTTAGGCGGAATATGATGCATATTATCGTTACTGAAAAATAAATAAAAGAATGCAATACGTAAATAAAATTCCTAGTGTGGCCTATCCTAATAAAAAGAACATAAAACAACTTTGGAATCCACCGTTGGACCCGAGAAGCTTGTCTTGATGTTCCATCTCGATCCATGCGGCGGGAGTGAGCATCCAGGTTCTCCATCTTTGGTCTTCTCAAAAATTACAATTAAAAATTACAAAATATAAACCTATTTACATTCTAATTAAAACTGTAATTACAAGTGAAAAATCCAAACGGAGATACGAGATCTCAAAATACAACCAAGACCGTGTTCCATCATTACGGTAACACGTTCTACTAAGGCCACACTAAGTTACAACAGATTGTAAAAATAAATACGTAATAAAAGGCATTCAAAAACATTCAAAATTAACGATAAGTAAATGCATCAACTAAAAACAAATTCATTCGTGACATAATTCCGTAATTATGTTAAATTAATCCAAACCACCTTTTAATGATTAAAATTCATGTGATAAAACTGCTTCTATCATTTTAATTTTAATCCAATACAATCCGTTACTTTAAATACGCTTTAAAATAACTTAATGGTACGTGTGTGAACCGTTTCACAATCATAGCGAGTGTACAATATCCGTATAAAGTACATATTAAGGCCAAAAGAAAATTTAAAACAAAAGAATAAATTTTCAAAGCTGCCAAACCAAAAATCACTCGATCCAGGGACATTAGTGCTCGATCGAGGAACAAAAGGGCTCGATCGACTGAACTGCTAGTCGATCGAGAGGTAAGCTAATCAGAAAATACTCGATCGACAGTACTGGAGGTCGATCGAGGGCTTTTATCAGCTAATCTGCTCGATCGAGTACGAGGACATCTCGATCGAGCAGTGGGGTTTTGAAAGTGGTCGATCGAGTACAACAAGGACTCGATCGAGCAAAAACAAGACAGAAAAACCACTCGATCGATTAAAAACATGCTCGATCGAGGACAAAAATTTCTGGAAAAAACAAAACCCTCGCGAAAACTGTTTTGACGAAACAAAACAAATGCAAGTTTGATCAAAAACGCATAAAAACAATTTTACAATCTGACAAAACTAGACATATTGTTATAATCTCCGTATAAAACAACAATATGCATAAAAACAAAACGAAAACAAGATGAAATAACCGTGTAAAACATGTCACGTTTTCAAAAAAAAATTTCAACCGTGTAAACAAGGCACGGTTTTCGAGACAAAAACAACCGTTTCAAATCGTTTTATGAAAAATCACAATGAAAATTTACGTAACCTGGCTCTGATACCACTTGTGGGGTAATATCCGTATAAGACCCTTTAAATTTCGGACTATAACGTAAATTTTAACATGTGAAATATGGTCATAAACGAAATACAACAATGAAACGATAAAGATTAAGAATCAACCTCGGGTCCTTTGTAGTGCGGCGTAAAGAACAGAAATCAACAGAGATTTCCTCCTAATCGTTGCACCCAAGACCGTCTGAGACTATGCCCTTGTGCTAGAAATGCTCTCTAATTGACTTGCAATATCGAGAGAGCTATTGTGAGGTTTTACAGATGTGAGATCTAGGAATTTCAGAGAAAAATGTTCCGAAACCCTAATTTCTGTAGAAATGAAATTGTCTAGGTCAAAAGGAGAGGGAGCCTCTCCTTTTGTTGTCTCGGTCCGCGGGTCATGAGAGGAGGGAGTGGGCTTTCCACTTTCTCCTCATTTAACTCGTGATCCGACTGATCCGACTCGTCTCGCTAAAATGTATATGACGCGGTTTTTATTATAAATCGTCATCGGTTATCGGCTATCAAAATATCAACTAATAACACGGGTTAGTTGAAGTATTAATACATGTCCGACAAAGACGATATTGTATAATTTATTCAATATACATTAATTAAATATAATCGTTTATATTTAATTTACGAATTAACTGTTTAATTCGCCTTAGCCCATAATATTTAATCCGTATTAAATATAATATCTCAACATCACATTTTGACTAATTACTAGTCAAATAACTCGGACTAACTGGTTAGTCAAATTTGGCATCTACATGACTGTATTTTCATACTGTCACGTCTCTCAAACGTATCCTATAGGTGTGACTTTTAGGGACCAGTTGATCACCGCCATCTGTATGACAATAACGTCAAACTTATCTAGCAAGCCAACCGTTATTGATAAACGTGGATCAACTGATAATAATACCAAAAGTATGCCCTTTGATCCTTTTAGAGATTTATAAGTCCTTGCACTAACTGTTAAGGACACCAACCCCAACACACGCAACTAAAGCCAAGTTCCAGCAAAATGCACATGGAAGAAGACAAAAATCATCAAAAATGTACAAATTTACATATCAATAAATCAACATTTTGCTACCTTTATCGAATTTCTCCATCGGGATCAATTCTGGTGATGTTTAAGATATCCTCGAAGAGAAGTGGCACCATTGTTTTACTGCGAATCGAAAAACTTCGATTAAATAATAAATTATAATTTTGCAATTAAACATCGAGTTACTAATAGTCAAATCAGGTTTTTTGAGATATTTACACATCATCATAATCAAAACTCGTCTTAAGAACGATCAAACTAATATCATGAAAAAATGTGATAATCAAAATGTCAATTGAAGAAAAGAACTTCACAGTTTGTGAATAAATTGCTGACGGCCAAACACATGGACAAATTTCACAATAATCAGATAAGCAATTGCAATAAATTCAAGACCAGCACTGAAAGAAACATATGTTTCGAAAGAGGAGATACGTACTTCTACCACCGCAGAGGAATTTGTGAACAAATTGTTGACGACTATGGGACGATAAACCTTGCATTTGAACGAAAAATCGCAAGGTTTGTAATCATCAAAATCGAAATCAGAAGAGGATGAAGAATATCGATTGTGAATTTTCTCAACAATCTTCCCGATAAATTGTTTTTTAGTTAATTGGGGATATTACTGAGGGGGAGAGAGAGAGCCCCGAAGAAAGAAAGAAAGGAAAGACGGGGTAGCTGAGGGCCGTTGAGTGTTTTTGTGTTAATTATATAGGGGTGACGTGGCTCAATCAGACGCGTCAGACGCGTCGATTGGTATTAGATCTGAGGGTGTACAATGGGAGGACGGACTCATTTAAAACCCTGGACTCACCGGATCTCATTTGTATATATATATATATATATATATATATATATATATATATATATATATATATATATATATATATATATATATATATATATATATATATATATATATATATATTTGGATGTCGAAGGTATTGCAACTGAATATTCCACTTTTGTTTTTTGCCTTACAACTTTGACATCATACCTTTTTTCTATGCTTATAGATAGACTTACATTGCTACAGGTGGAAGCTTTGGCAGTTAAGTTAACTCAAAAGGAAGGAGAGTTAATTCAAGAGAAGTTTGAAGTCAACAAGCTTGCTAATTCAAGACAAGCTTGTTAATGGGATGATTATTGTAGTTGTTTGGGGTGCTATATGGGTTATTAGGGAAGAACTGTAGAAATTTTGGTTTGGTATTTTATTGTACTTTCCTTATGTAATCTACACTTTAGCAGATCAACATCAATCCACGTCAGATATGTGGATTCCTTTGAATGATTGCTTTAGAAAGATTGTGGTTACAGGTTAGTCCTCAAATTTGACTGTTTGTTTGGAACTTGAATTCTGTTGTACGAATTGTTCTTGTTTGTAGATAGTCCACGATGACATTTGGACAGAAATTATACGATAGAAACAATGAAAAAAGCATGGAACGAAAAGGTGGCGAATTCCCTTGATGAAGCAATTGCATTGAAGGGACTATGAATACCCACTATAGTAGTCTTTAAGTAGACAAACACCCTTCACTGGACCAACGCTTTCAAAAGGGCCTTTAGCTATTCTGGGTTGCAAAATGTCAATAACAAATGGGGAAAACTTCGTTGTTTTTCCATTATTGGTCGTTTAGGTGAAACCATTAGTCAAATAAAACAGAGTATGATATTCAATGTAAAAATCATAAAGTATTGAAGGAGAGGTGTTGGCATTGTAAAGTTTGAAGCATTTAGGAAGATTTACCAAACGACAAATCAAAGATTCAAAGGTAGCAATATGTTTGTCCGCTATGCTGGCCGTATTTGGCATGACACAAATGTGCAACGAGTTTTAGGTTGAAACTACGGTCAGCTATATACCTATACAATTAATTAAGCACCTAAAGTTTTTTCGTAGATAGTACAAAAAAAAAGACCATTCTTAACAGTTGTTTTAGAACAGGTTGGAATTAGCTGATCTATGTGTTGTGTTACAAGGAACCCTCATCATGATTCGGGCGTGTTAAGGCTTCAAAGCATTTTGTTTCAGAATGTTGCCCTTTTATACACAATGCGGTTGATTTGCTTGATGAGACATATGTGAGTTTCCTTGAAAGTGTGATGAGATTATGAGAGAACCTATTGGCTTATGTCCTATGTCACCTTCCTTAAGTACATTTTAGCCGTGTCAATTTTTAAGGTCCGAAAGAGAAACATGTTATAAAGCCTACTCCAGTACAAAGATACCGTAACTATCGTTCTTAGGTCTATCGCTGCCAGATCGGTATAGGAATGTAGCGGCATACTACGGAATAGGTATACCGACAATCTTTGAGTCCATTAAGTTAAATCTGATTGTTATAAAGGCCTTTCACGAAAATTTTCATATGAGCCAGGTATAAGCCGGCCTCACACTGTTGTACGGTATCGATGTATAGGAGTATATGTTGTGTTAAAAATACCAAAGAAAAGTGCCATAAAAATAATTTGATTAACGATTACAGTAGATGTATAAAAGAGTTGAACAATCTGTTAAGATCAATTTTCGCTGTCATATTCTCTGAGCCGAACTGTAAAGGTTAGTCATCTATAAAGTTGAGGAACATGACTTCTTTTGTGAGTGTCGGTGTTTAAAAATTTGAGAAACTTGGTATTGGAGCCTATTTTCAGGATCATTGCCCGCTGTTGTAGAAAAAGAGGGAAACACTCAAATGTTTTCAGGGCTTAGTGTCTTGGGGTTCATAACTCGTCTGTTCTAAAAGAAAATTTAAAATATGTATGTTGCCGTTTTTTGAGGTATGTTGATCAGGCCAGACCAATTGAACCATCACCCCTCTTTGGCTACTGGCTCAGTTTTTGGTCCGGTTTTTGCAGCATTGTGAGGAACGTATGTTTCCAGCATGTGTGAGGCAATTTGTTTGATTTTATAACCTCATTTGCGGTGGAGCGGCCTTTTGTAATTATTTAACACACTGATATAACTTCTAATAAAACGGATGTAATTTACAGGTATGGCGGCTACGCTGATTGGAAATTTGGAGGATACCTGTACACACAGTGAAGATCATGAATGTGGATACATTTCCATATTGCAATTTTTTGCCTTTTTACCAGGTTTTCGGGCCATCGTATCAATTTTCCTATTTTCCAAATTCGTTACGAAACGCATTATCTCAATACCTGTTTCTTTCTCAGTTATCTTTTTCACTTTAACCTTAGTTGGGTTGTCTTGATTTCAATCATTTGGTAGTTTGTTGACATTGTTGGATACTTGTACAGGTTACCTGTCATTAGATTTGTGGGAATAATTTTAAGGTCGGTACTGTATTACAGACATGCAACATGTTATTTTGCTTACCACCTGAATGTCTGGGAGAATGGCAAACGGAGGACCTTTAAAAACAGCCACAGTATCACTCTACTTTTGGCTATAATTTCGAAGTCAAGGCTGATTTATTTTTGTTCAGATGTGTCTGTTTTTTGTGGTGGGGAAAATCTATAATGTTGTTGTGGAATCCCTACTGTGTTTCAATAGGGGTATCACTTCAACGACCAGTTAAAAGGACAGCCAAATTTAACCATCAATATTTGAGCTTTTGCAGACATTTAATAGTCGTTTCTAGGTTGACGCTCTGGATAAGAAATGGGTGATCTCTTTGTCGTTCTCCCAGGTATTCAAAAAGTAGCCAAAGAAAGAGGTTGTATGGCTATGCTATTTACACCACTTTGCATTGGTACCTTCTCATGTTCACGAGGGTTTACACGAGCGTTTGTCCTAGACAGTCGAATATAAAACTATAGTTGATTAGGGTACCTTTTGTATAGATGCTTCTGAAGTTATAACTATGCAGTATATATACTTACCATTCATATCTTGCCGTATGAGGCATGTGACAGAAGGGTATAAGACAAAATCGAGCCATTTTTTAGCTGTAGCCGCCTAATTTCTTGAGTTTTTTTGACGCGTTACTACGGCTGGCCGATTTCTATTTTTTTTGTAGGCGTTACTGTAGCTGGATGATTCTGTCACTATGTAGATACCTCATTTCTGCACCTCCCGCAAGTCACCCGGTGATGATTGGGCCGCATGTTTGGTATACGAAACGATTTATGACAGTTAGTAAGTTTATCGTCAAGTGATAGCTCAAATACTTGTGTCTACCCCTTGGTCATCATCTACGCGCCATTAAGGTCATTTTGACAGTAATTAGAGTTCATTTGGAGTCCGGGTCAAAAATCGCTTCATTTTCTAATAAACCGTTTAAAATGCCGAGTCAGAATGTTCTAGAATATTCCGGATATTTTTTATTCCATAATTTGATTTTATATCCTTTTGAAAAAATATATCCCGAAAATCTTATTTTAAGGAATAAGGAAGTCGAGATCTACCGCAATTCCATAAAAGAAACGCAGAAATCTTTATTCCGCGTGAGCAAAACCTATGGGGAAAGGACGCAGCACCTGCTGCGCCTCTTCCAAGAGTCGCAGCAGCTGCTGTGCCTCTTCCCCAGCTCTTTTCTGCGTATTTTCATATTTTTTCGAGATTTGCTTCCAAAGTTTGAGTCATTCCATAATTCCTCCGTGTGATTAGTATAAATAGGGACCTTCGTTCCTCATATTTTTCACGCGAGTGTCCGTCCTTCTCTTCTCCCTTTGCATTCTAAGACCGTGCTCTAAGATTATTGACGTCTATGTGCTTGATCAATCGACCACGTAAGCTCGGATCCTTCTGAGTACCAGTCACGTTGCATGACCGACCAATTTGACCAACTACACCTCAATTAATCAATCAATTTAATCTAAATCCTCTTACGAGGGCACTTTCTTCATACATTCGAGACGAGAAATCACTAAACGTTAACTTAGTTAATCTCGTTTCGTCAAACATGTAAGCCTGAGGGTGTAAATCCCATCTTTTATTATTGTATTTTATTTTTGTACTAATTAATGTAAGATTTACGTCAAAAGTATACTTAAAACCGATTTCTAAAACCCTTTTGTTAAACTGTTTTTACGGATTAACAGTAGGCAGACGTCGAGAAGAAACGCAGCAACTGATGCGCCTCTTCCAAAGGCTGCCGCAGTTTCTGCTTTTCTTCTTCTTCCTCGCCTCTCTGTTGATCCGTCCTCTTTTGTTTTCTTTTTCTTATTTTCTTCTCTTCCATTCGTATATAATAATTTTAACACGTATTCTTAATAATTATCGCCTTTAATTCCGACTTAAATCCCTTATAATCAATATTTGCGGGTTTTCGTCATCAAATCAAACCCGGATTTTTAGAAACTCGATTCGTTCATATCAAGTTTCTGAAGTTCGCCTTTGTACATATTTTTTACCATTTATTTTCAGTTTGTCTAATTCGTTTCCGTCTATATAAATAACCCTAATTAATTAGTTCTAACTCACTTGTAATTAGTTTTAATCCGTATTAATTCGTTCTAATTTGTTTTAATTCATTTTTATCGCTTTTATGACCAAATTCATATGTAAATAATACGCTAAATCACTTTTATCCGAGTCAAATATCCATAATCAATCATTAAATGTACCAACGAACATTAACGAATAGCAGTTCTGACTTCACAACCAGAACTCACCTCAGGAACAGATGCATTGACCACTGCGCCTCTTCCAAGAGACGCAACATTGTTGCGCCTGTTTCGGGTTGAGTTATGTCTCTAAACTTCCGTTCTTGCTTTGATCTAATTCATTAGTTTACGTATTAATTGACTATTAATCGTAATATCACCTTTAATTTGTCCATATTTTCTAAACTAATTTATTTTCTCTTGTATTTTTCTCAAATTATCCGTCTTAAATATATTTTTGACTTAAATCAATTAAACCGATTATAATTTTAATTATTGTATTTATTTATTTATTGTATTATGTATGATTTATTTATTTGTTTTCACATGTAATTAATTCTAAACCCTACTTCAACATAATTAAATGCTAAATTACATGTTCACTGATATAGTTTAATCTTCACATGTTAGGATTAATCTGTGGATGTTGCATTGCATGCATATAATCGACAACATATCGAGTACAAACAATTTCCCTAATCATTAGTAGAGGCCGCTATCGAGGTGGGCGGGATTAGGTGTTCATTAAAAGGCCTTCCTAATACGTACCCTCACCCCTTACTCCAGATCTCTGTGAACATCTGTGTTCATTGGCATCCACGAGAGTCATTCTAGACATAGAATGCTAAGGGTAACGAGTTCATAGTGTTCATGTCACTACTTTGTGTCTTGACATGGCACGAGGTATTCGAACGGTTTCCAATTTTCCACAATAAATTGGTGGCGACTCCACAAATGCAAGCGCTTGTTTTCCAAGCGCCCCCGTGGGCCCCCCGTGTCCACAGTTTGGTGACTCCGCTGGGGAGTAATACCCTTACGTGTTGCCAAGGGTGAAACTTGAACAAGGTTAGGGAATAGTTTATATGAGACAGTTGTCGGTTTTCATTACTCGACCTTCCTAGGTCGTTTTATTCGGTCTTCCTAGGCCCAACCCAACCCATTCGACCAAACGTCCCGTCTGGACGGTCCAAATTCTTATCTGGGCCTAAGGATAGATAGCGATTGACGTCAACGATACCGTGATGCTTACTCATGTTTGTATCAAGGGCTTTCACTACTCGAGGAAATGGACTAGGAACCAACCTTACTCATGTTTGGCCCGGACCTCTCCACAAACCAGGGTTTGATTGCTTGGTATGGCGACCCACCTTTTTAAGCCAAAACCCTTCTAAATGCACTCAGCATACCGTTATAATGCCTGTATGAATGCTTGTATCATATGTGATCACCATTTTTAAATAAAACCATGACGAATTTTGTAAAATCAAAAAAACCTTTTTAAAATGTAAACACTTTCAAAAATGGCCAAAATTAGCGCAAAATGAGTCGAAACTCTATCCAAATCTCCAGTCAAAATCCGGGCTTCAAAACCCATTTCAAAATCTCACTTCGAGTCATCACTCCTACAACTACACTACAGTTGTCTAGGACAAACATTTCAAACCTTTGTCACTTTCAAACCCCACTTAACACAGTGGCACACTCCCACTTCACAAATCGAGTCTTTTCTTTGAGTAAGTGTGCTAGAATAGTCGATCGTGTTTTGATTCGTCATCAATCTCTTATCCAGTTTCCAAGATGCCTTAAACTAGTACCACAAGTGCTAGCGGTCAACCCCCAAATGGTAATGATCAAATCCTAGCTGCACTCGCTCGTCTCCCAAACAAGCCAAGACCAAGCCTATGATCACCTCAACGCTATTGAAGGCCGAATTGTTGCTGTAGACACTAGACTCCCTCCTGCAGAAGATGATATTCCTAGCGAAGTTGTGCATGATAAACTTCCACCCTTTGTTGGACAATAAGAAACCAACCCTCCAATAGGTCCTACTGAAGCTGAAAAGCGACTCCAATATTTGGAGGAGCAACTAATGTACCTCAAGGGAGATGACATCTACAGGGAGAATAATCACAAGTATGAGGCCGTGAATGCTCAATTGCCAACCAACTTCAACATGACTGACATCCCGAAATTCAAGGGGCATGAAAACCCTTTGAACAACATTCGTGCTTTCAAAGACTACATGTCTATCAAAGGCATCAAACCTGAGATGTTCTTAAGGATCTTTCCTTCATCTCTTGACACCATTCCTAAGCAATGGTTCTGCTCTTTGGAGCACAAGAAGATTGCCACTTGGGATGACACCGCAATTGAATTCACTGAACAATACGCGGATAATGCTGAAATCCAAGTCAACATGCGCACTCTAAAGGTTCTTACCCAAAATTAAAAAGAAGGCTTCACCGACTTCCTAAGTAGGTGGAGGAAGACTAGCACACAATTAGTTGCACGTCCAGATGAAGCTACCCTTGTGGAAAAATTCGTGGATAACTTGAGACCCATTTATGCAAACCACTTGAGGTACCAAAACATAAAGACCTTCAAAGATCTAACCGTGCTAGGGACGAGAATTGAAGATGACATCCGTAAAGGGCTCTTGTCCAAAACGGTAGGTCGTGGATATCAAGGCTCAACGAGTCGTTCTTATGGCTCTACTAGCAAGACTGATGAGGTTAACCTTCTCGAATCATCAAATAAGAATAACCCACAAAGGAAGTTCACGAACATTGGCGATACATACTCCAATGCTATGAAAAGGTTGATGAAACAGGGTAAGCTCCAACCCATATGACCTACACCTGACCCAGAAAAGAAGTCCCAAGTTCTGGGAGGAAAATGCATACTCTGAATATCATAGAGGTAAGGGACACGATACAGAGAAATGCTTCAAGCTAAAACATGTCCTGCAGGACATGATCAAAGATGGTCGTTTACCTATACCTCCTGGATGTAAGCCTAACAATACTCAGAATCCTCTTGGAGTTCTGATGATTACAGATGAAGAATCCACCTTGAATTGTTCATACCTCATTTCTCCAATCGAAGACGAGATTCATGCATTAGAATATGAGGGGAGTTACTCCACCATTTTTCCTACCATCGCCGATTTTATTGCATGGGCAAAGAGTGTAATTAGGCAAGTTTCAGAACTGGAAGATGTAGTAGCATCCCTCCGCAATCCAAGCACCATAACCAAAGAGAGCGTGCCACTAAATCTGTCTCAACATTCTACAATACAAGAGGTAGTCGCCGTAGTTGACAGTCTAGTCGACCAAATAATCAGTTTAGAAGCCGAGATCATCAGGTTGAGGGAGCTAACTAACGTCAACGGAATATGGGCCGATGACGACGAAGATGAATACCTCACTAAACACTATCTAGTCAAGGTTAGTGAGGATATAGTCAAAGCTAGAAAAGATCAATCTTTTGTTTGGGGAGGACCGATTTGTTAGAGCTGCACAGAATGAGATCATTACCATGATACTTCAGGATGACCATTTCAACAGTACAACATTAATCACCGAAACCAGTTCGAATCAGCAGAAAGGATGGAGAAAGTCGATCAAGTGGACGAACAACCAAGGAAAGCTCTTCAAAGTCACCACTTGAAAAGGAGAGATGTTCAAAGGAGAACCTGAAGACAACGAATTCGAGTCAGAGTCGGAGTCGAAGTCGGAATCAGAGTCTGAGTCTAGAGAAGTCCCTAGAGAGTCTCCTTCTGTCGTCACTCCCAATCCCCTTGTTTCTCCTAGCATAGCATCGAGTAGTAACAGTAGCTCGGGAAATACCCTAGCAGTTGTCCCTTTACCGCCACTGACTACTGAACAGATGGCTTCTTTGTTTCAACTCTTTCTAAAATTTAATATGAATAAATCAGATTCCTCTTACTCTTTGTTTTATTCTGAATGCAATTCTATTTACGATGATAACGAGGATGATCCTGACCCAGAGTCAATCGAATTACCTCCCTACATAGCTAAAGAAATACTACAAGAAGGGGAAGGGGCACCAGTTATAGAGAACACCGAGCCCATCAACGTAGGAACCGAACTAGAACCCCAACAACTTAGGATAGGGACAACCTTAAACCCAACTGAAAGGGCCAATTTCATAGACCTTCTACACGAATTCAAGGACGTTTTCGCTTGGTCCTACAAAGACATGCCAGGAATCGACAAGGATATTGCAGAACACAGAATTCCAATCAAACCAGGTTTCAAACCTGTAAAGTAGAAGCTTCGTCGAATGAGGACCGAATGGGCTCTTAAAATCAAAGAAAAAGTCGATAAACAATTCAAAGCCTAGTACCCGTACCCAAAAAGGGTGGGCGAATCCGAGTTTGTGTTGATTTCAGAGACTTAAACAAAGCAAGTCCCAAGGACGATTTCCCTCTACCACACATCGACATATTGGTAGACAGTACTGTAACATTCCGTTTGATGTCTATGAGTGTCTCGATTTTGGATTTGATAGTGGATGATATTGTGGAGCTAGCAGCGTTAGAGGATGGTAGTTGGTTATGTACGGAGTTGGTGTCATGAGAGATATATATGTGGTGGATACGATATCGTGAGTCATGTTAAGGAAGTAAACATAGTTGGTGGAGTGGGTGTTAAGAGTTCATGTTTTATGTTTGGACGAGTTCTTGAGATCTTAGCTATGTAGTTGTGTCTTAGTCAAGTTGGTAGGTTTGTTTTATGTATGGGTTGAACTTCGGGGACGAAGTTCTTTTTAAGGAGGGAAGACTGTAATACTACGGTTTTATGAGTTTATGGGTACTCTATCGAGTAGGCCTTACTCTAACGAGTAAGGGTGTGTTGCGGTTTTAAAATAGTTTCTGGCCTGTTGGGTACTCGATCGAGTAACCTTGATACTCGATCGAGTAAGGGGGCACTCGATCGAGTACCTCAGCTACTCGATCGAGTAGCTCGGTTGACGGGTTATGTTTTGACGGGTTTTGTTAATAACGCGGATTAGTATATATAATATGTCGTCATCTTTAGTAAACACTTTTATAAACCTAATTCGGTCAAAAATGAGATTGAAACTACGTAGTTCGCTTCATCCGCATTATTGGCAAATCCCGGAGCTTGAGAGGTCGGATTTTATTGTTCTTTATACCTTTGTGATCCTTGCGTCGAGGGTAAGATCTACATACAAATTTTATAGTATTTCTTTAAGTTTCGTTAAACCCTAATTTTGGGAATTGAGGGTTTTTATGATTTGTTAAGGTTAGATTGTGATTATGTGATTATGTGATAGGAGAAGGATTTGTAGAGGAGAGGTTTTGAGACAATTTGCTAGATCGTCGATGATTGTGTTGCTTTCCAGGTAGGGTTTCCCTACTCAATATTACTTACATAATGTGTGGTGATTGTGCTGTAATTAGTGTAATTGGTTGATTCAGACGGTTGTTGATATTGTGATTGTGATTGTTTGTCTGTGGTTCTCGAGATGCGTTCTCGGCTGAGTGGAGTCACTTGCGGGAGTGGCTTCACGCCCTAGTTTTGCCCTTCGTGGAACCCGTCACGGAAGGGGATGTGCACATTAATGGGACAGGGTTATCGCTCGGTATGATGAGCGGGGCTTAGGTGGGAACGGCTGCGGTCCCCCATGGCGGTGGGTCCGGTGGACGATCGTGTGTGACGGAGATGGAGTGGAGTGCCCGATTGTGTATGATTGCTTGAAATGTTGTGTTGGTTCTTTGTCTTGTTGATATATAACTTGTGTAAATAATCGACCCCGTTTAAATGTTTTTAAAAGCGTGGTGATCCATTCGGGGTGGTGAGCATTTATTGAGCGGTATGATATGACGCGTATGGGATAGCTGGGATGAGTCATCACGTGGCAGTTAGAAGTCTTCCGCTGTGTCAGATGATGCTTTATAGCTTTGATAGTCTTAGCAGTAGACCGTCTGAGAATGTTGTATTTCAGTTTATCAGTTTTGGTTTTGATCATGTAATCACTTAAACTATATTTACTTTTAAAGTACGTTTCTTTATTGTCTTATGATTATCATTGCCTCGGGTAACCGAGATGGTAGCATCCTTTTACCTGAGTGGTCCTGGTAAGGCACTTGGAGTATGGGGGTGTTACAAGTACAACAGACCACGCATTGTTGTCCTTCATGGACGGGTATGCAGGGTATAATCAGATCAAAAATGGCCATAGAAGACATACATAAGACCGCCTTCGTCACTCAATGGGGCACATATTGTTATACTGTTATGCCATTCGGGCTAATCAATGCTGGAGCTACATATCAACGAACTGCGATCACATTGCTACATGACATGATGCATAAAGAAGTAGAAGTGTACGTTGATGATATGATTGTCAAGTCTAAGGATGTAATACCCCGTATTTTATATTACTATTTAAGTCGGATAAATTATTGAGTCGAAAATTTTGTTAAGTTATTTTATTTAACTCGCGTCATATCGATCCAAGTTATTTGACACGGGTTTATACGGAATTGTCCAGTCCAAATTAATAAATAATAAGACCATAATCATAATTAAATATTATGACCTAACCTTGATTATTAATTAGTACACTAAGCCTACCATATTAAATAATTGGACCTAACATTCCTACAATATCTACCACTAATCGTATGATGACAAAATAAGAACAACACAACAATTAAGCCTACAAATACCTACCATTACCGTATGAATGACAAAACAAGCACATAACCAAACCTTCCTTTTCTTCTAATTCTATCTCCATAATTATCTATTTAATTAGTGCTCAAGCATGACATCTAACTCACGTATCCTTGCCTTCTTTTGGCCTTTGCATTATCTTTATCATCTTGGTTATCAATATATTATGATATTCTACCAACACCTTCCCAGCACACGGCTACCAAAGTATTCCAAGGCCTTCGGTGGATTTTATTTCGATCACGGGTCTTATATCGAGTCTTTGAGCACATTCGAGAGTCATTTGTTAACATTTAAGGTAACACGATTCTACCGATCCTAATATTGTTATTATCGTTCGAGGTTGCATGATCGTTGTGTTAATTCTTATGAGTACTTCGTACTTGTGTGTTTCATATGCTAAGAATATATTTATTGTGACTTGATTATCTTTATAATATGTAGTAGTAGATATATCATATATCGATATTTATTTTCCGTTAAATTGTTGGTAAGATGGGTTGTTTTGGGCGTTTGATTTCTGACTATAATATGGTGATCTTTTCTAGTATTTAATATTGGATAGAAAGGTTAGTGATGAGTGGAATCGTGAGCATGGGTAAAACACTAGTCTTGGTATTGGAAGTTAGAGTTGTTTCTAGTGACTTGGAACCATTAATTAATGGCATGCTTTCAATAATAGTGGTGCTATTTTATGGATTCTTTTACGGTATTATAGCAATTGTTAGCCTTGAGCTGTGGTTAGGTTGTATTGTATTTAATTTGTTGTTCCTTTGACGTTCGACTCGTGGGTGAGTAGCTTAGAGTTATACTCTAAGTGTTGAGCAGTTCTTTAAAGGACCTTTGACAATATCGATATTGAAATTGAGATGGGAATTGGTTACTGATATTGAGTTATGAGTTATGGGGCCTTTGAGCCGAGTTATGTTTTCGGTCCAGTGTGACCATGGATATTGAGTTATTTGGGTTGAGATCGGAAATTAGATGGAAGATGACAGTGTTCTCAGATGATTATTTAGTTGTTATACAATTGTGTTCTCAGGTAGTTATTAATTTTAATTAATTGGTTAATTAATGATGAGTTAAACTTCGGGACGAAGTTTATTTTTAGGAGGGCAGAATGTAACATTTCATATTTATTACATTTAATTGATGAGTCAAAAGTGTGATAACCGTGTTAGAATGGCATGACGTCCGTAAGTACAATATACAATACCTTTCTGTTGTTGAGTATGGGAGCGAACTTCGGGACGAAGTTCATTTTAAGGGGGGAAGACTGTAATACCCCGTATTTTATATTACTATTTAAGTCGGATAAATTATTGAGTCGAAAATTTTGTTAAGTTATTTTATTTAACTCGCGTCATATCGATCCAAGTTATTTGACACGGGTTTATACGGAATTGTCCAGTCCAAATTAATAAATAATAAGACCATAATCATAATTAAATATTATGACCTAACCTTGATTATTAATTAGTACACTAAGCCTACCATATTAAATAATTGGACCTAACATTCCTACAATATCTACCACTAATCGTATGATGACAAAATAAGAACAACACAACAATTAAGCCTACAAATACCTACCATTACCGTATGAATGACAAAACAAGCACATAACCAAACCTTCCTTTTCTTCTAATTCTATCTCCATAATTATCTATTTAATTAGTGCTCAAGCATGACATCTAACTCACGTATCCTTGCCTTCTTTTGGCCTTTGCATTATCTTTATCATCTTGGTTATCAATATATTATGATATTCTACCAACACCTTCCCAGCACACGGCTACCAAAGTATTCCAAGGCCTTCGGTGGATTTTATTTCGATCACGGGTCTTATATCGAGTCTTTGAGCACATTCGAGAGTCATTTGTTAACATTTAAGGTAACACGATTCTACCGATCCTAATATTGTTATTATCGTTCGAGGTTGCATGATCGTTGTGTTAATTCTTATGAGTACTTCGTACTTGTGTGTTTCATATGCTAAGAATATATTTATTGTGACTTGATTATCTTTATAATATGTAGTAGTAGATATATCATATATCGATATTTATTTTCCGTTAAATTGTTGGTAAGATGGGTTGTTTTGGGCGTTTGATTTCTGACTATAATATGGTGATCTTTTCTAGTATTTAATATTGGATAGAAAGGTTAGTGATGAGTGGAATCGTGAGCATGGGTAAAACACTAGTCTTGGTATTGGAAGTTAGAGTTGTTTCTAGTGACTTGGAACCATTAATTAATGGCATGCTTTCAATAATAGTGGTGCTATTTTATGGATTCTTTTACGGTATTATAGCAATTGTTAGCCTTGAGCTGTGGTTAGGTTGTATTGTATTTAATTTGTTGTTCCTTTGACGTTCGACTCGTGGGTGAGTAGCTTAGAGTTATACTCTAAGTGTTGAGCAGTTCTTTAAAGGACCTTTGACAATATCGATATTGAAATTGAGATGGGAATTGGTTACTGATATTGAGTTATGAGTTATGGGGCCTTTGAGCCGAGTTATGTTTTCGGTCCAGTGTGACCATGGTTACTGAGTTATTTGAGTTTGAGATCGATATTGAGATAGAAATATTGTTTCGCGGTCTTATCCGCCAGTTCACTCACCCCTTGTCCTTGGTCTTAGGTTCGACGATGAGAATACGATATCTGGTTACTTGGGAGTATTATATTATGAGACGGAGTAATGAGTGATATGGAGTAATTAGTTGAGATTGAGATTAGTAAAGGGGAGTGTTTTTATTATTCTCTCTGTTTTTTTTATATTTTTACATGTATGTGTTTCCACGCCATGACCAAAATTACGCTGCTTATATTGAGGTATTATCTGTTACTCAGCTTTCCGGCTGACGTGTTTTCTCCCTTCGGGGCTACTCGTCATGGGGGTAGTTCCTTTTTGTCTTCAGGTTTTATTTCAGGTTACTTCCGCTGCAGTTTAAAAGGATTTTATTTCAAGAGAAGATTTTTTTTATTAGAGACTTTATAAAATTGTGGTTCTATTTGTATTATTTTATATTTAAAAGAAATTTGTATTAAGAGACTTTGTATATTAATTATAATATCCTTGTATTTCGGCGCATTTTATTTGTAAAAGTAAGTTTTAATTTAGCCGAAAATCAGGGGTGTTACAAAGGATAGGAAGGGGCACATTGACAACCTTCGTAAATTCTTCCTAAGATTGCTCAAATACGTCAGACATTGCCATAACTGTCAAATCTTCGGGAATGTGCAACATGTCCTCCCCCCCCTTCAGTACTCTATACTATGACATCTCCTTGGCCATTTTCTGCTTGGGGAATTGACATCATTGGGAAAATCACTCCAGCCGAAATAGGAGGCCACTGTTTCATTTTGGTAGTTATCGACTATTTTACTAAATGGGTCGAAGCGGCATCTTACACTAGTCTCACAGCCAAAAACGTGGCAAAATTCATACAAACCAGTATCATCTATCGATATGGTTGCCCACATGAGATCATCAGCGATAATGGATCACATTTTCAGGCTGAGACTGAACAATTGCTAGCCAAATACAAGATCAAACACCACTATTCCTCGCCATACAGACCTCAAACTAATGACGCGGTAGAGGCAGGTAACAAGAATGTCGTCACTATCCTTAAGAAAATGATCGACAATTATCGCGATTGGCCCAGCAAAATACCATTCCCTTTGTGGGGTTATCGCACATCAGTTAGGACGCCCATGGGGCTACTCCTTTCTACTTGACATACGGCATGGAAGCTATACAAACAGTTGAACTAAAAATCTCGTCCTTACGCATTCTGCTCGAAAGTCAAATTCCAGAAGCTGATTAGAAAAGGGACAGATATGAAGAACTCATCCTCTTGGATGAACGAAGATTGTGCGCATTGCATAATGTGCAAACATATCAGGCACGTATCAAACGAGCCTTCAATAAACGGGTTAAGCCCAGAAACATCAAAGAAGGAGACTTAGTCCTTAAATCAGTCAGAGCTCTACTACTTGTCGATCCACGTGGAAAATTTAAACCCAACTGGGCTGGACCATTCTTAGTCAAGTCCATACTCTCTGGGGGTGCGGTTAAGATTACAGACCTAGATGGGAATGACTTTGCTAACCCAACTAACCTCGATCAACTGAAACGATATTATGCCTAGTGTAGGACAAGAAACGCGCCTCACGTGACACCTACGTGCCGCTCTTGCGATACGAAATAAAAATGGCCCTTGGCTCGCTGAAATAAAGCTCATGTCAGTTTGCTCTTGCATTTTGACATTTCGTCATCCTCATATCATCAAATAAATTGAGTTGTATTATTTTAGGAGTAAGTAAAGCTCATGCTTATTTTCTAGTTCACTACAAGCTCTTGCTTAGAACAATTATTCTTTTACATTTATTCGAACTACGCACAAGGGTTTGATTTCATTTTTTTAAATGAATACGTAGGCAATCCTTTATAGGATACAACCCATTATTTTAAATGTAAATAGAAGAACATTTGCATTTGCATTTGAAATTCGACAAGAATAATAAAAGAAAAATCACAATAGTTTCATTAACTAATAAATCTTTTATTCATTTGTTCCATAAATAATACTAATACGCCACATAGTATAAAATGCTGAAAAATAAATGCTAGGCTAGGATTCTAAAAACCCCGCCATTTATTACAAATAATAATAATAATAAATAGTACTACGACTAAGGCTACTCTTCCATCTTTCCTTTGCCTTTGTTATTTCTATCATACTTCTTGTCTCGACCACGAGCCGGGCGCTCTTGTGCTACCTCTGACCTAATCACCAAAGGTCCCTCTCGCGGTCTAGGCTTACCATTTCGATCTACCACCATCTCTGCGGCAGGAGCGGTCTTCGGTTTCTTCAACAGATGAACGACTCAGAATATGGCCTCTTCCTCCTCTTCAGTCAAGTATTTATGGTTCTCCTTTGCTACTTCGCGAATCTTGTAGTCAACAGGCTCGTGCTTCCTCAATTTCTCACGCTCTTCAGGAGTGCCAGCTTTCCTCCATTGCAAGTATGAATCAGATACCCATAAGGAGCCAATAAGAGAAAGTACAAACCACATGTTTCTCTGAGCCCACTTGAGGGCCCAATCTCGACGAATCTCTGTAGTATGTGCCAATGCAGTCTGAGGAGCAGTGTCAAGCTTAAGGATCTTCTGCTTAAGGCCCACTTGCCTCATCAATCTCTCTGGGAAGATGCAAATCATGAATTCCAAGCTAGGGATGCGAACTGACCGAGTCGGATTTAAAGATGAAACTCCGGTGACTGACCTGAGATGCCACCATGGCACAATCCATCGGAACAAGGGGCCTCCTTCATTCTTCAACTTGTTCTCCCAATAGTTGCAAATCCGAATGAAGTCCACCATGTAGAGCCTGGTTCTCATCGCAATTGACCGAGCATGGTATCCTGGCACATTAACTGGGGGCTCGATCAACCGCAGACGGTCCATAAGCCAAAACTGCAAAGAAGACGGGAATTAATGCCCATATGGTCACCCAAAAAAAAAACAATTGACACATGTAAAAAAAAAAGGCGGGTACTTACCTACAAAATGATGGGACATCCCAAATAAGGAAGCTCGCGGTTGGCTTTTCTGTTGTCCAGCCCCAGAATGATCTCTCCTAAACAAAGGCATGCTGGGCTCTTGCGCAGCTCCATTTGTTCTACTAAGCTCAAGAAATGAGGACCCCCTCTCATCCCTTTATCAACATGCCCTTGAAGGACATAACAGTGCAGTAGACAAAACCCGAATGCCCTGCGTCTCGCAACATAAGAAATAAAAGGGTCTTCCCTGCTTATGAATCGGTCAATGAAGTCAAACATACGGACCCCTTTCGAGGTCACAAGACGGTCAACCTCGGCCTTAGTCAGTCTGTAGATACCTCATTTCTGCACCTCCCGCAAACCACCCGGTGATGATTGGGCCGCATGTTTGGTACGCGGAACGATTTGTGACAGTTCGTAAGTTTATCGTCAAGTGGTTGCTCAAACACTGGTGTCTACCTCTTAATTGTCATCTACGCGCCGATACGGTCGTTTCGACAGTAATTAGAGTACATTTGGAGTCCGGGCCTAAAACCGTCTTCATTTTCTGATAACCGCTAAAACCCGAGTCAGAATGTTCGGAATGTTAGGATATTTCTATTCCATATTTCACAATCTTTTAATCTTTGGTAAAGAATTTCCCGTAATATTCATACAAAATATTAAGGAAAATAAGATTAATCCGTTATTCCATAAATTAAACACGGAAATCTTTCTTCCGCAGGAGGAAACCACTTGGGAACAGACGCAGCAGGTGCTGCGCCTCTTCCAAGGGACGCAGTGACTGCTGCGCCTCTTCCCAAGTCCTTTTCTGCGTATTTTTCGTATCTTTTCATATCTTTTCGAGATTCACTTCCAAAGTTTCTCCGAAAACCCTAATTCCTTCACGTGATTAGTATAAATAGAAGCCTTCGCTCCTCATATTTCTCACGCGAATGTCCGCCCTTCTCTTCTCCCTTTGCATTCTAGACCACGTTCTTACTTTTTGGCTCCTACGTGCTTGAACATTCGACCACGTAAGCTCGGATCTTTCTGAGTACCAGCCTCGTTTTGCATGACCGACCAATTTGACCAACTCCACAACAATCAACTTAATTAATCTTAATCGTTTTCCTCTTACGAGGGCACTTTCGTTACATTCGAGTCGAGCATCACTAAAACATAAACTTAGTTTATCTCGTTTCGTCAAACATGTAAGTCTGAGGGTGTAAATCTCTCTTTTATTTATTGTTATTTATTGTTATTTACTTTTTGTAATCATCATGTTAGATTTATGTCGAAAATACAATTAAAACCGATTTCTAAAACCCTTTGTTTAAATCCTTTTTCACGGATTAACAGAAGACAGACGTCGAGAAGGGACGCAGCAACTGCTGCGCCTCTTGGAAAGGACGCAGCACTTGCTACGTCTCTTCCTGAGGTTGCCGCCGTTCCTGCTTCTCTTCTTCTTCCTTCGTCCTCTGTTAGTTTCGTTTCTTTGTTTTCTCTCGCCATTGTTTGCTCTTGTTCCGTTCACATAATATTTTTGCATATTATTAATCACTGTTAGTATATAATTCGTCATTAAATCCCGACTTAAATCCCTTATAACCAATATTTGCGGGTTTTCGTCATTAAAATCAATCCGGGTTGTAGAGATTCGATTCATTCATATTGAATCTCTGGAATTCGATCTTTGGTATATTCCCATCTGTTTATCCGTTATTAGTTCTTCATTAATTCGTCATATTTAACCTAATTAGTTCACCCATGTCATTAATCAATCTTTCATTCATGTAATTAATTCGTTTACATTCGTTTCATCCATGTTTTATCGTTTTTATGACTCATTCACATGTAATTAATGTATTAAATCACTTTCATCCGAGTCAAATATCGTAATCAATCATTAAATTCACCCACGAATACTAAAGATTTGCAGTTCCAGCTTCACAGCCAGAACTCAGCCTTGGAACAGACGCAGCAACTGCTGCGCCTCTTTGGAAGAGGCGCAGCTCTGCTGCTCCTGTTCCAGGTTGATTTCTGTCTCTGAACTCCCGTTCTGCCTTGACCTAGTTTAATTAGTTTACGTATCCAATTAATTGTCATTCGTTAATAATCTGTTCGTTTATTTGTTCTATCTCAAATTATCCGTTTTAAATGTATTTTCGACATAAATCAATTAATCCATTGTAATTATTGTATTATTTTCGTTATTGTATTATTATATTTCTTTTATCGCGTTGTTTGTATGCCTTCATATGTAATTGAATCTAAATCCCTACTTCGACCCAAATGCATGTTAAATTACGTGTTAACCGACTTAGTTAAATCTCACATGTTAGGATTAATTCTATGGATGTTGCATTGCATGCATATAATCGACAATATATCGAGTATAGATAACTTCCCTAATCATTAGTAGAGGCCGCTATCGAGGCGGGCGGGATTAGGTGTTCGATCAAAAGAGCTTCCTAATACGTACCCTCACCCCTTACTCCAGATCTCTGTGAACATCCGTGTTTATTGGCATCCAAGAGAGTCATTCTAGACATAGAATGCTAAGGGTAACGAGTGCTTAGTATTCATGTCATTACTTTGTGTCTTGACATGACACGAGATATTCGAACGGTTTCCAATTTTCCACAATAAATTGGTGGCGACTCCACAAATGCAAACGCTTGTTCTCCTCCCAATCGCCCCCGTGGGCCCACGTCCACAGTTTGGCGACTCCGCTGGGGAAAATACACTTACGTGTAGCCAAAAGGGTGAAACTTGAACAAGGTTAGGGAATAGTTTGTACAAGACAATTGTCGGTTTTCATAACTCGATCTTCCTAGATCGTTTATTCGGCCTTCCTAGGCCCAACCCAACCCATTCTACCAATCGTCCCGTCTAAACGGTCCAAATTCTTATCTGGGCCTAAGGATGGATAGCGATCGACGTCATCCATACCATGGTACTTACTCTTGTTTGTATCAAGGACTTTCACTACTTGAGGAAATGGACTAGGAATCGGCCTTACTCTTGTTTGGTACGAGCCTTTCCACAGACTTCGGGTTTGATTGTTCGGTATGGCAACCCACCCTTTAAACCAAAACCCTTTTAAATGCATTCAGCATCCCGTTATAATGCTTGTATAAATGTTTGTACCTTACGTGATCACCATTTCTAAACGAAACCATGACGATTTTTGTAAAATCAAAATCCTTTTAAGATGTAAATTTTGAAAAAAAAAAGGGCCAATGATTAGCGCAAAACCGAGTCAAAACTTTGTCCTCTGTCGAGTCAAATTTCGGGCCTCAAAACCCATTTCAAAACCTCACTTCGAGTCCACTCCTACAACTACACTAAAGTTGACTAGGACCAACATTTTTTCAAATTTTGTCATTCCCTCAAAAGCTCACTGACACAAGTGGCACACTCCCATTTCACGAGTCAAACCATTTCTTTTCAAGTAAGTGTGCTAGAGTGGTCGATCGTGTTTTGATTCATCGCCGATCTCTTATTCAGTTTCCAAGATGCCTGGAATAAGCGACGTGAACTTCAATCAACTCCAGGATAGTAATGATCAAATCCTAACCGCGCTAGCTCGTCTCCAAGTTACTCAAGACCAAGTGTATGATCGCCTAGACACCATCGAGGGCCGAATATATGTCGTAGAAACGAGGATGCCTCCTCGAGAAAGTGAAATCGATGATGACTTCGTGAATGACTTCGGGGACGAAAACCCTCCCATGGGTATGACTGCAGCTGAGAAACGACTCCAATACTTAGAGGAGCAATTGATGTATATTAAAGGGGATGACATTTATAGGGAGAATAATCACAAGTATGAGGCCGTGAGTTCCAAGTTGCCAACCAACTTCAACATGACGGATATCCCTAAATTCAAGGGGCATGAAAACCCTTTGAACCATATCCGTGCCTTCAAGGATTGCATGTCTATCAAAGGCATTAAACCCGAGATGTTTTTAAGGATCTTTCCTTCATCTCTTGACACCATCCCAAAGCAATGGTTCTATTCACTAGATCACAAGAAAATCGCTACTTGGGAAGACGCCGCGATCGAGTTTGCAAAGCAATATGCGGATAATGCTGAGATCCAAGTTAACATGCGCACTTTAGAGGTTCTTACCCAAAATGACAAAGAAGGTTTCACCGACTTCCTAAGTAGGTGGAGGAAGACTAGTACTCAACTTGTTGAACGCCCGGATGAGGCTACCCTTGTGGACAAATTCGTGGACAACCTAAAGCCCATCTATGCAAATCATTTGAGGTATCAAAACATCAAAACTTTCAAAGACTTAACCGTACTAGGAACGAGGATCGAAGATGACATCCGTAAAGGGCTCTTGTCCAAAACGGTAGGCCGAGGATATCAAGGCTCAACAAGTCGTTCTTACGGCTCCACTAGGAAGACCGATGAAGTTAACCTCCTCGAGCCGTCCAAGAAGAGCACCCCACCAAGGAAATTTACAAATCTTGGGGACACTTACTCCAATGCTCTAAAACGATTAATGAAACAAGGCAAACTCCAACCCATAGGCCCTACGCCCGAACCAGAAAAGAAATCCATATTCTGGGATGAGAACTCATACTGCGAATATCATAGGGGTAAGGGTCATGACACAGAAAAATGCTACAAATTGAAGAATATGCTTCAAGACATGATTGAGGATGGTCGACTACCAATACCGCCGGGAGGTAAGCCCAACAACACTCACAATCCTCTTGGAATTCTAGTGATCACAAGTGAAGAATCTACCTTAGATTGTTCACACCTCATTTCTCCAGTCGAAGATGAGATCCACGCGATCGAGAATGAAGGGTTTTACTCTACCATTTCACCTACCATTACCGACTTCATCGCATGGGCAAGGAGTGTGGATAGGCAAGTTTCGGAATTGGAAAATGTGGTGAGAACCTTACATGACCCCAATGCAACACCTAAAGAACATGCGCCACTAATTTTCTCCCAAAATGCTACCATGCAAGAAATAGTTGCCGTGGTTAATAAACTAATCGACCAAATTACACAATTAGAGTATGAGGTCATGAGAATGAGAGAACTAGCTACAGTCAATGGAGTATGGGCCGATGATGATGAAGACGAGTATCTCATTGAACACTCCCTAGTCAAGGAAGTAGTCCAAAATGGTGAAGACCAAGATGTAGACCACCTAACTCGTTCGGGGCGTCCATATCAAAATACTACTCAAAATGGTCCAACCAACGTTATCGCACCAAATGATAACGAAGATGACTCTACTAATCATTTGTTAAAGCAATTACAGAAGACAAAGGCTGATCTTTCAGTCTGGCAACTAGTAGGAAGCTCATTCCCACATCGCCAAGCTTTACTGCAAGCTTTGGCCAAACTAAACGTAGCACATAACTCCACACCCGACGATGTAGTCAACTTGGTCTTCCAAGAATCACCGAAGCTAAGTAATCATATTACTTTCTCAGATGAAGATTTGCCGCCTTTGGCGCTAGTCACAACTTGGCTCTTTACATCACTGTCGTTTGCTTAAAGAAGAATGTGCCAATGACCTTGGTGGATGATGGCTCCGTGGTCAACGTCATACCCTTGAAAACGGCATACAAACTAGGCATGAAAGAGTCGGATTGGACCCCTACCAATCAAGGTGTCCGCGCATATGATGGTACGCGACGAAAGGTAGTAGGACTCATTAACCTAACCATAGCCACAAGGCCAATTGAGCAAAAGGTTAACTTCCAAATAGTGGACATTGAAGCTTCCTTCAACATACTTCTGGGAAGACCTTGGATTCACGCTTCCAAAGCGGTAACATCCACCCTTTACCAAAAGATCAAAATCCCACTAAATGGCAAAGTGGTGACGATCACTTCGTCGCCCATTAAGGCAATAATCGAAAAGAAGTCAAATAATCAAGTCCTTGCGGATCCAGTATATGAACTTGGGGGCTTTCAAAGCATAAGTTTCATAGAAAGTGAGTTAGCACCCCTATACTACGATCCCTACTCCAACTTGGTGGTCAACCACATACTCAAATCCCAGGGATACTTCCCGGGAATGCCTTTGAACCCTGCCCGAAGAAACACCTTCGCACCCTACAAGGAAGGCAACTCAAAAAGAATACCACTTGGACTAGGATACAAACCCACTAAGGAGGAAGTTCTCGAGATGCTCGCTCAAGTTCAAAGCCGTAAGCACGTAGGAGTCCATATACGACCATATTTCCCTACCCTAAATGGATACTTTGTTAGAGAAGGAAGTCAAGAACTCTTTCACGGATTTCCCGAACCTTGGCACTACCTCGGAAGGAAGCTAGCCGAAATCGAGATCTTTCACGATTGCTACTTCATTCCTCCAGAAACGGTTCCTACCGTCAAGGCCCGTCAAGCACCTTGCTTAGACGAACAAGCTGTTAGTCTACTATTCGGAGAAGATCGTTTTGTTAGAGCCGCGCAGGATGAGATCATTACCATGATACTTCAAGACGATCACTTCAACCCCACCGCGTTAATCACAGAAACAAGCGCGAACCAGCAGAAAGGATGGAGAAAATCAATCAAATGGACCAACAATCAAGGAAGACTCTTCAAGCTCACCACTAGAGAAGGAGAGATGTTCAAGGGAGAACCAGAAGACGATGAATTCGAGTCAGAGTCAGAGTCGGAGTCTAGAGAAGTCACTAGGGAGTCTCCTCCTGTCGTCGTCCCCACTCCCTTTGATTCTCCTAGCTTAGCCTCAAATAGTAACGGTAGTTCGGGAAATGTCCCAACAACTATCCCTTTACCGCCGCTGACCACAGATCAGATGGCTTCTTTGTTTCAACTTTTCTCAAACTTTAATATGAATAAATCAGGTTCTACTTACTCTTTGTGTTATCTTGAATGCAATTCTGTTTACGATGATACTGAGGATGACCCAGACCCAGACTCAATTGAGATACCTCCCTACATAGCCAAGGAAATACTACAAAAGGGGGAAGGGGGACCAGTAATAGAGAACACAGAACCCATCAATGTAGGAACCGAACTAGAACCCCAAGAACTTAGGATAGGGACAACCCTGAGCCCCACCGAAAGGGCCAATTTCATAAACCTCCTACACGAGTTCAAAGACGTTTTCGCTTGGTCCTATAAAGACATGCCAGGGATCGACAGGGATATCGCCGAACATAGAATCTCAATTAAGCCAAGTTTCAAGCCCGTGAAACAAAAGCTTCGTCGAATGAGGACAGAGTGGGCTCTCAAGATTAAGGAAGAAGTCGATAAGCAATTCAAAGCCGGGTTCATCAAAGTTTCCGAGTACTCTGACTGGGTAGCCAACATAGTACCCGTACCCAAAAAGGATGAGAGAACCCGTGTTTGTGTTGATTTTAGGGACTTAAACAAAGCAAGTCCTAAATATGACTTTCCTCTACCACATATCGGCATATTGGTGGACAATACCGCAGATCACGCGTTACTATCCTTCATGGATGGGTACGCAGGTTAAAACCAAATCAAGATGGCCATAGAAGACATGCATAAGACCGCCTTTGTCACTCAATGGGGAACCTATTGTTATACGGTCATGCCGTTTGGGTTAATCAACGCCGGAGCTACATATCAACGCACCGCAACTACACTCCTACATGACATGATGCATAAAGAAGTTGAGGTATACGTAGACGACATGATTGTCAAGTCCAAGGATAGAGAGGGGCATATTGCGAACCTTCGCAAATTCTTCTCAAGGCTACGAAAGTACAACACGAGGCTCAATCCTCAGAAGAGCGCATTCGGAGTAACATCTGGCAAACTTCTGGGATACGTCGTTAGCCAACGAGGTATAGAAATAGACCCTTCCAAGATCAAAGCTCTGATCGAAATGCCATAACCTCAAACGGAAAAAGAAGTCATAGGATTCCTGGGAAAAGTACAATATATAAGTCGATTCATATCGAAACTCACCATGATCTGTGAACCTATCTTCAAAAAGCTCAAGAAAACATATCACACCATATGGGATGATGACTGTCAGAAGACATTCGACCGGATCAAGGAGATATTAGATAAACCACCAGTGCTCATGCCACCTCAACGAGATCAACCTCTTAGTTTATATCTCACAGTAACCGAAACAGCCATGGGTGCCATGCTAGCTCAAACCGTAGGAAAGGAAGAAAGGGCTATCTACTACCTTAGTAAGAAGTTCTTGGAGTACGAGTGCAAATATTCACAACTCGAAAAGACATGCCTCATTCTTGTGTGGGCAACGAAGAAGCTACGTCATTACATGCTTAGCTACTCCGTCAAAATATACTCCAAAATGGATCCAGTCAAATGCCTCTTCGAGAAACCCGTCCTCAACGGACGTCTAGCAAGATGGACCTTGATGCTCTCAGAGTTCAATCTCAAATACGTGCCCCTGAAGGTTATAAAAGGGCGCGCCGTTGCCGAATTCTTTGCAGAAAATCCCATCAATGATGCACAAACAATAGATACTTGGTCATTTCCAGACGAGGATATACTCCAAACCGATGTAGACTCCTGGGACCTTTACTTTGATGGAGCATCAAACTTAAGAGGATTTGGAATAGGAGTGTTACTCATTTCTCCTGAAGGCGAGCATACACCGATCTCTGTCAAACTCGACTTCGAGGTGACAAATAATGTTGCAGAATACGAATCCTGTCTCATTGGACTACAAGCGGCAGTGAGCATAGGCATTAAAAACCTCCGAGTGCATGGGGATTCATCCCTGATCATCAATCAAGTTATGGGATCTTGGAAAATCCGAAGCGAAAGCCTAGCACCTTATCAAGCCAGAATAGACCAAATTGCCCAATTATTTGATCACGTGACCTACCTGCACCTACCTTGGGAAGAAAATCAATTTGCAGATGCTCTTGCAAAACTTGCATCTTTGATTAATATGCCAGATGACATGGTGGAAATGCCTTTATTTATCGAACGACGATCAGAGCCAGCTTATATCCACCAAATCACCGATGAAGAGGAAATCACAGAGGAACCTTGGTTCCAAGCAATCCTAAATTCCAAGCTCAACGGTACCTATCCACCGGATATGGACAAAAGGGGACAACGTGCTATACGCCTACTAGCTTCCCAATACGTTCTCATGCAAGGAGAGTTATACAAAAGAAAACCTCTTGGTGTAATCCTACGTTGCCTTGATCATTCACAGGCGCGGAAAGTGATGGAAGAAGTCCATGATGGAGAATGCGGTCCTCACATGAGAGGGCCCATGATGGCAAAGAAAATCACACGTTTGGGGTATTATTGGACCACAATGGAATTCGATTACATCAAATATGTAAAACATTGTCACAACTGCCAAATCTTCAGGAATGTACAGCATGTCCCTCCTTCATTGCTCTATACGATGACATCTCCTTGGCCATTTTCTGCCTGGAGAATTGATATAATCGGGAAGATAACTCCAGCCGGAACAGGAGGTCACTGTTTCATCCTAGTGGCAATTGACTATTTCACCAAATGGGTAGAAGCGGCTTCCTACACTAGTCTCACGGCCAAAAATGTAGCAAAGTTCATACAAAACAATATCATCTGTCGATACGGTTGCCCACATGAGATCATTAGTGATAATGGATCATATTTCCAAGCCGAGACTGAGCAATTGCTAGCCAAGTACAAAATTAGGCATCACCACTCTTCGCCATATAGACCACAGACTAATGGCGCGGTAGAGGCGGCAAACAAGAACGTTGTCACAATTCTCAAGAAAATGATTGACAACTATCGAGATTGGCCAAGCAAGATACCCTTTGCTTTGTGGGGATATCGCACATCTGTTAGGACGTCCACTGGGGCCACCCCTTTCTATTTAACCTACGGCATGGAAGCTGTACAGCCAGTCGAGTTAGAAATACCATCATTGCGTATCTTACTCGAAAGTCAAATCCCGGAAGCCGATTGGAAGAGGGATAGATATGAAGAACTCATCCTCCTGGATGAACGTAGGCTACGCGCATTACATAATGTCCAAACATATCAAGCACGTATCAAATGAACCTTCAACAAAAGAGTCAAGCCAAGGAACATCAAGGAAGGAGACTTAGTACTCAAGTCGGTTAGGGCTCTTTTACCTGTCGATCCACGAGGAAAATTCAAACCTAATTGGGCTGGGCCATTTCTAGTCAAGTCCATACTTCCAGGGGGTGCGGTTAGAATCACAGACCTAGACGGGAATGAATTTGCCAACCCGACAAACCTTCACCAACTAAAGCGGTATTATGCCTAGAATAGGAACAAAAACGCGCCTCGCGTAACCCCACGTGTCGCTCTTGTGGCACTAAATAAACGGCCCCTGGCCAAGCTGAAATAAGCTAATGGCACTCTGCTCTTGCATTTTGACAATTTGTCATCCTCATATTGTCAAATAAACTAAATTGCACCTTAAGAGTAAGTAAAAAGCTCATGTTTATCTTCTAAGTTCATTACAAGCTCCTGCTTAGAACAATTATTCTTTTACATTTACTCGAACTACGCGTAAGGTTTTGATTTCATTTTCTTAATGAATACGTAGGCAATCCTTCGCAGGATACAACCCATTAATTTTTAAAATGTAAATAGAAGGACATTTGCAGTTGCATTTGGAATTCGACAAGAATAATAAATAGAAAATCACAACGGTTTCATAAACAATTAACCTCCTTTATTTCATTCATTTCTAATAATAATAATAGTATGTTACATAATAATAATAACGCTAAAGAAAAAAAATAAAATAGGCTAGGATTCTAAAAACCACACCTTCTTATTACAATCATAATAATAAATAATAATAAAGACTTGGGCTATTCCTCCATCTTCCCTTTGCCCTTGTCATTTTTGTCATATTTCTTGTCACGACCTCGAGCCGGACGCTCCTGCGCCACTTCGGACCTAATCACCAACGGTCTTTCTCGTGGTCTAGCCTTCCCATTCTTGTCAATCACTTTGTCCACGACAGGAGAGGTCTTCGGTTTCTTCGAAGGATGAACAACTCCAAACCCGGCTTCTTCCTCTCCCTCAGTCAGATGCTTCTCTTTCTCCTTTTCCACCTCGCGCACCTTGTAGTCAACAGGCTCGCGCTTCCTCAATCTCTCACGCTCCTCTGGAGTAGTAGCTTTCCTCCACCGCAGATAGGATACCGACACCCATAAGGCACTAGCAGAAGAGTTCAAGAACCATACGTTTCTTTGAGCCCATTTAATGGCCCACTCCCTTCGACTCTCAGTAGTAAGCGCTACGGTGGTCTGCGGGACAGTGTCAAGCTTCGGGATTGTGCGCTTTGAGTCCAACTGTCTCATCAGCCTCTCCGGGAAGATGCATACCATGAATTCCAAGCCAGGAATGCGCACAGATCGGGTAGGATCCAAGGAAGATACTTCAGTGACAGATTTGAGATGCCACCATGGTACAACCCATCTAATCAAGGGGCCATCATCACTCTTTAATTTGTTTTCCCAATAATTGCAGACCCGAGTGAAGTCCACCATGTAAAGCCTGGTCCTCATTGCAATCGAACGAGCATGATAAGAAGGAACATGAACTGGGGGCTCGATCAATCGAAGACGCTCCATAAGCCAAACCTACCAAAAGCGGGTATTAGAAGAAAAAAAACGAAAAAAAAAGAAACGAAGAAACGAAAAAAAAAAGAAGAAAGAGAAAAGTGTTCTTTTACCTGCAAAATAATGTGACTTCCCAAATAAGGTAGGTCGCGATTGGCTTTCCTGTTATCCAAACCCAATAGGATCTCTCCTAAACATAAACAGGCTGGGCTCCTGCGCAGTTCCATTTGCTCAACTAGGCCCAGGAGACGGGGATCACCTCTCAAATCCTCATCAACATGCCCTTGAAGGACATATACATGTAACAAGCAAAATCTGACTGCCCTTCGCCTAGCAACATAAGAGATGGTGGGGTCGGCCTTGTTAATGAATCGGTCAATAAAGTCCAACATTCGCACTCTTTTCGAGGTCACTAGACGGTCCACCTCAATTCTTGTCAACCCAAGCAAGTCTCTAAACTTGTTTTTATACCCTTGAGATGCAAAAGGAATAGCAGGCAAGTGTTCTGGGTCCCACCCACCGATTGCAGCAATTTCTTCAGGCAATGGGCAAATGTCACCTCCGGGGAAAGCAAAAACGTGATAATTCGAGTCCCAATAATCAAGACAAGCATCTAGGAATGGTTTGACCACCTTGATAAGCTTCAAACTCAACAATGATCCAAGATTATAAGCACCCATGTCGTATTTCTCCACGTTGGAAAACTCATTGGTCCACTCTTTTAGACGAATCTCTAAAGTATTCATGATGAATGATTATTTTGAGAATTTTATGTACAAGACGAAGGAAGAGACGGAAGAATTGTGTGAATAAAACCTCTATCGACGTTTCTATTTATACTAAAATCTGTTTCCTAAAATCCGCCAGGACGGACACGGGGAACAGCGCAAAGACATCTTTGCGCCTCTTCAAAGGGACGCAGCTCCTGCTGCGCCTCTTCCTCAGCAATGTCTCTGTGATTTTCCGCGTTGGATCTTTCCTAAATTCCTTGGCGAATAATTTCCTATTCATACGGGTTATTATTTTGGTAAATACGTCAAAATTACCATAGTTCGTGTTTCCTAATTCCGCGGGCACGCATTTCGAGGCAATATCAGCATTTTCGTCATTTTAGCACACTTATATATTTCTTTCTATTTTTTCTTTTTTCAGGTAATCATTTCTCCAATTTAATGTAATTTATTTCAAACTTATATATTTCTTTTTGTTATTTCCTTTTTTGGGGAATCACTCCACTCCCGTCCTACATTACATTTCTAACTTATAGGTTTCTATTTTTTCATTTTTTTGGGGGGTAACCCTCCCTACTGTCCGGTCATTTCCGGCAAAAAAAATTTTTCATTTTTGCATTTTTTTTGCATTTTTTTGCACTTTTGAGTCATTCGTTTTGCGCTAATTTAGGCCATATATACAAATGTATGTTTTACGTGATTTCTATGTAAATTTCGGCAGCATGACGGCGTAAACCGTAATCTACCAAACCTGTTCAAAGCTAACCTGCAGGTACAACGCAACCCAGCAGCAAAGGCCCTCAGGCCATCGTATATACAACCAAAAGAGGGACATGTACAACAAACTGGAGGCTCGAGCCCCAAGCAAAATCCAAAATGTCCAGAATGTGGGTCCTAAAATGTACAAATATGCAAAATACAGACAACAACAAACAACAAAACTACTGCCAGTCGCCGACTAACTCCGCAACTCTCGCCTCGAGAACAGCAACCTCGGCGTCGCGAACCTCGAGCTCCCTCACCAAACGAGTTGTCTCCTCCCGAGACTGGGCCAGCTCTCGCTCCAGCTCACACTCCCTCTGCAAACAACAAAATTGGCTCATGTCAATCACTTCAAGCAATCATAAGAAAAGTTAGAAAGCTCAAAAATGAAGTAGACGAAAGGTTCATACCTGACGACCTCGACCGCCGACAAGTGCCTCGACGGCAGTAGCTCGCAGCCGGTAGGCTACCCTCCATAACGACACAAAACGAGACGGCGCAACCTGCCTTTTCAAAAAGAGGTTCTCAATAATTGGATAAGTTCAATCAAATGTGTTCTTACACAAAAATCATACAAATTAGAGACTCACCCTCCGAATCAGATGCTGCCAATCGTCCAAGCCAGCATCCGTCACAGCCACGTCAAAGTCACGCAGCTCGGAGATCGTCGTCCTCCCGGTCGCGTCAGTGTACTCGAGGGTCTCGGGGTACTCTGGGGGCTCAATGCCCGCCGCCTCAACCTCCTGCAAAGACAAAGGATTGCCTTTAAATCGATGATCATTCATCATACTTTCGAAATGGTCATAAGAAGAGTAAATGCTCACCACAACCGGCCAGTACGCTAACCTCCCGTGGAGGAACGCCGAGTAGTCCTCACCAGGAAGAAGGAGGGTGTCGCCACCGACGCCAGCCAAGTCAGCCTCCCTCTCAGCCTCAGAAGGCTCCCTGAACATCGTCCTAGGAGGATCGATGGGAACCGTCAAGACATCCCGAGAGCACTGACAAGCCAAGCGCTCGCCCAAGTACCACACAGGACCCATCGACGTCCTCAATAGCAACCGGCTCGAGCTCCTAGGTCGAAGGACCTCAGCCACAAAAGGAGGAGCGTCAGCGTACTCCGCCCAAGGCCTGGGTACCCACTGGGAAAGACAAGCAAGAAATCATTCTTATGATCGGTTAAAAAGTAATGAAGAAGCAAAACGAATATAAGTGAGATGCTCACGTTGTCCAGCTGAAGAGCGTTCACGTCCCGCCGGTAGACACCATGAGAGGAACGCTTGCTCCTCATGCGACACATCACCCAATCCCTCACGACGAGATAGGCCTTCTTCAGCGGCTCCATCCTCTTGGGCGAGAGGCTCGGAAAGTAGGAGTACACCCACGCCTGTGAAGCCCCAATTTTTCGACATTTTAGGGTTGAAAACCCTAAATTTTGTCGATCTAATTCGTCCATTATAGAAGATTAATGCAAGAATGATATACATACCTCGATTAGTCATGGCAGATGCAAGTTTTTGGATCAAATTTTGGCGGAAATGGTTGAAATTTGAGATGAGAAATTGATGATTTGTGTTTCGAAATAATGAAATGAAACCCCTATTTCATCGCGCTTTTACGCAGGAAAGACACCCCCAGGAATAGACGCAGCAGGTACTGAGCCTCTTCCAAGAAACGCAGCTCTTGCCGCGCCTCTTCCTTAACTTCCCTTCATACGAATTTTCAAAAATTCGTTATAAGTTTGTTATTTGTGGGCCCATCTTTGGTCCGCCTCTTCTCGGATGCCATTTTATCTTTTCTGGTTCGTTTGACGATTATTCTTCGCTCAGACCCGCATTTCTAAGCCAACTGCAGACTATCATACATTATTTACTGCTTCCAAGACTTTGCTTGTCACAACGAGCAAGTATTCCCTGACAGGTGTTTCGACACGCCTTCATTATATTCCCCCAGCGAGAGTAAGCGGATATACAATCCCTCTCGAGACATGGAGATAAGTTCCTGATAAGGTTTCCCCAACGAGAGTTCACGACATACAATCATCCTTCTCAAGTTCTTCCGAATTCGAAGTTTGTTTAAAGACGACCCAAGCAGATTTCTCCCAGCAGTTCTCGCCTGTGTCCTGCTACTCACGATATTTCTTGTTTTCCCATGGAGTGCGATAAAGGTGTCGTTCTCCAGAAGTTCCCAGACCGGCAGAGTTCTTACACTCAAGCCTTAGTTACCCCTTAGGTTGAAATTATATTTGGCCTCCTTCCCATTGATGCTTTCCTTTAGGGTCCCACGCCCTAGCACAATCCTTACATAACTTTTAGGTCTTATCCTTTAGCTCCTACACTTACCTTTAGCTCCTACGCTTATCCTTTAGCTCTTACGCTTACCCTTAGCTCCTATGCACCTTCGGAAGCATCTCGAGAAAGAAGTCTCAGGTATGGTCTCTTCTTATGGCTGGCGAGCCTCCTTACGTAGTCTAATGGACTTTAAACGACCCTCCCCGGAAGTCAACAAACTCTAAAATGTTCCCGACGACAGGTCCTTGGTTCAGACCCCTTGAGCCGCCTCGCGTCGCCATAGTCGTCAGGTTGTAATCTTTGATTGACCTGATGGCTATAGTTTGACTTTTGCCTTGTCCAAGCCTCAGTCGAAGTGGGGGCTCTGTAGATACCTCATTTCTGCACCTCCCGCAAACCACCCGGTGATGATTGGGCCTAGGGATGGCAATGGGTAGGGTCTGGGTAGGGTCCGCCTAGACCCGGACCCGACCCGAGATTTTCCCTTTGGACCCGTACCCGACCCAGACCCGCAAGGGTCTAAAATTTGAGGACCCAGACCCGGACCCTATGGGTAAGGGTAGGGTCTGGTCTACCCGCGGGTCCGAGTTTCAGCCACTTTAGTAACAAGATTAACAACTATGAGGTCTATAATATTAAAAAAAAAAAAAATCATACTACTCTAACATTATGAGTTTATTAATCTGTCGTTAATGGTGGTTGTCGGTCGCCGACTATTAGAGAGGTGGTTGCCAGTCGCGTATCGTATCAGTGCTGTGGTGGTGGTTTTCTTGTGTCAGTGGTGGAGTGGTGGTATTGTCAGAAGAGTTTGGTTGGGTTTTATCACTTTATGGGATGTGGGAAGAGAAAGAGACTTTAGTTGGGTTTCTACAGTCTGCCACTATGAATTCAGAAAAGTCGTAATTTTGATTTTTTTCTTTAATAAAGGGTCTAAGGGTCGGGTATGGGTCTCATAACTCGGACCCGGACCCGGACCCGAAATATTTTCTTAAGACCCATACCCGACCCATACCCATTGGGTCTGAAAAAATGAGACCCATACCCGACCCATTAGGGTCCGACCCTCAGGGTCTGGGTCGGGTCCCCTACCCACTGCCATCCCTAATTGGGCCGCATGTTTGGTACGCGGAACGATTTGTGACAGTTCGTAAGTTTATCGTCAAGTGGTTGCTCAAACACTGGTGTCTACCTCTTAATTGTCATTTACGCGCCGATACGGTCGTTTTGACAGTAATTAGAGTACATTTGGAGTCCGGGCCTAAAACCGTCTTCATTTTCTGATAACCGCTAAAACCCGAATCAGAATGTTCTGGAATGTTCCGGATATTTCTATTCCATATTTCACAATCCTTTAATCTTTGGTAAAGAATTTCCCGTAATATTCATACAAAATATTAAGGAAAATAAGATTAATCCGTTATTCCATAAATTAAACACGGAAATCTTTCTTCCGCAGGAGGAAACCACTTGGGAACAGACGCAGCAGGTGCTGCGCCTCTTCCAAGGGACGCAGTGACTGCTGCGCCTCTTCCCAAGTCCTTTTTTGCGTATTTTTCGTATCTTTTCATATCTTTTCGAGATTCACTTCCAAAGTTTCTCCGAAAACCCTAATTCCTTCACGTGATTAGTATAAATAGGAGCCTTCGCTCCTCATATTTCTCACGCGAGTGTCCGCCCTTCTCTTCTCCCTTTGCATTCTAGACCACGTTCTTACTTTTTGGTGCCTACGTGCTTGAACATTCGACCACGTAAGCTCGGATCTTTCTGAGTACCAGCCTCGTTTTGCATGACCGACCAATTTGACCAACTCAACAACAATCAACTTAATTAATCTTAATCGTTTTCCTCTTACGAGGGCACTTTCGTTACATTCGAGTCGAGCATCACTAAAACATAAACTTAGTTCATCTCGTTTCGTCAAACATGTAAGTCTGAGGGTGTAAATCTCTCTTTTATTTATTGTTCTTTATTGTTATTTACTTTTTGTAATCATCATGTAAGATTTATGTCGAAAATACAATTAAAACCGATTTCTAAAACCCTTTGTTTAAATCCTTTTTCACGGATTAACAGAAGACAGACGCCGAGAAGGGACGCAGCAACTGCTGCGCCTCTTGGAAAGGACGCAGCACTTGCTGCGTCTCTTCCTGAGGTTGCCGCCGTTCCTGCTTCTCTTCTTCTTCCTTCGTCCTCTGTTAGTTTCATTTCTTTGTTTTCTTTCGCCATTGTTTGCTGTTGTTCCGTTCACATAATAGTTTTGCATATTATTAATCATTGTTAGTATATAATTCGTCATTAAATCCCGACTTAAATCCCTTATAACCAATATTTGCGGGTTTTTGTCATTAAAATCAATCTGGGTTGTAGAGATTCGATTCATTCATATTGAATCTCTGGAATTCGATCTTTGGTATATTCCCATCTGTTTATCCGTCATTAGTTCTTCATTAATTCGTCATTTTTAACCTAATTAGTTCACCCATGTCATTAATCAATCTTTCATTCATGTAATTAATTCGTTTACATTCGTTTCATCCATGTTTTATCGTGTTTATGACTCATTCACATGTAATTAATGTATTAAATCACTTTCATCCGAGTCGAATATCGTAATCAATCATTAAATTCACCCACGAATACTAACGATTTGCAGTTCCGGCTTCACAGCCAGAACTCAGCCTTGGAACAGACGCAGCAACTACTGCGCCTCTTCCAGAGGTCGCAGCTCTGCTGCGCCTGTTCCAGGTTGATTTCTATCTCTGAACTCCCGTTCTGCCTTGACCTAGTTTAATTAGTTTACGTATCCAATTAATTGTCATTCGTTAATAATCTGTTCGTTTATTTGTTCTTTCTTAAATTATCCGTTTTAAATGTATTTTCGACATAAATCAATTAATCCATTGTAATTATTGTATTATTTTCGTTATTGTATTATTGTATTTCTTTTATCGCGTTGTTTGTATGCCTTCATATGTAATTGAATCTAAATCCCTACTTCGACCCAAATGCATGTTAAATTACGTGTTAACCGACTTAGTTAATTCTCACATGTTAGGATTAATTCTATGGATGTTGCATTGCATGCATTAATCGACAATATATCGAGTATAGATAACATCCCTAATCATTAGTAGAGGCCACTATCGAGGCGGGCGGGATTAGGTGTTCGATCAAAGGAGCTTCCTAATACGTACCCTCACCCCTTACTCCAGATCTCTGTGAACATCCGTGTTCATTGGCATCCACGAGAGTCATTCTAGACATAGAATGCTAAGGGTAACGAGTGCTTAGTATTCATGTCATTACTTTGTGTCTTGACATGACACGAGGTATTCGAACGCTTTCCAATTTTCCACAATAAATTGGTGGCGACTCCACAAATGCAAACGCTTGTTCTCCTCCCAAGCGCCCCCGTGGGCCCGCATCCACACAGTCCCAGCAAGTCTCTAAACTTATCCTTATACCCTTGAGAGCTAAAAGGTATAGCGGGTGCATTTTCTGGATCCCATCCTCCAATAGCAGCTATTTCCTCCGGGAAAGGACAAATATCACCTCCAGGAAAGGTGAACACGTGGAAATTAGGGTCCTAATATTCAAGACAAGCATCCAAGAAAGGTTTCACAATTTTCACCAATTTGAGACTCAAGATCGATCCCAAATTAAAAGCACCCATGTCATGTTTCTCGACATTTGTGAACTCGTTCATCCACTCCTTAAGACGGTTTTCAAAGGCATCCATAATTTTGAAATTTTTTATGAAGATAGGAGAGTTTTTATGAGATAGACGGAAGAAAGACGGAGGAATTATGTGAATAAAAGCTTCCCAGACGTCTCTATTTATACTAAAAGCCGTTTCCTAATTTCCGTCAGGTCTGACCAGCTGGGGAAGTGGCGCAGCATCTGCTGCGCCTCTTCGAAGAGTCGCAGCTCCTGCTGCGCCTCTTCCCTAGGCTGATTTCCGTGATTTTCAGCTTTGGATCTTTCCTAATTTATTTTGACTATAATTTCCTATTCCTATAGGTTATTATTTTGGTAATTCCGTCAAAATTACCAAATTCTATGTTTTCTAATTTTCCGGACGCGCTTTTCGAGACAACATCGACATTCTCGCCAAACGAGCACACTTACCCATTTCATTTTTTTTTTTAGGGGAATCATTTCACTCCTCATTTCACATTTCATTTCAAACTTATACATTTCTTTTTACGTTTTTTTTAGGGGTTAGCCCTCCCTACCGTCCGGTCATTTTTACCCATTTTTTGGGCACTTTTTGTCATTTTCGCTCATTTTTGGGTAATTTTTTGCTCATTTACGGGCATTTTTTTGTTTTTTTCTCAGTTTGCGCTAATTTAAGTCACGTGTAAATTCTGTGTAAATTTCGGTAGCATGACGGCACAAACCGTCATCTACCAAACCTGTTTTTTAAACTAACCTGCAGGAACAACATACACCCAGCAGCGAAGGCACTCAAGCCATCATAATTACAACCAAAATGCAATATATACATCAAACTGGGGGCTCTCGCCAAAAACAGGTCCAAAGAGTCCAAAACGAGGTCCAAAATGTACAAGTATATACAAGAAAACAACAAAAAGGAAAAGCAGCTACTCCTGGTCGGCTACGGTCGCCTCGAGCGCAGCGATCTCAGTGTCCCTGACCTCCAACTCCCTCAACAGGCGAGTTGTCTCCTCCTAGGACTGTGCCAGCTCACGCTCCAGGTCTCGCTCTCTCTTCAAGTGATAAAGAAATGCCTCATTTCATTCAACCATTTCAAACAAACGCGAGAAATTGCAACAAAATTCAAAGTAAAGAGAATGAGCGTTCATACTTGTCGTCCTCGGCCACCCGCAAGTGCCTCGATGGCCGTGGCCCGCAGCCGGTTGGCCACCCTCCATAACGCCACATGCTGAGACGGCGCCACCTGCATTTTAATAAACAAAAGGTTTTTAATAATAGACGAATGCATTCTTATGCAATGAAAATAGCAAAAGACAACCGAAGCTGGGGGCTTACCCTCCTCACTAAGTGCTGCCACTCCTCCAAGCCAGCATCCGTCACCTCCTCACCGAAGTCACGGATCTCGGAGATCATCGTCATCCCCGCCGCGTCGGTGTACTCAAGGGTCTCTGGGTACGCTGGGGGCTCGACGCCTGCCACCTCGATCTCCTCCAAAGTTCAAATGAATTCTTTATTCGACGATCATTCATCAGTTTGTCAAATCAATTCAAAAAAGGAAGGTAAAATACTTATCACAATCGGCCAGTACGCCAGCCTTTGGCGAACAAACAGAGAGTACTCCTCACCAGGAAGGAGGAGGGCATCACCACCAACGTCCGCCAAGTCAACCTCTCTCTCAGCGTCCGAAGGCTCCCTAAACATCGTCCGGGGAGGATCGACGGGAACCGTGAAAATGTCACGAGAGCACTGACAAGTCAAACGCTCGCCCAAGTACAACACTGGTCCCATAGACGTCCAGAGCAGCAACCGACTCGAGCTCCTGGGTCGAAGGACCTCAGCCACGAAGGCCGAAGCATCGGGGTAGTCCACCCAAGGTCTGGGCACCCACTAAAACAAGCAAACGAAAGGTCATTCCTATGATCGACTCTAAACGGGAGAGGGGAGTCATTCCTATGATTGCCCCTAAACGAAGATAACAATGAAGAAAGTTAGTTGAAGATACTTACGTCGCTCAACTTCAGGGCGTTCACGCCCTGTCGACAAAATCGTAAGAAGAGCGCTGGCTCTTTTTACGACACACCACCCAGTCCCTCACGACCGGGTACGCCCTCGGCTCAGGCTCCGTCCTCTTGGGTGCGAAGCCCGGAAAGTAGGAGTACACCCACGCCTGCAAAACAAGACAATCGATAATGATCTTTCCCAATTCGATAGCAATGAAGAAGTAATGATCTTTCATGATACGCAATAAAGGTTCATACCTCCAACAACAGTCCAGGACCGACAGTAGCAGGAGAAGTCCTCTTCTCCATCAGCTCAGGACGAACCATGGAACTGATGTAGCGAGTAAGAACCGCAAAGCCAGAAGTGACCCAGTCCCACCAACCCAGGTCGCTCAAGTCATAAAGGAACGAAATAAGCTTCGTCGACAGCCTCTCCTCCTTGTCTCTAAGGTAAAGCGAAGACAAGAACTACCAGAGCTACAGACGGGCCCTCTGCTCCGCAGTACAAGCAGGAGGAGCCACCTTCCTCACATCCATCATCACCGTGGCCGGGGTCCTACCCGCAAAGTAGTCCCTGACTTAAGTACTCGGCACCAACCCAGGAACGGTGGTAGCACCCGCTGCCAGGTTCCAGCCGATCGGCCTCCTCGCCTCGGCCGAGTGCACTCTCATGGCCGTCGACGACCACACCACAGCCTCCTCGCCACACGGCAGACCAGAAATCATGCTGTAGTCCTCCAGAGTGACCCCGACCTCCCCGAAAGGCATGTGAAAGGTCGAGGTCGTATCCCATTACCGGTCGAGGAAAGCTCGAATCAGGCAAAGGTTAGCCCGAATCTTCCTCTCCTTGATCGCCCTCCACGCTCCCACCAAAGCTCCGAAGGCTCCCAGCTCGATGATGGCCTTCTCCTCCTCCGTTAGTCTCTCGTAGGCCTCCATCATCGTCATATAACCGGAAAAAGACCTCATGTTCCCGGCCTCCTATATCCATTCGACGCAAAGCTATCTTTAGCACAAAGCAAAAGAGAAATGAAACGGCAATAAGTGAATAAGGAAAGGTGATAAGGAAATGGGAAGTTCGAAATTTACCAAACTCCTCGCCGTCCTGTAAGACAGGTGGCTCTCCGCTGCCCAAATGAGATGTCGACCATCCCATTTCTCAGACCACTCAGATGCTCCCACCAGCTGGCGACCACCTCGTCCGACGTTGGCCGACCTCGGGACCTCCTCGACAACCTCCTCAAAAACCTCCTCGGCCATCTCTTCAAGAACGAGAGAAGGGTCAAAGTCGATGTCCACGTCCATGGGAGCCCTCCCCGACGTAGAAGCAACGTCACCTGCAAAATTAGAGTAAATTAGGCCGCGTCAGATGACGACAAGCCTCGGTGAGGTTTGTTTCAAGCCTTTTTAGCCCCAAAAACGGCCTTTTCTCGCCATCTTTGGCCATTTCTCTCGAAACCCGACCACTCATGTGATAAATTGGGTCAAGTCAAGTCTGAGTCCAAGCCTAGTCATGGGTTTGAGTCGAAAATTCGGCAGTATTTCGCTATAATGGCGATTATGCCCTAAGAAAAATGTCCTGAAAAAGCCGTCACAAATCAAAAATTCGACATGGTAGGAAAATTACCCGTTACACAAGGGTTCCAAAAAACCAAATTTCATCAAAAATGGGCAATCCTAAGGCCATTTTCAAAGCGATTTTCAAAACAGCTGAGAAACCGTTTCAATTTCACTCAAATGCTCAATACTTCACGGAAATTCAAAAAGAGTACATGGTGTTGGAATATGTGTCCTCCGACAATAATGCGATCACAACTGTCGATCATGATGATCACATGTTTAAATCTCATTTTAAGAATACATGTGGGATGTAATATTTTACAGTCAACTGGTCCACACATATCGGTAATTATTGGCTGACTAGAGTTTGACATTACTGTCGTGCGACGGTGGTGATCAGTTGATCCCCTTAGGTCATACCTAAAGGGTGACACTCTTAATTGATTATTTAATTGATCGTATGTTGATACGGGTTAATTAAATTGCTTAAAATTGACGGACAATTTTGTGAGTATTATTGACGTATCTTATTGTAATTCGATTAAATAAGATACGATCTAAGTAATCAAATTGTTTTATTACTTAGATAAAATTATTGTTTACGAAACAATTTAAACTGAATGAATAATTTATTATAAATACAAGACGTTGTGATTTATAATTTGATAAACCATTTTGGTACAAGTAATTACGAATTACTAGTCGATCTTGTAAATGACATATTTTATGAGTATGATGATTTTTAATATGTTAAAAATACATTACATTGTGACATGTCATGTAACATGTAACATGTGACAAATTGACAAATGACAAAATAAAATAGACTACCCATTTTATTTTGTAAGTGCCGAAAAATGGAGGGAGTATTAGGTTCAAATTGTGTTAATTATTTTTAAGTGGAAAACATGATGATTGCAACCTAATATAGCCATGCAAACCTAGCTTTTGAGAAGAGAAATTTTGCATGCATTGGCTCCCTTATTACCCATACCCCAACCGGTTTTCCCACTAGAGAAAGTCCAATGTTTTCTCTATAATTATTCATTACCTTACATAATATAATTTCTAGTGTTAGAAATTATTTTACTCTCTAACATTACTAGAACTTAGAGATAGAAAATACTCCATTTTTCTTCCCTTCTCTTGGCCGAATAAACAAGAGAGCAATATAATATTTTGGGTCAATTTTTAGCAAGATTAATAATATTACTAGTTTATTGTATTATTAATTATTAAGAGTTATACCTTGGGTATTCACTTTTGGGAGGGATTCTATTTTGGATCCTTGTTCATCCATTATAAGGAAGCTCAAGAATAAGTGAGAAGGAGAACTCATTTGTGCCCTAATATCCGAAATCTCATAGTAAGAAAGACGATTTCTTCTCTTATCTAGTTTTAGTTTGCATGCATAAGATCTAGTTTTAATTTTATGACTAAATTAAAATGTCACATATATGAATATGTAAATTAATGAGATTAAGTAAATTCTAACACATGGTTATGTTTCTAACATTGCCAATTATCCATTTTTAATGTCAATTTTACAAGGCATCCATTTGGGGGAAAAGCCCCAAATTTTCGAAATTTTGGGTTAAAAACCCTAATTTTTTCCAATCAAAATCAAGCAAATACAGATATTAAAGCAAGAATGAGACACATACCTCTATTAGTCATGATTAATGGAGTGATTTGATCAAATTTTGACGGATTTTGGTTGGAAGTTGAGAGAGTTTAAAAAGAATTTGTGTTTTGTTATTATGAATAAAACACGACTTTCCGTCGAGTTTTTACTCAGACAGGGACGAGCTCAGGAAAGGACGCAGCACCTGCTCCGCCTCTTCCAAGAGTCGCAGCTCTTGCTGCGCCTCTTCCCCAGCTTCCCCCCAGCCCAATTTTCAAAAGTTCGTTATTTGTGGGGCCATCTTTGGTGCGCCTCTTCTCCAACACCATATATCATATATTTGGTCTATTGGGCATTTATTTTTGTCCGGACCGGTATTTTATCTTCAAGCAGACTGCGAACCGTCGCAGTATTTTATCTTCAAGTAAACTGTGAGCCGTCACAGTATTTTATCTCCTAGAAAGGATCTTTCATCAGTACTTCGCTTGCAGCAACGAGCGGATTTCCGACGGTGTTTCGACACGCCTCCATCAATACCCTATTATTTTTCCAGCGAGAGTTCATGACAGCCGATTGTACTTCTCGATAGATAAAGTTCGTTTGAGACCGACGCAAGCAGATCTCCCCAGCAGTTTCTACCGACGTCCTGCTACCCTCAATATTTATTTTTTTTCCTCTTGGAGTTCGGAAAAGGTACCGGATGTTCTCATACCAACCTTCTCTTAGGTTCCCAAACTACCCTAGTCTCCACCTATAGGATTATACTCCCTTAGGACCGCCTTTCTCCGGGTTCAACACCCAAACCACGGTTATCCTTAGGCCGCCTTCTCGCCGATGTTTTCCTTTTAGGGTCCTGCACCTTAGCATAATCCTTATATATCTTTTAGGTCTTAGCCTTAGCTCCTACGCTTAACCTTAGCTCCTACGTACCTCCGGAAGCATCTCGGGAAAGAAGTCTTAGGTATGGTTTGTTCTTATGGTTGGCGAGCCTCCTTACGTAGTCTAATGGACTTTAAACGACCCTCGCCGATAGTCGATAAACTCTAAAATGTTCCCGACGACAGGTCTTTGGCTCAGCCCCTTGAGCCGCCTCGCGTCGCCATAGTCGTCAGGTTATAATCTTTGATTGACCCGATGGCTATACTTTGACTTTCGCCTTGTCCAAGCCTCAGTCAAAGTGGGGGCTCTGTAGATACCTCATTTCTGCATCTCCCGCAAGCTACCCGGTGATGATTGGGCCGCATGTTTGGTATACGGAACGATTATGACAGTTCGTAAGTTTATCGTCAAGTGATAGCTTAAATACTTGTGTCTACCCCTTGGTCGTCATCTACACGCCATTACGGTCGTTTTGACAGTAATTAGAGTTCATTTGGAGTCCGGGTCAAAAACCGCTTCATTTTCTAATAAACCGTTTAAAATGTTGTGGACAAGGGGGCCCACGGGGGCACTTGGGAAAACAAGCGTTTGCATTTGTGGAGTCGCCACCAATTTATTGTGGAAAATTGAAAACCGTTCGAATATTTCGCGTCATGTCAAGACACAAAGTAATGACATAGACACTAAGAACTCGTTACCCTTAGCATTCTATGTCTAGAATGACTCTCGTGTATGCCAATGAACACGGATGTTCACAGAGATCTGGAGTAAGGGGTGAGGGTACGTATTAGGAACTCCTTTTATTGAACACCTAATCCTGCCCGCCTCGATAGCGGCCTTTACTAATAATTAGGGAAATTATTCATATTTTGATATGTCGTCGATTATATGCATGCAATGCAACATCCATCTTTTTAAATCTAGCATGTGAATTAAACTAAGTCGGTGAACATGTAATTTAGCATACATTAGGTCGAAGTAGTGATTTAAGGTTGATTACATGTGAGAGCAAACAAACAATAATAAAGAGTACAATAAACAAAAATAAACAATAATAAAAAAAATACAATAATTACAATGGTTTAATGATTTACGTCGAAAATACATTTAAAACGGATAATTTTAGAAAAGAAAAGGAAGACAAATAAGGTTAGAAAACGGACAGATTAGTGGTGATATTACGATTAATAGTCAATTAATACATAAGCTTACAAGCAAGGTCAAAGCAAGAAACGGAAGTTCAGAGACAGAAATCACCCTGGAACAGGCGCAACAATGCTGCGTCCCTTGGAAGAGGCCCAGTGGTCACTGCGTCTGTTCCTGAGGTGAGTTCTGGCTATGAAGCCGGAATTGCATATTGTTAATGTTCGTTGGTGAATTTAGTGATCGATTATTAATGTTCGACTCAAGTAGAAGTGATTTAACGGATTATTAAATGTGAATTGGTCATAAAAGCAATAAAAAAAACAGGTTTAAACGGATGAGAATTAATTAAAGCGAATTGAAGTGAATTATAAACTAATCACAAAATTAGGTTTATTAATACAAATTAATTAGACTAATTAATTAGGTTAGATGACGATAAACAGATGAAATATACAAAAGGCGAATTCTAGAGACTTGATATGAACAAAGCGAATCTCTAAAACCCAGATTTGATTTTAATGACGAAAACCCGCAAATATCAATTACTTGGGATTTAAGTCAGATTTAAAGGTGATAAATTAATAAGAATTATGTATTATAATTATGCGAATGGAAATATGATGAAAATAAGACAAAATGAAACAAAAGAGGTGAATCAACAAAGAACAAAGGAAGAAGAAGAAAGGCGTAAATGCGGCGGCCCTCGGGAAGAGGCGCAAGCAGATCTGCGTCTCTTGAAAGAGCGGCGATTCTTTGCGTTTCTTCTCGACGTCTGTCTTCTGTTAATCCGTGAAAATAGGTTTTGATAAAAGGTTTTATAAATCGGTTTTGAACATGCTTTCGATGTAAATCTTACACTAATTTATATAATAATAAAGATACAATAATAAAACATGGGATTTACACCCTCAGACTTACATGTTTGACGAAACGAGATTAACTAATTTAACGATTAGTGATTGCTCGACTCGAATGTATGATGAAAGTGCCCTCGTAAGAGAAATTAAATTAAATTGATTTGATTAATTCAGTGGAGTTGGTCAAATTGGTCGTCATGCAAAACGAGACTGGTACTCAGAAGGATCCGAGCTTACGTGGTCGAAAGTTCAAGTACGTAGACGTCAATAAGCAAAGAGCGCGGTCTTAGAATGTAAAGGGAGAAGAGAAGGGCGGACACTCGCGTGAGAAATATGAGGAACGAAAGTCCCTATATATATATATACTAATCACACGGAGGAATTAGGGTTACGGTAAAACGTTGGAAACAAATCTCGAAAAGATCTTAAAATACGCAGAAAAGAGCTGAGGAAGAGGCGCAGCAAGCACTGCGGCCCTTGGAAGAGGCGCAGCAGGTGCTGCGTCCTTTCCCCAGAAGTTTCTTCCTGCGGAAGAAAGATTTTCCGCGTTTCTGTTATGGAATTGCGGTAGATCTCAATTTTCTTATTGTTTAAATTATGATTTTGGGATATATTTTGCCAAAAGATGAAAAGATTAAAATTATGGAATAGAAATATTCGGAATATTCCAGAACGTTCCGACTCGACATTTTAAACGGCTTATTAGAAAATGAAGACGGTTTTTAACCCGGACTCCAAATGAACTCTAATTACTGTCAAAACGACCGTAATGGCGCGTAGATGACGACCAAGGGGTAGACACAAGTATTTGAGCTATAACTTGACGATAAACTTACGAACTGTCATAAATCGTTCCGTGTACCAAACACTCGGCCCAATCATCACCGGGTGGTTTGCAGGAGGTGCAGAAATGAGGTATCTACAAATGCCGAGTCAGAATGTTCTAGAATATTCCGGATATTTTTTATTCCATAATTTGATTTTATATCCTTTTGGTAAAATTGTAATACTCCGTATTTATGAGTCTTGGGGTACTCTATCGAGTAGGCCTTACTCTGTCGAGTAAGGGAATTTTGCGAAATGAAATAGTTTCTGACCTGTTGGGTACTCGATCGAGTAACTGCGATACTCGATCGAGTAGGGGGGTACTCGATCGAGTACCTGGGCTACTCGATCGAGTAGCCGGTTTACGAGGGTTGTTTTCTCGGGTTTTGTTAATTATGCGATTAAGTATATAATCTTTTCGTCATTCATTCTAATTACTTTTCTAAAACCTAAATCACTGTGAGAAGAGAAACAAACTACGTTCATCACCTTAATCGCATTCTTAACAAATCCCGGAGCTTGGAAGGTCGGATTTCACTTGTCTTTACACCGTTGTAATCCTTGCGTCGAGGGTAAGACCTTTATACCGTTTTTATTGTATTTCGTCAAAGTTAGTTAAACCCTAATTTTGGGAATTGGGGGTTTTGTTGTGTTATGTGCATAGTAGTAATTATGTGCTTGTATAATTAGGAGGAGGATTCGTAGAGGAAGCTTTTTGACTTTTTGTGAGATCGTCGACAATTGTGCTTTCCGGTAGGGTTTTCCTACTCGGTATTACTTACATGTGGTGTGGTGTTGTCTTTGTAATTAGCATAATTGGTTGATTCGAGATGATGTAGTGATTGTATTGTGATTGTTTGTCTGTGGTTCTCGAGATGCGTTCTCGGCTGAGTGGAGTCACTTGCGGGAGTGGCTTCACGCCCTAGTTTCGCCCTTCGTGGAACCCGCCACGGAAGGGGATGTGCACATTAATGGGACAGGGTTATCGCTCGGTGTGATGAGCGGGGCTTAGGTGGGAACGGCTGCGGTCCCCCCATCGCGTGGTGGTCCGGTGGGGATCGGAGACGGAGATGGAGTGGAGTGCTTGATCATATATGATTGTTTGAGTTGTATTGGTTAATGTATTATTGATTATACCTCTTGTGGTAATAGTACTGACCCCGGTGAATGTTTTGAAAACCTGCGGTGATCCATTCGGGGATGGTGAGCAGATATTGAGCAGGTATGACATGAGTACTGGGATAGCTGGGATTGCCATGATCAGATGATAGAAGTCTTCCGCTGTAGCCTATGAGTTTTATATACATTTCAGTTAGTTCAGTAGACAACCGTTTTGAGAACATGTATTAGTATTTGGTTTGGTTTTTGGATTGTAACCTTTCGCTAAAGTATTACTATTTAAATATTGTTTCGTTATTGTTTATTTGATTATCATTGCCTCGGGTAACCGAGATGGTAACGTCCTTATACCTGAGTGGTCCTGGTAAGGCACTTGGAGTATGGGGGTGTTACAAAATGGTATCAGAGCGACGATCCCTGAAACACAGTAACCAATGAACCCAATGAATATAGGGAGTCAATTAAAATGAACCCGGGGTAAAGGTTGTAGGAGCTAATGCAAAGGCTTCGGAGACGTCCTAAGGTCGCGATCTCGCCCTACAATTTTGAACCGGTCACATGGGGGGGAATATCTGTTGCGTCCTATGTGTTGTTTGTTCGCTGGTGTGTGGATGTGATGAGGTGTGTTGCAAATGTGGGATGTTTGAAGTAGAAGTTGAGAATATGAATGAAATTGAAGAGATATATATATATAGAACTGTGTTGGAATGAGGAGCATGTTGAGTGATTACTATGTGGCATTAATAACATGATATAATTGTTTGTTAATCGCATGAGCAGTTGAGTAGCATAGTATGCATAATTAAGAAATGATATCGTGTTGATAAGTTGTATTACATGATAGAATATGTTATAACATGCGGGTAGCATATTCGAGTTAGCATGACTCGATCGAGTGGGACTGACTTGATAGGGTGGGTTTTTGACGTTTTTACGACCAGAATCGAGTTTTAGGGTACTCGATCGAGTAACTAGGGGTACTCGATCGAGTAGGGGGTCACTCGATCGAGTAGCCTGGCTACTCGGTCGAGTATGTTAGAGGTCGAAGGTCTGTTTGTGTTTGGAGTCGAGGTACTCGATCGAGTATGGGAGGCACTCGATCGAGTAGCCTCTTACTCGATCGAGTAGGTTGGGACGCTCGATCGAGTAGCACCTGGGTAGCCTGTTTTCGTGTTTTGAGGTTTAGTACATGTGTTTATGTCTACCCTTTCTTATATATAGCTTCAAGATGCCGCCTAAGAGAAACGCTTACTATGCGAGAGCTGAGTCCATGAATACGGATGATATTGTTAAGATGTTGGAGCACCAGGATGCTCTTACGGAGGCCTTAAAGAAAGTGAATAAGGATAAGGAGGTTGATCACTCTAAGATCAGCCTTTACATAGCTAGGTTCAACCCAAAGGAGTACAAAGGGACCGGGGAACCAAACCTTCTTGACAACTGGCATCGTGAGATGGAGAATATACTGGACCTGGTTCATTGTCCTGATGAGATGAGGGTAGAGCAAGCTGCGTTCTACCTGAGAGAGGCAGCTGGTGAGTGGTGGGATAAGGTGAAAGTGAGTGCCAGAGAGATGTATGTTAACCAAGGCTTACCTGATATACCTTGGGATAAGTTCCGTAGGGCTATGAGAAAAGAGTTTGTGCCAGAGCATGTGAGAAGCAAGCTGAGGGAGGAGTTCGACGGGTTCAAGATGACATCTGACATGTCTGTGGCTGAGTACTATAAGCAGTTTAATGAGAAGTCTAGGTATGCTGAGGACATGGGATTGAGTGATGAGAATCTGGCGCTGAGGTTTGAGAGGGGGTTGACCCCTAGGATCATGGATAAGCTACCTGTAGGAGTCCTTACTGATGTTAAGGACGCGTATGAGAGAGCTGGGAGGGCTGAGAAGTTAGTGGAGATGGCTCAGGAGAGGTCTGGTATTGAGAAAAGAAAGGCTGAGAGTAAGGGTGGAGGCAACCACAATCAAGCTAAGGGGTTTTCTGCTGGGTCAGGGTTTAGTGCTGGGGCTTCCTTCGGGCGTGGCCGTGGGGGTAGCAGTAACAGTTGGGGTATGACTTGCTTTGGCTGTGGCGGTGTCGGCCACAAGAGACATGAGTGCACGAGTGTACCTGGAGCTTTTCAGGGGGCGGGTCGGGGAAGTTATTCTCAGGGACCGGCACAGAGTTATGCGAGCAACAGACCAAGTGGGTCATGGTCTAACCGGGGGAGCCAGAGCTATAAGAGTGGAGGTAACCGCAACGGCGGTAATTCTTATCAGAAACCAGCTACGAACAACAACAACAATCAGGGGTCGGGTGCTAAGCCGGCCACATCACCAAGATCTTGTCCGGGAGGTGGGAGAAGACCGATGGAAAGTTGTTCATGATGGACAAGAAAGCGGTGAGGAGGATGCACATGTTATCACTGGTACCTTTCTTGTTAACGGTATTCATACCTTTGTTTTGTTTGATTCAGGGGCTTCCCAGTCGTTTGTATCGTCGAGTCATGTTAAAAAGTTAGGTTTGAGAGTTTACGAGTCTGTAAGTGAGAAAGTTTTTATACCTTCGGGAGAGTCTGTATCTTGTGGAAGGTTGTTTAGGGATGTGTCTATGATAGTTGGGCAAGTCGACCTACCTGTAGACTTGCTAGAGTTTCCTTTTAACGGTTTTGAGATGATAGTTGGGATGGATTGGCTGGGAAAGTATAAAGCTAAGATAGACTGTCATCAAAAGAAAGTGTCTTTGAGAGGGCCTAAGGGTGTTAGTGTGTCTTATCGTGGGTTTTAGTCAAACCCAAAGTTAAGTTGATTGCGGCTATCACGTTGAAGTCTTATCCGAGGAAGGGATGTCCCTTGATCTTGTGCCATGTGAGAGATGACCGGATAGAGAGTCCGACGATTGACGAGATACCGGTGGTGGGAGAGTTTGCCGATGTTTTTCCCGACGAGATTCCGGGGTTGCCACCGAAGAGGGAGATAGATTTCACCGTTGAGTTGAAACCGGGACGGGGCCAATCTCTAAGGCACCGTACCGGCTGGGTCCTAAAGAGATGGAGGAGCTCGGGAAGCGATTAGATGATCGATAGAGAAGGGATACATTAGACCTAGTGTATCGCCGTGGAGAGCACCGATTACTGTTCGTGAAGAAGAAGGATGGGAGTTTGAGGTTATGCATAGATTACAGAGAGTTGAACCGAGTGACGGTGAAGAACAAGTATCCTTTGCCAAGGATAGATGACCTGTTTGATCAGTTGAGTGGTGCATCAGTCTTTTCCAAGATTGATTTGAGGTCGGGGTACCATCAGGTGAAGATTAGAGAGGTGGACATACCAAAGACGGCTTTCACGTCGAGGTATGGTCACTATGAGTATGTGGTGATGCCGTTTGGATTATCTAATGCACCGGCCGTGTTTATGGATTTGATGAACAGAATCTTCAGACAGTTTTTAGACAAGTTCGTGGTGGTATTCATCGATGACATCTTAGTCTACTCTAAGACTAAGGAAGAGCATGAGGAGCATCTGAGGATCGTGTTGCAGACGTTGAGGGACCATGAGTTGTATGCTAAACTGTCCAAGTGTGAGTTTTGGTTGGAGAAAGTTGCTTTTCTGGGGCATGTGATCTCTAAGGAGGGAGTAGCTGTGGATCCGGCAAAGATTGAGGCAGTGACAAAGTGGGAAGCACCAAAGAATGTCGCTGAGATTAGGAGTTTCTTGGGTTTAGCTGGATACTACAGACGGTTCGTGAAATATTTCTCCAAGATAGCTAGACCTATGACAGCTTTGATGAGGAAAGAGAACAGGTTCCGTTGGGATGAGAGTTGCGAGAAAGCGTTACAGACATTAAAGGAGCGTTTGACCACAGCTCCTATCTTAGCATTGCCTGAAGGGATCGAGAACTTTGAGGTTTATACAGATGCCTCAAAGAATGGGTTGGGATGTGTGTTGATGCAGAACGGTAAGGTGATTGCCTATGCTTCTAGGCAATTGAAGCCGTATGAGGAGAACTACCCTACACATGATCTGGAGTTGGGTGCGGTGGTGTTTGCTCTCAAGATTTGGAGACATTACCTTTATGGGGCGACCTTTAAGGTATTTTCTGATCACAAGAGTCTCAAGTACATCTTCACTCAAAAGGAGTTGAACATGAGACAGAGGAGGTGGATGGAGCTGATTGGCGATTATGACATGGATATTATCTACCATGAAGGGAAAGCCAATGTCGTTGCAGATGCTTTGAGTAGGAAGAGTGTACACTCCATGTGTACAGCTCTATCTTTGATGAGGTTGAGAGATGAAGTGGAGAAGTTTGGGATACATATGATTCAGAGAAGAGATGCTGTGGGAGATTTGACAGTGCAGCCTGATCTTTATGATGATATTCGAGGTAAACAAGCTTTAGATCCTAAGATGGTTGAGTGGAGAGTGGAGTAGAGAAAGGGACGGTGTCCCGATTTTCTATTCACACAGATGGTAGTTTGAGGTTTGATGGTAGGTGGTGTGTCCCTAATGATGAGGAGCTGAAAAAGACAATCATGACAGAGGCACATTGTACACCATATTCAGTACATCCAGGCGGATACAAGCTATACAAGGATTTGAAGAACACGTTTTGGTGGCCTGGGATGAAGAAGGAAACAGCTGAGTTTGTGGCCCGTTGTTTGACATGCCAGAGAGTTAAAGGGGAACAGCGATGACCACAAGGTAAGATTCAGTCTTTGGAGGTACCTGAGTGGAAGTGGGAATCCATTTCTATGGATATTATCGTGGGTTTACCGAAGAGTCAACAAGGTAATAACATGATATGGGTGATAGTGGATCGACTGACCAAGTCAGCTCACTTTGTTCTAATGAAAGATACATGGACTAAAGCACAATTGGCTATGGCTTATCGAAAGAATGTGCTTAAGTTACATGGAGTCCCTAAGGACATAGTGTCTGACAGAGATGCGAGGTTTATATCACGGTTTTGGAAAGAGTTGCAGGAATCTTTGGGTACATCTTTGAAGATGAGCACAGCTTTTCATCCTGCGACAGACGGTCAGACTGAGAGAACAATCAAAACTCTTGAGGATATGTTGCGAGCTTGTGTGATGGACTTTGGTGGTAGTTGGGAACAGAGGTTGGATTTGATAGAGTTTTCTTACAACAACAGCTACCACACTAGTATAGGCATGGCACCGTTTGAGGCGTTATATGGAAGGAGATGTAGGAGTCCGATTTGTTGGGACAACAGTGCTGAGGCAGTGGTTCTAGGACCAGAGATGGTACATGAGATGGTTGAACAGATTAAGATGATCAGGGAACGCATGAGAGCAGCTCAGGATCGACAAAAGAGTTATGCAGATCTACACCGCCGGGATATAGAGTTTCAGGTTGGGGATAAGGTTCTTCTGAAGGTGTCTCCTATGCGTGGTGTTATGAGATTTGGGAAGAAAGGCAAGCTGAGTCAGAAGTTCATCGGCCCTTATGAGATCTTAGAGCGAGTTGGAGAGGTTGCTTACCGTCTGGCTTTACCTGCTGCTTTAGAGAGAGTGCATAATGTGTTTCATGTATCGCAGCTGCGAAAGTATGTGAGTGACCCGTCACATGTGTTAGAGGCAGAGAGCATAGAACTAGATGAGTCTTTATCATATCTTGAGGTACCTAAGCAGATCCTTGACCGGAAGGTTAGGAAGACTAGGAGTGGTGAGACAGTGTTGCTTAAGATCCTTTGGTCTAACCACGAGACAGAGGAAGCTACATGGGAAGCAAAGGAGGTCATGAGAGAACGCTACCCTTTCCTTTTTGATCAGGTATGTTTGGTTACGAGGACGTAACCTTGTTTCTTTTAGGGGGGTAGGAGATGATCGCAAAGAGTTTTTAAGAGTCTTTATGCCCTTTTTACGTTGTGTCGGTATAGTTGTTGTCGTTGAGTCGGGTTTAGTTTGAGTTAGTAACAAGTTTTTATATTGAGTTTGCTTCGGCTGTTGAGTCGGGAGTGTGGTAGTGTGAGTCTTTGTTTTGTGTTGGTTTGAACTTCGGGGACGAAGTTCTTTTAAGGAGGGAAGACCGTAATCTCGCGTATTTATGAGTCTTGGGGTACTCTATCGAGTAGGCCTTACTCGTCGAGTAAGGGAATTTTGCGAAATGAAATAGTTTCGACTGTTGGGTACTCGATCGAGTAACTGCGATACTCGATCGAGTAGGGGGGTACTCGATCGAGTACATGGGCTACTCGATCGAGTAGCCGGTTTACGGGGGTTGTTTTCTCGGGTTTTGTTAATTATGCGATTAAGTATATAATCTTTTCGTCATTCATTCTAATTACTTTTCTAAAACCTAAATCACTGTGAGAAGAGAAACAAACTACGTTCATCACCTTAATCGCATTCTTAACAAATCCCGGAGCTTGGAAGGTCGGATTTCACTTGTCTTTACACCGTTGTAATCCTTGCGTCGAGGGTAAGACCTTTATACCGTTTTTATTGTATTTCGTCAAAGTTAGTTAAACCCTAATTTTGGGAATTGGGGGTTTTGTTGTGTTATGTGCATAGTAGTAATTATGTGCTTGTATAATTAGGAGGAGGATTCGTAGAGGAAGCTTTTTGACTTCAGCTGTGAGATCGTCTGACAATTGTGCTTTCCAGGTAGGGTTTTCCCTACTCAGTATTACTTACATGTGGTGTGGTGTTGTGCTGTAATTAGTATAATTGGTTGATTCAGACGATGTAGTGATTGTATTGTGATTGTTTGTCTGTGGTTCTCGAGATGCGTTCTCGGCTGAGTGGAGTCACTTGCGGGAGTGGCTTCACGCCCTAGTTTCGCCCTTCGTGGAACCCGCCACGGAAGGGGATGTGCACATTAATGGGACAGGGTCATCGCTCGGTATGATGAGCGGGGCTTAGGTGGGAACGGTTGCGGTCCCCCACTGGCAGGGCTGGTCCAGTGGACAGTCGGAGACGGAGATGGAGTGGAGTGCTTGATCATATATGATTGTTTGAGTTGTATTGGTTACTGTATTATTGATTATACCTCTTGTGTAAATAGTACTGACCCCGGTGAATGTTTTGAAAACCTGCGGTGATCCATTCGGGGATGGTGAGCAGATATTGAGCAGGTATGACATGAGAAATCTTTGGGATATTTGGGATTGCCACGATCAGATGATAGAAGTCTTCCGCTGTAGCCTATGAGTTTTATATACATTTCAGTTAGTTCAGTAGACAACCGTTTTGAGAACATGTATTAGTATTTGGTTTGGTTTTTGGATTGTAACCTTTCGCTAAAGTATTACTATTTAAATATCGTTTCGTTATTGTTTATTTGATTATCATTGCCTCGGGTAACCGAGATGGTAACGTCCTTATACCTGAGTGGTCCTGGTAAGGCACTTGGAGTATGGGGGTGTTACAAAAATATATCCCGAAAATCTTATTTTAAGAAATAAGGAAGTCGAGATCTACCGCAATTCCATAAAAGAAACGCGGAAATCTTTCTTCCGCAGGAGGAATCCTATGGGGAAAGGACGCAGCACCTGCTGCGCCTCTTCTAAAAGTCGCAGCAGCTGTTGCGCCTCTTCCCCAGCTCTTTTCTGCGTATTTTCAGATTTTTTCGAGATTTGTTTCCAAAGTTTGAGTCATTCCATAATTCCTCCGTGTGATTAGTATAAATAGGGACCTTCGTTCCTTATATTTCTTACGCGAGTGTCCGCCCTTCTCATCTCCCTTTGCATTCTAAGACCGTGCTCTAAGCTTATTGACATCTACGTGCTTGATCAATCGACCACGTAAGCTCGGATCATTCTGAGTACCAGTCACGTTGCATGACCGACCAATTTGACCAACTACACCTCAATTAATCAATCAATTTAATCTAAATCTTCTTACGAGGGCACTTTCTTCATACATTCGAGTCTAGCAATCACTAAACGTTAACTTAGTTAATCTCGTTTCGTCAAACATGTAAGTCTGAGGGTGTAAATCCCATCTTTTATTATTGTATTTTATTTTTGTACTAATTAATGTAAGATTTACGTCAAAAGTATACTTAAAACCGATTTCTAAAACCCTTTCGTTATACTGTTTTTACGGATTAATAGTAGGCAGACGTCGAGAAGAAACACAGCAACTGCTGCGCCTCTTCGAAGAGTCGCAGCATCTGTTGCGCCTCTTCCAAAGGCTGCCGCAATTCCTGCTTTTCTTCTTCTTCCTCGCCTCTCTGTTGATTCGTCCTCTTTTGTTTTCTTTTTCTTATTTTCTTCACTTCCATTCGTATATAATAATTTTAACACGTATTCTTAATAACTATCGCCTTTAATTCCGACTTAAATCCCTTATAATCAATATTTGCGGGTTTTCGTCATCAAATCAAACCCAGATTTTTAGAAACTCGATTCGTTCATATCAAGTTTCTGAAGTTCGCCTTTGTACATATTTTTTACCATTTATTTCCAGTTTGTCTAATTCGTTTCGTCTCTATAAATAACCCTAATTAATTATTTCTAACTCATTTGTAATTAGTTTTAATCCGTATTAATTCGTTCTAATTCATTTTTATCGCTTTTATGACCAAATTCATATGTAAATAATACGCTAAATCACTTTCAAGTTTCATCCGAGTCAAATATCCATAATTAATCATTAAATATACCAACGAACATTAACGAATAGCAGTTCTGACTTCACAGCCAGAACTCACCTCAGGAACAGACGCAGTGACCACTGCGCCTCTTGCAAGAGACGCAGCATTGCTGCGCCTATTCCGGGTTGAGTTCTGTCTCTGAACTTCCGTTCTTGCTTTGACCTAATTCATTAGTTTACGTATTAATTGACTATTAATCGTAATATCACCTTTAATCTGTCCGTATTTTCTAAACTAATTTATTTTCTCTTGTATTTTTCTCAAATTATCCGTCTTAAATATATTTTTGACGTAAACCAATTAAATCGTTGTAATTATTGTAATTTTAGTTATTGTATTTATTTATTATATTATGTATGATTTATTTATTTGTTTTCACATGGAATTAATTCTAAACCCTACTTCGACATAATTGAATGTTAAATTACATGTTCACCGACATAGTTTAATCTTCACATGTTAGGATTAATTTGTGGATGTTGCATTGCATGCATATAATCGACAGCATATCGAGTACAAACGATTTCCCTAATCATTAGTAGAGGCCGCTATCGAGGTGGGCGGGATTAGGTGTTCATTAAAAGGACTTCCTAATACGTACCCTCACCCCTTACTCTAGATCTCTATGAACATCCGTGTTTATTGGCATCCACGAGAGTCATTCTAGACATAGAATGCTAAGGGTAACGAGTTCTTAGTGTTCATGTCACTACTTTGAGTCTTGACATGGCACGAGGTATTCGAACGGTTTTCAATTTTCCACAATAACTTGGTGGCGACTCCACAAATGCAAATACTTGTTTCCCAAGCGCCCCCCGTGTCCACACACTATTAAACATAATACAGCTTGCGCAGCTTATTACTTGAATAATAGTCGCACTTTGATATGTATTCGTTTATCCTCCCTTCTCATTTTTTTTTTGGGGGTTTTAAACGTTTGCATGTCGGGATGCTATTATTCCAATTTAATGTCTGGGTTTTATTGATACTTATATTTTCTTTTTCAGGGATGATCCTACAAGAAATCACCCCAACAAGGTAAATTTACTAAATTATTTGTTAGTGTGATTTATGAATTAAGATGTCTAGCTCTGGGTTATTAATCAAGTCGATCAATTTCTCCGAGGGGCGTTAATTGTCCATTAATTTTTTGTTGTTGTTTGTTGTGTATGCTTTGTTGATTATAATTGCACGATAGTCTGACCAACCTTTCAAATCTCTTCTTTTCATTGAATTTTGAGCATATTTTTCAAGTTGATATGAATCCCATATTTTCCCTTCAAATTCAATTTTAAATAGAAATTTCAATGGAGTACATAATTTTTAAAGATTTGACATATGGAAAGACGGTTCAATATTTATGTTGACTAGAGTAGAGGATGTTACGAAAATTGTTCCGAAAATATTTACCGGGCGATATAGGAGTTAGAGAAAATGAAAGGTAGCTGAGAAATTAATCGTCGATTGCATTTGGGGTGGTCTCATAGTTGAGAGGAATGGTTTCACGGTTGAGAATATTGTTTCATACAATGCTCACTGGCTGATTTTATGTACTTGCTTGAACTTTCAGGAGTTCGGTATTCCAGGATTTGACCTCTTTGTTGTACTTCAATGTTTCATACAATATTTTTTCTTATTGTTCATACATCATAAGTTCATAGTCTCGTACCAAGGCTTCAATATATACTTCGTATTTGATTTTGCAGTATACTTATTCTTTTGTACAGAACACAACAAAATAATGATCTTGTATTGTGAAGAACCATCGTCTCGCCCTTTTTAGATCAGAAATGCAATTTTGAATGTTTATCTCCTTGATGTTTCAAATGACGTGTTTTTTTTACCGATCAAGGCAACTGGTTTCCACCGACTTACTTTCGGTTAGAATTACACCAAATTGGGGCACCGCGCCCAATAGGGCGCGGTGCAACAACTAGTTTTTATAAGTTTCTCCTATATATAGATGGCTATTGTTCGTCAGAGCCTATTTTAATGAGTTAAGGGTAAAACAAGGGTCTAAACTTTGATAATTTTTCCAGTTAAGGGACTATTGTTTCAAAGTTTCCAGGTAAGGACTTCAAAACTAACTCTGTTACAACTTCCGTTAAAAATTGCTTCAATACCCATCAAACACGGTAAGTTGAACAGAGAAATGGAAATAAAGAAAGAAAATGATGATAACCTCCCTGGTTACACACTCGCGTCTCGCACACCCAATATTTTCGATAAATGGGGCAGATTGGCCACCATATATATTAACTTCTCGAGAATCATATACTCGTCGTCTTTTATTTATCCAACTTCATCATCTATCCTCGTTAATTCAATCCATTATCCATCGAACAATTATGTTCGTGTTAATTTAATGAGGACCTGAGTTCATCAGGGATTAACAATCTGAATTTGACTTGCATAATTATGATAGTCTGCTACTAACCCCATGAAACCGAGGACTTGCGATGCCGGAGAAGGAGAATCATCATACATTCTTCTGTTGTGGATTGTCTAGGAGACCCATGTTCAAGCAAGAAATACACCGTGGTTTTATCATCAAGTTGCTTTAAAATCCATACGATTTGGAGGGCAAAATTTCCGTATGATGCATTTAGGAAAAGCCTCGTAATTAACCACTGTTGCTCAACATCTCCACGACCACCGGAAAATTTCAGAATAGCGTGGCTGCAGTTTCAGTCTTCACATCAACCCCACATGCTTGGCATGCATATATATAGCATCGGGAGTAATATATCTCTCTTAGATAGATTGCTCCTTACTCCTTACAGTCTTACATCTAGATCAAAGCGTAAACGAGCATTAAAAAAATTCGATCCCTTTTAAAAATAACGAGCTCTAGATACCAATTATCTCCAAACTGATGATCTCATTCACATGCCAACTTAATTGACTCCATGTTTGATTTAGAGTTGTTTTTGTTTTCGAATGTCGTCTGTAAGTGGGTTAGCTAAGAAGTTGGTGAGAGAAATTAGCTTGTTACTGCTTTCAATTGAGATGGGACCCAAGTAAATTAAGTAAAAACCATGCACTTACGGCAAAGTTAACGAAATGTACATAGGAGGTCCTTAAGTGAATAATCTATAGCACAATCCCTTAACTGGAAAAAAGTGTAAAGTTTAAGTCCTTGTCTTACCCATATCTCCTATTAAAATAGTAAGAGACAAGAATGACTTGTTGCGTTGGAATGAACTCGCCGTGCATCGCAGATTCCCAAAACAACATGTTACAAAGGCACTTTATAAGTCATTGTTCCCCTCACAGCCTCATTTGAATCATGTTTTGTTAGATTATACGTCAAGGCAATTCCAATACTACATATCAAATGTTGGTTTGTCCATTATCTAGCGTATCTACATCGCATGCACATATATGCTACATTCTGACTACCTCATCAGTTGGGGTTGCCATTTATGGAAACTTGTTGATTTGCCTCAAATTTTAGTTCAAGTGTTGATCGTATTGAAATGTATCTTCCATGAGCTCACATTTTTAACACCTATTTTCCTCTGTATATTACGGTCTATCTACGAAACTATGAAGTGCATCTTGTGTAAATATTAGTTATTAGTTTAGCTAATCACAAATTTTCATTTAAGATGGGTATTATCCATTTTAAGTTTAAGACGGGTCAAATACATACCAAATCATATGATAAGTTGCCTAGGAAATACCAAAAGTTTTGTCTTTGTTACCACCATCTGATAGTATTTGACCTGTTTTAAGACTTAAAACGGATATTCTATCTCAAGCAAGATTTACACTTAGCCGATAAAGGCACAAAGGGTGATATTCATAACATGACTTCAGAACCCCATCAGCATCAAATTTGCTCTAGTGGCTCACCTCACGCCAAACGAAGAAAAATGTATGCATTTTGTAAACACAAATTCTCACTTTAGACGGACATTATCCGTCTAAAGCTGTAAACGGATAGTATCTCTCTAACAAAACAAGAGTGGATAGTGCAAGTAGGTGGGAAATGGAAACCCCCACTTGCCCTCCCACTCGCATTTTGTGAGAGGGGCAGTACCCGTCTACAGGTTTAGATGGATAATGTCCGTCTACAATGAGACGAATTGTTTCGTAAAAAACGATCTCACATGTAGACAAAATAATGCAAATACAATCTTACTTTTATTAAAGGAAAAACATTTTTTTCTCAATGGAGTAGAAATTGTCAATATTTTATATTAAAAAGTGATCAGATAAAATGTTATAACTAAAATTATCACTTTTTAACAATAAATAGTGGTAACATTTTATCAGGAAATATTTACCGGTACAATTTATTTTAAAATGATCACATTTTGTCCGTCCTAATTTCAGATAAAAAAAAACCGTGTGAAACAAAAATCTTACTCCCTCCTATTCATAATAACTCTCCCCCTTTCCTTTTTCATCTATTCATATAACTCTCCTCATTTCCTTATTTAGTAAAGTTTTATACTTATTTTAATCACCTAACCCCACAATAATACCCCACAATACTCATACTTTATCTTATTTTAATTACCTTACCCCACAACAATACTGATTTTAATCATCTTACCCCACAATAATACCTTCCCTCTTTCCAATTACATATCACCACAATACAATACTTTACAATAAAATAACTCTCCCCTTAATTTGCGTGCCCTTTTGAAAGGGGAGAGTTATTATGAATAAGAGGAAGTATTTATTAAAGCAACCACAAATCTGATGTGTTAACTGGTGGTTAAAAGTTACATTTTTTTTATTTATTTAAAGTACATACCCTCACCCACGTTCAGTCACCATATTTCTCATAGAAGAATCAAATTATTATCAATTTGATTAATATTAACATTATATACAAATATTTATTATTAATATCATTATCATATAGCTAGAGTACAAAAAAATAACAAAATTAACGCTGAACAATTCCAATCTACAACTTCCATATTTATTAAAGTAAAATTGCAAATGCAGAATTGAGAGGAGTTAAAAAAATTATTTCAAACAAAACAAGATTAGTAAAAAATAATTGCTAACAAATCAATATTAATGAAAAATCCATATCTCGGCATCCCAATTTAATTTTTTTAGAAAAATACTTAATTATATGAAATAAAATTAGGGGCCATAAAATGAAGGAAAAATAGGTACTCCTATTGTAAACAAAAAATAATTGATAACATTAATTATAGGTTAGAATATGTAAAAAAAATGGTTTTAAAATTACTTGCAATGAAGAAAATACTAGAAACAAATATTTAAAAAAAATGATAAAAATAAAATAAAATTAGAAAAATAATTGAAGATTAGTGAAAAATAACTTGAATTGGAAAAAAAGTAAACTATTGTAAAAAAAATATATTTTATGAAACAAAAAGAAGTTATAGAAAATAAAAATCAATAGATAAAAATATTAAAATCTTGATCTTTTTTATCATGAATAATTACTTTCAATTGGCTGCAAATATAGTCATATGAGATGTGAATTATATTCTAAGGGTATATTTGAAGTGAGAGTTTTGATTAGACGTTGGGAATTGGCGATTAATCGAGAGACGGAGGCGCTTGAATTAGTAAAGTGAGAATTAGGGTGACTGTGTGATATGTGATCTTTTTTCAGTTTTTGCAACTAAAGTGGGAATTAGGGAAAGTGTGACACCCCTGGATAAAGCAATGACAATAAGGTAAAATGCAGCGGAAAACACGGGGTTTTAAAAACTTTTTGGGGCTTCTTATCGATGTCCAACGAGAGGCATCACCAACACGATAAATAAGTTAGGTTTAGTTAAATTAAGTTTACAACGCAAGTCTATTTATTGGGGAAAAGATATCCCACGAATTAACATAAATTCGAAAAGTAGGTGAGTCTATTATGTGATAACTAAATAAGGTCCGAGGTAAGAACTCGCTAGCTCACACGGTCTTCCCTACTTAAGCTTCATCACCAACCTGTCATTCATAATAAATATGAAAGCCACAATCAGTGGGGAGTAACTCAGGGTTCTCCCAGCCACAATATGTCAAAATACAAGTAATTAGGAATTTAATTAAATAAACAAGCATAAGAATAAATACTTACGGTAATAAGAAAATCATGATTAGTGGGCATAAGGAAATAGGAATGGAGATACACAAATGAGAGAAGAATTATTAGGTCAAACCGTCACACACCCAACTCGACTCAAATGTAAGACAAATACAAAGATCAGACGGACAAGACAGACAACCTAGACTCCAACCTCTTGGTAGGACGACGATCATAATACGGTCCTAGTCTAAACCTGGATCCAGACTCTCGGGATGGACGACACCCGATTCGACAAACGATACACTAATCGTATCCAAGACTCGAAACATGGTACGCACTCGTATCCAAAGGTCGAGTAACCTCTAATCGGAAACATGGCACGCACTCGTATCCAAAGGTCCGAAGAAAGGCGGAAGGGTATCCTAATTCGGAAACATGGCACGCACTCGTATCCAAAGGTCCGAAAAGGCAAATAAGGTATTGTCAAGTCGTCATGCAATGTAAATCGTCACACATGGGTCAAAGGGGAATGTTCATGATTTTGCATGATCATAACATGAATAAGTCTTAAAGTAACCAATTATCGATAGGGAAGAAGATACATGCATAACTCAATCATTATTTGAAGTCTTAAGTAAAAAGAAGCAAACAGGGGACTCCCAGCCGGGTGGTGTACCGGCCGCCGGGCCACCGGCTGGGGCTAGGGCTGAGCAAAACCGGTTAACCACTCCGGTTTTGCAAACCGGTTCGGTAACTGGTTTTAAAATTTGCCTTTTTTTCTAAACCGAATCCGCTCCGGATTAATCCGGTTAACCGGTTTTTTCTGAATTTAAAAACCGGATCCGAAAACCGGTTTATCCGCTCCGATTTTCATAACCGGTTTCAAGAAAGACGCATAATAAAATGCATGGAAACACATAGAAAGGTTACCGGTTTAAAAACCGGTCTCCGGTTTTGAATTTACGTTAATTTTGACTTTTTAGTTTCTAAAAAAGAAACCGGTTTAAAAACCGGTCCCCGGTTTTGATTTTCTACAACCGAATCCGCTCCGTTTTTATAGTAAAAAATCCGGTTCGGTTACCGCACCGGAAAAAAAACCGAATATTCGGACTCCATAATTCGGTTTTCGGTTCGGTTTCGGTTTAAAAAAACGGTTCGGACTTTTTTGCTCAGCCCTAGCTGGGGCTACATGTAAATATTGAAAATTCAATAAAACTTACAGTGCTCTCCCAGCCGGTTGGTGGACCGGCTGCCGGTCGACCGGTTGGGAGCACAAGCCAAAATACCAAAGTCACAAAAACTTACAGAAACTTCCCAGCCGGTCGGTGGACCGGCTGCCGGCCCACCGGCTGGGAATACGGCCAAATCTAAAAATCACATAAAATCTTCAGTGAACTCCCAGCCGGTTGGCGGACCGGCTGCCGGCCCACCGGCTGGGAATACAAGCTTACGAGTTTGTGTCAAAAACTTACAGGAATCTCCCAGCCGGGCGGAACACCGGCTGCCGGTCGACCGGCCGGGAGTACATACACACGGGTTCAACGCAAAGCAACTTCCAAACCATTTGAAACCAACAAAAATCGTTTCCCATCAAATGTTTACGTATCCTAGCATGATTTTAACTCGGAAAAACAACATATTTGAGCATGTGAATGGGTAATTTCGGATTCAAGAGGTGAAGCATAAGATTTTCAACCAAACATGTGAGAATTGCAAACAAGCATGATATTCCACATCCAAATTAGCACAAATCATGAAAGATACAACTTTTAACATTCATATGAGATTATCACTATATAAAACCACACAATTTTAACATAAAAGTCGAGTAACCCATCACCGTTACCTTTTTGCACTTCAATCTTCTAAAGACTCGTCAATGATGTAGCTATCCTCCTCCGGGTTGTCCAAGTTCTCCCCTAAACATAAAAATAAAGGTATTAAGTCAAGAATCCACATCCTTGTAAGATGAGAATTTCGAAATAGAGGAAAATATGGCAACTTTCTTACTTAGAAAGAAGGGAAATGAGAAAAGGAAGAGAATGGCGCGAAAAGGAACGAGATTGGTGAAGAATTGAGTGAATTATGGTGATTTTAGGGTTGAGAGCAAAGGGTTTAACAATGGTGGAGTGTTTGTTGGGGAATTTCAGAAATTAGAAATGAGGGAGATGAAGTTGTGAGGGTTTAGTTGGGGGTTAGTGTAGAGGAAAGAGGAGGGAAAAGACCCATGAGTCAAGTTAAGCTCAATAACTCAAAGTGAGTCGGTTTCCACTAGAATTTTCGTCCCGAGTCTACTATAACTCAAGACGGAGAATAATATTATTTAAATCTACACTATTATTACCGTTATACGACTATGACGATATTTTATGAAAATAAGCTTTAATTAATAATTATTTAATAAAAATTACTTAAAAGTTTATTTAAAAATATAAGGAAAGCACGGGGTGTTACAATCATCCCACCTTTTAAAAAGTTTCGCCCTCGAAACTTGAAACGAAAAGGTATTACCTTAAGGAAACAAACTAGGGTACTTGACACGCATGGAAGCTTCCGGCTCCCAAGTCTCTTCTTCTACATCTCCACACTTCCACAAAACCTTCACCAAGGGCACCACTTTGCTCCTTAGTTTCTTCTCCTTCTTATCCAAGATACGAATCGGTCTCTCCTCGAAAGAAAGACTAGGCTCAAGCTCGGGAATCTCATTTTGCAACACATGACTAGGGTCGCTAATGTATTTCCTAAGTTGAGAAACATGAAAGACATCATGCACTTTACCCAAACTCGGGGGCAAATCCAACTTATAAGCCACGGCACCAATCCTCTTTACCATTTCATAAGGTCCAATGTACTTTGGACTCAACTTCCCTTTGACTCCAAACCTCTTTACTCCTTTCATCGGGGACACTTTCAAGAACACTTTATCTCCAACTTCAAATTCCAAGGGTCGACGGCGAACATCGGCATAGGATTTTTGACGATCTTGGGCGGCTTTCATTCTTTCACGGATGAGCTTCACTTGATCAATCGTCTCGGCTAACTTGTCGGGTCCTAGGTCACGAACATCACTTGCTTGATCCCAACAAATCGGACTACGGCATTTCCTTCCATAAAGAGCTTCATAAGGGGCCATCTTGATAGAAGCATGGTAACTATTGTTGTAGGAAAATTCCACCAAAGGTAAGCTCTTCTCCCAACTAGAATGGAAGTCAAGGGCACAAGCACGCAACAAGTCTTCTAGAGTTTGAATCGTCCTCTCGGATTGTCCATCGGTAGCGGCATGAAAAGCGGTACTCATCAACAACTTACTACCCATAGCATCTTGCAAAGCTTTCCAAAATCTTGAACAAAACCTCGGGTCACGATCCGACACGATCTCCTTAGGAATACCATGGTAACGAACGATCTCCTCGACATAGGCACTAGCAAGACGGTCTAAACTCCAAGTCTCTTTGATAGGAATGAACCTAGCACACTTGGTCAACCTATCCACACGACCCATACGGCATCTTTTCCACCAACGGTCTTAGGCAAAGCCATCACAAAATCCATGGAGATGGACTCTCACTTCCATAAAGGAACATCCAACGGTTGTAGCAAACCACCGGGTCTCTTATGCTCAATCTTCACTTGTTGACACGTAAGACATCTTCCAACATATGACACAATGTCATTCTTCATATTAGTCCACCAAAACTGAAGCTTCAAATCTTTATACATCTTGTCTCCTCCGGGGTGAATCGAATAAGGGGATAGATGAGCTTCATCTAAGACCCTCTTCCTGGAATCAACGGCATCGGGCACATACATGCGTCCTTGGTAACGAAGGTAACCTCTAGCATCAATCTCACAATCCTTTGCTTTCCCCTCAAGAAGCTTGGCTTGAAAACTTTTAAAGGTAGCATCGTCCACAAGGCTATCTAGAATCTCACGGTGAAGGACGGGCTCGGCAACCATAGCGCCAAGATAATCAAAACCACTCTCCACAAGTTGCAAACTTAACTTACGAAACTCGGCACAAAGGTCATCGGGGAGCACACGAATAGCACTCAAGGAATGGGTAGACTTCCTACTAAGGGCATCGGCAACCACATTTGCCTTTCCTTCATGATATAGCAACTCCAAGTCATAATCATTCACCAATTCCAACCAACGTCGTTGTCTCATGTTCAAATCCTTTTGGGTGAAGATATACCTCAAACTCTTATGATCGGTGTAGATACGGCAATGGGCTCCAATGAGGTAGTGTCTCCACATCTTCAAAGCATGAACAACGGCGACTAACTCCAAATCATGAGTGGGATAGCTCACCTCATGAACTCTCAATTGTCGCGAAGCATAGGCAACTACTCTTCTATTTTGCATGAGAACACAACCCAAACACATCTTAGAAGCATCACAAAACACATCAAAATCAACTCCATCCTCGGGCAAGGTCAACACGGGAGCGGTAGTCAACCTCTTCTTCAACTATTGGAATGCATCTTCACAAGCTTCGGTCCACAAAAACTTGGTCTCTTTCTTCAAAAGTTGAGTCATCGGTCTAGCAAGCTTGGAAAAATCTTTCACGAAACGACGGTAGTAACCTGCCAAACCCAAGAAACTACGGATCTCACCAACATCGGTTGGACTCTTCCACTCGATCACGGCTTCCATCTTCGAAGGATCTACCATGACACCATCCTTAGATATCACATGGCCTAGGAAAGACACCTTAGACAACCAAAATTCACACTTGGTGAATTTGGCAAACCACTTTTGACGACGGAGGATTCCCAAAATGATACGAAGGTGATCGGCATGCTCTTCTTCGGACTTGGAATAGATGAGGATATCGTCAATGAAGACTACAACACACTTGTCTAAGAACTCACTAAAGGTCCGGTTCATTTGGTCCATGAAGATAGAAGGGGCATTGGTCAAACCAAAGGGCATCACCTTAAACTCGAAATGTCCATATCTCGTGCTAAAGGCGGTCTTAGGGATATCGGACTCACGAACGGGAATTTGATGGTAACCGGATCTCAAATCAATCTTGGAGAAGATAGAAGCACCTTTGAGTTGATCAAACAAATCTTCAATCCTTGGTAGAGGATACTTGTTCTTGATGGTAACACGGTTAAGCTCACGATAGTCAATGCAAAGTCTCATGGATCCATCTTTCTTCTTCACAAAGAGAACGGGAGCACCCCAAGGTGAGGCACAAGGTCTAATGAATCCTTTCTCAATCATCTCATCAAGTTGCTTTCTCAACTCCTTAAACTCGGTTGGTGCCATACGGTACGGGGCTTTAGCAATCGGACCGGTTCCGGGTACAAGGTCGATAGAGAACTCAACATCACGCTCGGGCGGAATTCCGGGCAATTCTTCGGGAAAGACATCGGCGAACTCACAAACCACGGGCACTTCTTCGATATTTGGTAAAGGAGGGGAGGTAGAAGTCACCACACAAAGAAAGATTTGGTAACCTTTCCTCCTCATACTCATCAACTTCAAAGCGGAAATCAACTAAACACCTTCTTGGGAACGGACTCCTCTATAGGACACACGAGTGCCTAGCGGACTCTTGAGGCGAATCTTTTGGTCTCTACACTCGAATTTTGCATCATACTTTGACAACCAATCCATACCCAAAATCACATCGAATTCCTCAAGGGGAAAACGAAGTAGATTAGCGGGGAATAAGGTTCCCGAAACAGAGATAGGAATGTCGGAGAAATAAAGGGAACAAGAGAACATCTCTCCGGAAGGTAAGGATATAGAAGTTTTCTCACTATGAATAGGTTCAATGGCTAGCTTTTCGGAAAATTTGGAAGATATAAAAGATAAAGATGCGCCGGTATCAAATAAAATGAGGCAAGGTTGATCAAAAATTGAGAACATACCCGTAATGATATCGAGATAAGCGGCGGCTTCGGCTCGACTCATGACAAAGATAGTTCCTCTTGGCTTAGCATTTGGAGTAGGAGCATCCTTCTTCTCGGGGCAATCGGCCATATGGTGCCCGGGCTTCTTACAATGAAAGCAAGTCAAGGGCTTGCCATAGCATCCAACTCCGGGGTGTGGGGCTTGTCTACAATGGTAGCACTTACGATCTTTCCCAAGCCTATTAGTTGAGGTGTGAACTTGTCCTCTTGGTTCTTAATCTCTGGGTTCTTGTACTCTTGGTTCTTGTCCTCCATGGTCTTGCATTCTTGGCACAAACCTTCTCTTGTTGGCATAGTTGGAAGTAGAAGGCACAAATGGTCTCTTGCCATGAAGGTTAGAACGATAAGAATGAGAAGAGGAGTGGGTTTTGGAATCTTCTTCAATGGCCTTCAAGGAGCTTTCGGCCCAAATAGCATCATCATAAACTTCCACAAAGGTAGTTGAGCTTCTTCTCACCATGCTTTCCACCTTAGGGTTCAACTTGTTCTTGTAGAAGTAGACACGATCCTCTTTATCTTTCACGAACTTGGAGGCATAATGAGCAAGTTCATTAAACTTGTCGGTGTAGGCTTGAATTGATAGCTTCCCTTGCTTGAATTCCATGAACTCCTTCAACCTTTGTTGCTTGAGCTCCTTAGGGTAGAAGCGAGTCTCCACAAGTGTCTTGAAGCGGCTCCAATCAAAGTTGGGGTCTTGAGTAGCGGTAGGACCGGTCAAAGTCCACCACCTATCGGCTTCCTTCACAAGAAAGTGAGAGGCTAACCTCACCTTGTCCTCCTCTCGGGCATCAAAGAGAGAGAAGTTCTTCTCCATATCACGAAACCACTCCGAGAGAGCAACGGGATCTATTTCACCACCATAGGTCCTAGCCTTGTTCCTAGCTAGTTGACTTGCAATCCAAGCATAACTTCCTTGACGGTTAGCTTCGGGTGCAGGGGGAGCGGGTTGAGCATTTTGTTGATTAGCAAGTACTTGAGTGAGGGCTTGCATGATAGCATTTTCCACATTGGTTGGTCGTACCATCTTCTTTGCACAAGAGCAAACAAGTTAGAACCTATCACAAAACATACGCAAAAAGGCTACCAACTTAGGTCTTTAATTCTACCCATCTCTCATTCATTATTCAAGGTCAAGTTGAAATTTAAGTTGGGGTACTGTGGACAGCGGGCCGCCCACGGGGGCGCTTGGTGAAGGGGCTCGAAAACAAGCGTTTGCATTTTGTATGGAGTCGCCACCAATTTTTATGGGAAATTGGAACCGTTCGAATACCTCATGTCATGTCAAGACATAAAGTAAAGACATGAACACTAAGCAATCGTTACCCTTAGCATTCTATGTCTAGAATGACTCTCGTGGATGCCAATGAACACGGGTGCTCACGGAGATCTGGAGTAAGGGGTGAGGGTACGTATTAGGAAGCTCTTTTGATCGAACACCTAATCCCGCCCGCCTCGATAGCGGCCTCTACTAATGATTAGGGAGTTTATTCGTACTTGATATATCGTCGGCTATAATGCATGCAATGCAACATCCAAGTTTTAATCCTAGCATGTGAAGATTAGACTAAGTCGGTTGACAAGTAATTAGCATACAATTAATGTCGAAGTAGGATTTAATGTTCAATTACATATGAAAACATACAAGAAATAGGATAAATACAATAACGATAAATTACAATAATGAAAATTACAATAATTACATTGGATTAGGCGATTTATGTCGAAAATACCGCTAAAACGGATGATTTGATAAAAAAGAATAAAAGAATAAAAGGATAAAACACGACAGATCAGAAGGTGATAATACGAATAATAGTTAGTTTATACATAATCTAAACAAACTAGGTCAAGGCGTAAACGGAATTCGGGGACGAAATCATCACCGAACAGCGCAAAGAGACATCGCGCCCTTTGGAAGAGGCGCGGCGATTCTTTGCGTCTGTTCCAAGGGTGAGTTCTGGCTGTGAAGCCGGAACTGCAAATCGTTAATATTAATTGGTAAATTAATGGACTGATTATGATTTTTAGACTCGGATGAAAGTGATTAATGGATTATTTTACATATGAATATGTCATAAAACAGTAAAACATGGTTAAGACGGAAATAAGACGGATTAATTATGTGAAGGGTCGATGTTAATTAATGAACAAACTAACAAACGATTAACTGATTAAACTAAACATGATGAATGACGACGGATTAGTGAACAAACAGGTGAAAATATATCAACAACGAATCCCAGAAACTCAATATGAACGAATTGAACCTCTAAAACCCGAAACTTGAATTTAATGACGAAAACCCGCAAATATGAATTATAAGGGATTTAAGTCGGACTTGATGACTAATTAAGCATGAATGATGAATTATATACAATACACATATGATTCATAAATTACCGTAATGAAGAAATAAAGAACAAAACAAAAGGAACAATCTTGATACGAATTGCAGAGGACGGAGGAAGAAGAAAAGAAGCGAGGAAGCTGGCGGCCTCACGAAGAGGCGCAGCAGTGCTGCGCTCCTTCAAGAGGCGGCGATTTTGCGTCTTTTCTCGACGTCATCTCTCGGAAATCCGCAAAAAGGTTTTAAAGACGGTTTTTAGAAATCGATTTTAATGGTGTATTCGACATAAATCTTACAATTGTTATACAATAATTAAAATACAATAAATAAAGAGAATTATACACCCTCAGACTTACATGTAGACGAAACGAGAAGGACTAAGAAGATCGATTAGTGAATGCTCGACGCGAACGCAAGGAAAGAGTGCCCTCGTGAGAGGAAAACGATTTAACAAGATTGATTAATTAGATTGATTGAGTGTAGTGGTCAAATTGGTCGGTCATGCAACGGAGAGGCTGGTACCCGGAAAGATCCGAGCTTACGTGGTCGGAAGTCCAAGCACGTAGGCGCCAATTAGTAAGAACGAAGTCTAGAATGCAAAGGGAGAAGAGAAGGGCGGACACTCGCGTGAGAAATATGAGGAACGAAAGCTCCTATTTATACTAATCACGTGAAGGAATAGGGTTTCGGAGACTCTTTGGAAGTGAATCTCGGAAAGATATAAAAAAGATACGTAAATCATGCAAAGAAGGGCACGGGAAGAGCGGCGCAGCCCACTGCGTCTCTTGGAAGAGGCGCAGACACTGCGTCGTCTGTTCCAGGAGGTTTCCTCCTTTTAAGAAAGATTTCCGTGTTTAAGTTATGGTAGGACGGATTTAATTCGATTATCTTTTGAATATTACGGGATATTGTTTGCCAAAAGATAAAATTTGATAAATACGGAATAGAAATATCCGGCACATTCCAGAACATTCTGACTCGGGATTTAACAGCTATCAGAAAATGGAGACGGTTTTTGACCCGGACTCCAAATGTACTCTAATTACTGCCAAAACGACCGTATCGGCACGTAGATGACAACTAAGAGGTTGACATTTAATATTTGAGCAATCACTTGACGATAATCTTACGAACTGTCACTAATCGTTCCGCGAATCAAACATGCGGCCCAATCATCACCGGGTGGTTTGCGAGGGGTGCAGAAACGAGGTGTCTCTGAGCCCCACTTTGACTGAGGCTTGGACAAGGCGAAAGTCAAAGTATAGCCATCAGGTCAATCGAAGATTACAACCTGACGACTATGGCGACGCGAGGCGGCTCAAGGGGTCTAAGCCAAGGACCTGTCGTCGGGAACATTTTAGAGTCTGTCGACTATCGGGGAGGGTCGTTTAAAGTCCATTAGACTACGTAGGGAAGCTCGCCAGCCATAAGAAGAGATCATACCTGAGACTTAATCGAACTTCGCGGGGAATAAGAGATATTGAAAACAGCAGGACGTCAGTAGAAACTGCTGGGGTGAATCCGCTTGCGTCGGTCTCAAGCGAACTCTGGCAAAAATTTGGAAGTTGAATCTGCTTGCGTCGGTCTCAAGCGAACTCTTGTTGGTGAAAACATCGACGACTAGGAACATCTTGATCGTCGGGGAAACCTTGAATGAGCGATCGCAAAATACTCGTAGGGTAAAATGATTTGACGACTAGGAACATCTTAATCGTCGTAGAAGAAAGTCTTGAGTGAGCGATCTTGCAAAATACTCTCTGCGCCGGATAAAATGGTTGAGCAATATCTGCAAAATCTTTGCTGCGCGGGATAAAATGCGGGCGGAACGAAAGGGAATCGTCGAAACGGACCAAAGTGATAAAATGTCATCGAGGAAGAGGCGCACCAAAGATGGGCCCACGAATAACGAACCCATAACGGATTTTTGAAAATCCACATGGAGGGAAACAAAGGAAGAGGCGCAGCAAGAGCCGCGTCTCTTCAAGAGGCGCAAAGACTGCTGCGTCTGTTCCCCAATTTGGCAATTCTGCGTAAAAACGCGAAATCGAAGGATTGTTTTCATTATTTGAAACACAAAATTTGCAATTTCTCTCTCAAATCTTCACCCTTTTCGTCGAGGTTGGATTCAAAAGCTTGCTTGGAATATGACTAATCGAGGTATGTGCTTTAATCTTGCGTTAATCTTCCACATTTGTCGAATTTTGAGTCGCGCGCATTAGGGTTTTCGACCCTTTCGATCGAAAATTTGGGGCTTTTCCCCCAAATGGATTTGTCATGCCAAATTGATACTAGAAATGAGTAGTAGGCAATGTTAGGAACATAACCATGTATTTACTTCGAATTTTCATCAAGTTTTGAGCCCTTGAGCGAATTTTGAGACAGTTTCATGACTAGATCATAAATTGCTTCGAAAATGGCCTTAGGATTGCCCATTTGTGATGAAATTTGATATTTGGGACCCTTGGATGATGGGTAAACTTCCTACCATCTCGGAAGTTTGGTTTGTGACAACTTTTGCAGGACACCTTTTAGGGCATAATCGCCGTTATAGCGAAATCTTCGCCGAATTTTCGACTCAAACTCGGAACTAGGTCTTGACTTGGACTTGACTTGACCCTATTCATCACATGAGTGATTGATTTGGTGGGAATATGGCCAAGGATGGCCAGAAAGGGGCGATTTCCGGGCCTTGAAGGCTCGAAATACTACTTAACAAAGGCTTGTCATCATGTGATGCGGCCTGGATTTGCTTTAATCATTGCAGGTGACGATGCTTCTACTTCCGGGAGAGATCCCATGGATGTAGATGCCGCTGTTGTTGAGGAGGCTTTGGAGCGGGCCTTCACCGCGGTGATGGGCGCTGCAGAGGAGGTTCCCGAGGAGGAGGCCGGCGATGAGGAGGAGATTCCAAGACGGGCCCATCTCGGACGAGGAGGTCGCCGGTGAGAGGTGCTCTGCGTGGCCGAGACACGGGAGAGTAGGCACCTTGTGTGGGCTGCAGAGGGTCACTTGTCCTATAGGACGGTGAAGAGCTTGGTAAATAGGAATTCCCTAACTCATTACCTATCCTTTTCTATTTTTGTTCAAATCTCTTTAAAATTTATTTCAAAACTAAAGATAGCTTTGTTTCAAATCATAATAGGAGGCCGGGAACATCAGGTCGTTCTCGGGGTATACGACAGCGATGGAGCATTACGAGCGGCGGCTGTCGGAGGAGGAGAGGGCCATGATTGAGCGTGGAGCGTTTGGTCCTCTGGTTCGTGTCCGGAGGGATATCGTGAAGAGGAAGTTGCGGGCCAACCTTAGCCTGGTCCGCGCTTTCTTGGATCGGTCTCGGGACACGACTTCCACGTTTCACCGCCTTTCGGTGAGGTGGGGGTCACCTTGGAGGATTACGGCATGGTTTCGGTCCGCCGTGTGGGACCGAGGAGATGACGTGGCGGAGAGGCGGCATGAGGGCGGATTCGGCCGAGGCGAGGAGGTTGATCGGTGGAACCTCGTCGCCGAAGGCTGTTGCGGTCGGGTTTGGTACCCAGTACCTATGTTCGAGATTACTTTGCGGGGAAGACCCCAAAGATCGGTGGTGATCGATGGGAGGGAGACGGCTCCTCCTCCTTGTACAGCCGAGCAGAGGGGCTCGTCGTGGCTTTGGTGGTTCTTGTCTTCGATCTACCTCGGAGACAAGGGTGAGAGGCTGTCGACGAAGCTTCTTCCCTTTCTTTCGACTGAGTTCCCTAGGGCGCTGGGGACCGGGTCCTTCTTGGTTTGCGGTCCTCATCCGCTTCATGAGGGCCATGGTTCGTCCGGAGTTGATGGAGAAGGGGACTTCTCCTGGCGCTGTCGGACCTGGGCTACTGTTGGAGGTATGAACCTTCCTTTAGATCAACGTAAATTCCTTACTTTTATCAAAGATCGGAAGATCGTCATTGACTATTTTGTTTTGTAGGCGTGGGTGTACTCCTACTTTCCGGGCCTCGCGCCCAAGAGGACGGAGCCGTTGGAGAGGGCCTATCCCGTGGTGAGGGATTGGGTCATGTGCCGGACGAAGAGCAAGCGTTCTTCTCACAATGTCTACCGGCGGGATGTGAACGCCCTTCAGCTGAGCAGCGTGAGTATCCCATTTGTATTCATTCATATTTTTGTCCTTTGCTTTAAATTGATCATAGGAATGACCTTTGCCTTCATATTGTCGTGAGTGGGTGCCCGGACCTTGGGCGGAGTACGCTGGAGCGCCTCCTTTTGTTCTTTGAGGTCCTTCGTCCTAGGAGCTCGAGTCGGCATTCTTTGTTGTGGACGTCGATGGGTCCTATATGGTATCCGGGCGAGCGGTTAGCTCGTCGGTGCTTTCGGGCGCGTTGACGGTTCCCGTCGATCCTCCTAGGACAATGTTCAGGGAGCCTTCCGAGGCTGAGAGGGAGGCGGACTTGGCCGGTGTCGGTGGTGACGACCTTCTTCTCCCTGAGGAGGATTACTCGGCGTTCCTTTATGGGAGGTTGGCCTATTGGCCGGTAGTGGTGAGTATCCTTTACTTTTCTTGTTGATTTGATTTTGAAAATTACGACGAAGGATCCTCGATTAATGAGAGTCGTTTTGTCTTTGCAGGAGGTTGAGGCGGCGGGCATCGAGCCCCCAGAGTACCCCGAGACCCTCGAGTACACCGACGCATCGGGAGGACGACGATCTCCGAGTTACGTGACTTTGACGTAGCGTGACGGATCTTGGCCTAGATGATGGCAAAACATCGATTCGGAGGGTGAGTTCCCATTTTGCATAGTTTTCGTGTAAGAACACATTTGATTGAATTTGTTTAATTTACTGAGAATTCTTTTGAAATGCAGGTCGCGCCATCTCGGTTCGTGGCACTATGGAGGGTGGCCAACCGGCTACGAGCTACGGCCATTGAGGCACTCGTCGGCGGTCGAGGTCGTCAGGTATGAACCTTTATACCCATTTTTCGATCTCCTTTTTTGATTTCCAGTTTTGATTGAGTTGATTGACAGGAGCCAATTCGTTGCTGTTTTGCAGGGTGACTGCGAGTCGGGACGAGAGTTGGCCTGTGCTCGGGAGGAGACGGCTCGCTTTGTCGAGGGAGCTCGAGTTTCGGGATGCCGAGATCGTTGCTCTTATGGCGAGGGTTGCCGAGCTGGAGGGAGGGCGCCATGATAGCTTGTGTAGTTTTTGTACATCTGATTTTGAAACATTTTTGGACTAGGTTTGGGGCGCGAGCCCCCAGTTTACTTGGTCTTTTTGACTTGTTTGGGGCGAAGCCCCCAGTTTGCTCGTACATTTGTACCTTGTTCGGGGCGCAAGCCCCCAGTTTGCTTGTACATTTGCTTTTTGTTGCATATACGACGGCCTGAGTGCCTTTTTCTTTGGATTGTGTTGTTTGTACTGCAGTTAGTTCTTGAACAGGTTTGGTAGACAACGGTTTACGCCGTCATTTGCCGGAATTTACATAGAAAAATCACGCAACACATACATTTTATATACACATGAGGCCTTTAATTAGTGCAAAATGAGACTCAAAAGGACCAAAATGCAAAAATTTTGCCGGAAATGACCGGACGGTAGGGAGGGCTACCCCCTAAAAAAAAGAAAAAGAGAAATCTATAAGTTAGAAAATGGAAAAAATAGAATTTAAGAAAATGAAATGACTAAGTAAATGTTGAAATTAAAGAATTAAATATAAAAGTGTGATAAAAATGGCGGAAAATGTCGATGTCGCTCGAAAATGCGTGCCCGCGAATTTTAGGAAACACGAAGCATGGTAAATTTCTCGGATTTACCAAAATAAAATCCCGTAGGAATAGGAAATTATTCGTTATAGAATTAGGAAAGATCCAAACACGGAAATCACGAAGTGAGTGCAGGGAAGAGGCGCAGCATGAGTGCGTCCCTTTGAAGAGGCGCAGCAGTGCCGCGCCTTTGTTCCCAAGCAGTCGATTCCGACGGATTTTTGGAAACAGCAATTGGTATAAATAGAAGCGTCGATGAAGCTTTAAATTATATAATTCTTCCGTCTCTTCTTCGTCGCCTCACACAAAATTCTCAAAACAAATTCTCAAGAGAAAATTATCATCATGAATACTTTGGAGATCCGCTTGAAGGAATGGACCAATGAATTTTCGAACACGGAGAAGCATGATATGGGTGCTTATAATCTTGGGTCTTTGTTGAGTTTGAAACTCATTAAGGTTGTAAAACCGTTCTTAGATGCTTGCCTTGATTATTGGGATCCAAATTATCATGTTTTTGCGTTCCGAGGGAGGTGATATTTGTCCTTTTCGGAGGAAATTCTTTGCTATTGGCGGGTGGGACCCCGAACATTTACCGCCATCCCTTCTCTTGCTCAAGGGTATAAGAGCAAGTTTAGAGATTTGCTTGGACTGACCCGACTCGAGGTGGATCGTCTTGTTACTTCGAAAGGCGTGCGGATGTTGGATTTTATAGATCGATTCATCAACAGGGCCGACCCTACTGTCTCTTATGTTGCTAGAAGGAGAGCGTTTGGCTTCTGTTTGCTTCATGTATATGTCTTTCAGGGACATGTTGACGAAGAACTGCGAGGTGATCCCCGTCTATTGGGTCTTATTGAGCAAATGGAGTCGCGCAGAGCCCGACTTGCCTATGCTTAGGGGAGATTATCTTGGGCTTGGATAATAGGAAATCCAACCGCGATCTTCCATTTTTGGGGAGTCCCGTCATCCTACAGGTAAAAGACACCCTCTACTTTTTGGTTTTTTTTTTTCTTCTTTTTTTTTTTTTTTTTTTTTTTTTTTTTTTTTTTTTTTTTTTTTTTTTTTTTTTTTTTTTTTCGTTTTTTTTTTTTTTTTTTTTTTTTTTTTTTTTTTTTTTTTTTTTTTTTTTTTTTTTTTGCGGGTGTCTAATACCTGTTTTGGTAGGTTTGGCTTATGGAACGGCTCCGATTGCTCGAGCCCCCTGTTCATGCACTTTCCTATCATGCCCGTATGATTTCGATGAGGACGAGGTTGTACATGGTGGATTTCACTCGGGTCTGTGACTATTGGAAGAACAAGTCAAGAGGCGATGATGGCCCTTTGATCGGTGGGTTGTACCGTGGTGGCACCTCAAGTCATCACACGGAGTGTCTTCTTTGGATCCTACTAGGTCCGTGCGCATTCCTGGATTGGAGTTTATGGTATGCATCTTTCCTGAGAGGTTGATGAGGCAAGTCGGGTTGAAGCAGATGATCCCTAGGCTTGACAACGTCCCCATGATCTGCTATGGCGTTGACTACCGAGAGCCGAAGAGAGTGGGCTATGAAATGGGCCCAAAGAAACATGTGGTTCCTGAGTTTCTCCGCCAATGCTTTGTGGGTGTCGGATTCCTATCTGAGGTGGAGAAAGGCTGCAACTTCGGAAGAGCGCGAAAGACTGAAGAAGCGTGAGCCCGCTGACTACAAAGTGCGCGAGGGAGAGAAAGAGAAAGAGAAGCATTTGACTGAAGGAGAAGAAGAAGCCGGCTTTCAAGTCATTCATCCTTCGAAGAAATCGAAGACTACTCCTGTCGCAGAGATGGTGGTTGGCAAGAACGGAAGAGTCAGGCCTCGAGAAAGACCGTTGGTGATTAGATCTGAAGTGGTGCAAGAGCGCCCGGCTCGAGGTCGTGACAAGAAATATGACAAGAACGACAAGGGCAAGGGAAAGATGGAGGAATAGCCCAAGTCTTATTATTATTATTTGATTATTATTATTATTGTTGTAATAAAAGGGAGGGATTTTTAGAATCCTAGCCTATCTATTTTTATTATTTGTCGTACTATTTTTATTAGAAAATGGATGAATGAAATAAAAAGGTTAAATGGTTATGAAACCGTTGGTATTTTCTATTATTATCCTTGTCGAATTTCAAATGCAATGCAAATGTCCTTCTATTTACATTTTAAATATGACGGTGGGTTGAATCCCGTGAAGGATTGCCTACGTATTCACTTAAAAAAGCGAAATCAAACCCTTGCGCGTAGTTCGAGTAAATGTAAAAGAATAATTGTTCGAAGCAAGAGCTTGTAATGAACATAGAAAATAAGCATGAGCTTTTGCTTACTCGGAAGGTGCGAATTTAGTTTGTTTGATGATATGAGGATGACAAGTTTGCCAAGATGCAAGAGCATAGTGACATTCAAATAGGCCGGGGGCCGTTTATTTAGTGCCACAAGAGCGACACGTGGGTTTACGCGAGGCGCGTTTTTGTTCTATCCTAGGCATAGTATCGTTTCAGTTGGTCGAGATTTGTGGGGTTTGAGAACTCGTTCCCATCTAGGTCTGTGATTCTAACCGCACCCCCTGGGAGTATGGATTTGACTAGATATGGTCCGGCCCAATTGGGCTTGAATTTTCCCCTCGGGTCGACAGGTAAAAGAGCTCTAACCGATTTGAGTATTAAGTCTCCTTCTTTGATGTTTCTTGGCCTAACTCTTTTGTTGAAAGCTCGTTTGATACGTGCTTGATATGTTTGGACATTATGTAAGGCACGTAGCCTACGCTCATCCAGGAGGATGAGTTCTTCGTATCTATCTTTCTTCCAATCGGCTTCCGGGATTTGACTCTCTAGTAGAATACGCAGGGATGGTATTTCTAGCTCAACTGGTTGTACGGCTTCCATGCCGTAGGTCAAATAGAAAGGAGTAGCCCCAGTGGGTGTCCTGACGGATGTTCGATACCCCCACAAAGCGAAGGGTATTTTGCTTGGCCAATCTCTATAATTGTCAGTCATTTTCTTGAGGATTGTGACGACATTCTTGTTAGCCGCCTCTACCGCACCGTTAGTCTGTGGTCTATAGGGCGATGAGTGATGATGCTTGATCTTGTACTTGGCTAGCAATTGTTCGGTTTCGGCTTGGAAGTGTGACCCATTATCGCTGATGATCTCATGTGGGCAACCATATCGACAGATGATGTTGTTCTGTATGAACTTTGCCACATTTTTAGCTGTAAGGGCGGTGTAGGAAGCCGCTTCTACCCACTTGGTGAAGTAGTCAATTGCTACTAGGATAAAACAGTGACCTCTGTTCGGTGGGGTTATTTTCCCAATTATGTCAATTCCCCATGCGGAGAATGGCCAAGGAGATGTCATCGTATAGAGCAACGAAGGAGGGACATGTTGTACGTTCGAAGATTTGTGATTGTGGCAATGCCTCACATATTTGATGCAATCGGATTCCATTGTGGTCCAATAGTACCCTAGACGTGTGATTTTCTTTGCCATCATAGGGCCGCTCATGTGAGGACCGCATTCTCCATCGTGGACTTCTTCCATCACCTTTCGTGCCTGTGAATGATCAAGGCAACGTAGGACTACACCAAGAGGTGTTTTTTTGTACAATTCTCCTTGCATTAAGATGTATTGGGAAGCTAGTAGGCGTATAGCTCGTTGTCCCCTTTTGTCCATATCTGGTGGATAGGTACCATTAAGCTTGAAATTCAGGATTGCTTGGAACCGGGGTTCCTGTGCGATTTCTTCTTCATTGGTAATTTGATGGACGTAAGCCCGCTCCGACCGTCGTTCGATACACAAAGGCATTTCCATAATATGATCGGCATGTTTATCAAAGATGCAAGTTTCGCAAGAGCGTCTGCAAATTGATTTTCTTCTCGAGGTAGGTGTAAGTAGGTTACGTGATCGAAGAATTGAGCCACTTGGTCTATCCTAGCACGATAGGGTGCTAGGCTTTCACGGATTTTCCAGGATCCCGTAACTTGGTTGATGATCGTGGACGAATCCCCGTGCACTCGTAGGTTTTTGATGCCTAAACTTATCGCCGCTTGTAGTCCGATGAGACAAGCTTCATACTCTAGCGGCGTTGTTTGTCACCTCGAAGTCGAGTTTGACAAAGCAATTGGTGTATGCTCACCTTCAGGAGAAATGAGCAACACTCCTATCCCAAATCCTCTTAGGTTTGATGCTCCATCAAAGTATAGATCCCAAGAGTCTACATCGGTTTGAAGTATATCCTCGTCGGGAAATGACCAAGTATCTATGGTTTGTGCGTCGTTGATGGGATTTTCTGCGAAGAATTCGGCGACAGCGCGACCCTTTATTACTTTGGTGGCACATATTTGAGGTCAAATTCGAGAGCATCATGGTCCATCTTGCCAGACGTCCGTTGAGAACGGGTTTCTCGAAGAGGTATTTGACCGGATCCATTTTGGAGAATATCTTGTGAGTAGCTAAGCATGTAGTGACGTAGCTTCTTTGTTGCCCACACAAGAGCGAGGCATGTCTTTTCGAGTTGTGAGTATTTGCACTCGTATTCCAAGAACTTCTTACTTAGATAGTAAATAGCTCTTTCTTCACTTCCTACGGTTTGAGCTAGCATAGCACCCATGGCGATTTCGATTCTTGTGAGATATAAACCAAGAGGTTGATCTCGTTGTGGTGGCATGAGCACTTGTGGTTTAGCCAATATCTCCTTGATTCTCGTCGAACGCCTTTTGTGATCGTCGTCCCACATGGTGTGGTCTGTTTTCTTGAGTTTCTTGAAGATAGGCTCGCAAATCATCGTAAGTTTCGATATGAATCGACTTATGTATTGCACTTTTCCCAGGAATCCTCGACTTCTTTTTTGTTTGAGGTTGTGGCATTTCGATCGAGCTTTGATTTTGGAAGGATCTATTTCTATGCCTCGTT